>NC_079495.1:23178111-23778111 GCF_030052815.1 Hevea brasiliensis | reverse complement strand
CCAAACTATTAGGCTGACGTAAACGGCAATTCGGCAAGATGCCATAAAGTGGAATAAAATCAAAGTAAACAAAACAGAATAGATCGGACATTAATGGGTACTGGTAAAGTGACCTTAGGGGAAGTCAGCAAAATTCAGTCCAGCTTCTCTTATTTAGTCACAAAATATCAATTAGTTAAAAGAAGTCCTATCCCCGGCACCTTAGAACGCCAGAATCCTTAGCTTTAGGACCTTATGACATGTAGCTGAAATTAAAATTCGGGCAATCGGAAAGATCCCATTCAGGTTCCTGTTAATTTAAAAGAGATCGGAAGAGAGTTCTTATCCGGTCTCAAATCAAAATTCTTAATAGAGATCGGAGGAGAGTTCTTATCCGGTCTCAAATCAAAATTTTAAATAAATACTTAATAGAGATCGGAGGAGAGTTCTTATCTGGTCTCAAATCAAAATTTTAATAAATACTTAATAGAGATCGGAGGAGAGTTCTTATTCGATCTCAAATCAAAATTTTAATAAATATTTAATAGAGATCGGAAGAGAGTCCTTATCCGGTCTCAACTCAAAATTTTAATAAGCATTAAATGGAGATCGGAGGAGAGTTCTTATCCGGTCTCAACTCAAAATTTTAAATAAATACTTAATAGAGATCGGAGGAGGGTTCTTATCCGATCTCAACTCAGAATTTTAAAGAGTTCGGAGAAGAGTTCTTATACAACTCTTAAATTAAATTTTAATAAAATGGATCTTTTAGATAAGATTAACCTACAACAGTAACTCACTAAGGTTGTCTCAATTACTTATGTATCTGGGTGATCCAAATTTAGTGAAAAATCAAATGCTCCTTTAGTCAAAAAGATCAACATGTCCATTTAAGCCCTTCTAACTAATGCAAAGTTAAATCTACTTACCCTTATTAAGGGACGAGGTGGGGTGCCTAACACCTTCCCCACCCGTTTACGGACCCCGAACCTAGAATCTCTGTTTTGAAGTGGTTTTACTTCAATTTATCTTCACAAATGGTTTTCTTTAGTTACCCTCAAAACTAAAGTGGCGACTCCTCACTCTTTCCCACTTCGGTGAGTGATCGTCCAGGCGACCGCAAAATCCCTTGCGACAATATACAGTAAGTTTAAAAATTACCTTCAATAGTGCGAGAAAATACGTTAGTATTAGGCATGGGAAAGGATGGTGGAGTGTAAACTCTCAAGGCAGTAGACGTAGCACTCAACCCAAGAACATTACTGCTGATAGGAGAAACCTATGCTACTATTAGGGTACCTACAAAGCTATAGGTACTTGTAAAGTGACAGGTACCTGCAAACCAGAAGGAAATTCTAATGCCATCTGTATAAGCACAAAGGACATATCAAAAGTGCATTCTTAAAACAACAATCAAATAGCATAGGTACCAATATGCAAATTCAATATACAGTACTTAACAAATGCAAATAGTATACAGGTACCGAACAACCTATTGCAGCAAGTGCAGGTAGCTGAGCAAGTACCTGCCAATTTCTCAAATCCAATAAAAATTAAGAAGACCCATTTAAGTATTTGATTTCTCCATGGGAAGAGTAGCATCAAAAAGGAAATAAATGGTGCTGTTGTTACCTAAAATTAAATTGAATTAAAACAGTGGAAAAAACAAGGAAAATGACAAGCGATGAGTGTCAAAGCGGTGCAAAGGGCATTGATCAGTGTAAAGCGACACTACTGATGAGAAGTAATGACAAGCGATGAGTGTCAAAGCACTAGATAAAACCTGGTGCATAAAAATTGGCCAAGATAGATAGTCGAAAGGGAAGTAGCAAGAAGGTACTGCGAAGAAGGACCTTGGGTTACCAGTAAATGCAGCGGGGATTTGCCAATAGAGAGCATAAAGCGATGATGGTGAGTAAGTCATTGAGGAGAATTGCATACTAATGGCGAAGCTGAAAGATATATATATATATATATATATATATATATATATATATATATATATATACATGTCTTCATGGACCCGAATTGTGACCCAACCTGAAAGTTTCGCACTGTGACCTGATTAGGATAAAAAGTGGGATCTGTGGTGGTAGCGGAGGGCACGGCACGGTGTGGACTAGTATAAATATTGTAATATTCTACCATTTACGGCAGATTTGTGAGATATTCAGGAAACATACTGAGTTTAGAGTTTAGAGTTTGAGAGTTTTAAGTGATTTTATCTTGCCCTTTTCATCATAGTGGAACTTTTTTCTCTTGTCTTTCCCCTGGACGTAGACCTTACGGTTGAACCACTTTAAATCCTGTATTCTTCTTATCTTTTCTATACCATGTAATTGTGCTATTTGTGTGTGTACCTTAGATTTTCGTGCTTGTTATAACAAACTAGTATTAGAGTTTTATGTGCAAAACCTAGGGTTTACAAATGGTATTGTTTACAATGAAGTATGAGATGGAGAAGTTTGATTGTAATACCCCTATTTGCATAGCCTGGAACATTTTACTATTCCGGTGATCGGTGGCGGTCCGGACAATTAAGAGGATTAGAACCATGTCTAAGACACCTAGATAAGCCCCGAACGCAAATAATTAGTAATTGCCAGATAATTAACTATAAATAAGAAAAGCAGAACATAAAAAGTTAAATGAGCTGGGAGTCACAGCGATGGGTGACCTTCCCGGGAAATAACTACAAGGTTAGTCTTAACTCAAATTTTGAACTGAAAAATGTGACGCCACGGTCCTTAGGACTACTATGAACACAGTGGAAAAGAGAAAATCATAGAAAAGAATTGTTAAGCAGGTCAAATAATTAGGTCAGGGATCCGGAAGAAATGTCGAATAACTTGCAAATCAGATTAAACCAGCGAGGGGCAATTTGGTCAATTCACCCCTAGAGCTGACTCCTGACCTAACTGTCTAATAAAATTGGAGAAACAAAACTTTCAGAATCGCGAATTAGTTTAAAGAACTATTGACAAATTAAAAAAAAAAAGAAAAGAAAAGTTATTACATCACCATGATGATGAGCTAATATGTGACATCATAAGTCAAAATTATTTTTCCTACAAATGTTGACAAAGTCAAATAAGAATAAAAGACATAAAAATAACCAAAAATTAAAATTTGAAACTTCATATTCTTCCCCATATGGTTCGGCCGTCCCTCCTCTCTCTCCCTTAGCCACCATTTTTCTCCATTGAAGGTTGAGTTCAAGCTTGTAAATCCCCATTAAACCCTACCCTGTCCCTAAATTCCTCGATTAGAACTTGATAACCTCTCTTGAGAAAGTGATTGAGCAAGAAAAAAAGAAGAAAAAAGGAGAAAAAGTGAAGAATTGGAATTCATGTAGAGGTATGTAATTTAACTTAAAAATTCTAGCTTATTTGTTGTGTTTATGGCTTAATTAACCAAGAAAGTTACTTAAAATGAAAAGAAAACAATTGTTGGGGGAGGAATTAAGAATTCAGCCAACCTTATGTAGGGTTTAGATTGAATGATTTTGATGTATTTGAATGATTGTCTAGGTTGAGTTATGTATGTAGACCATGGAAATATACTTTGAATTCATTGGATTTTAAATTTTTGTAATTAGGGTTTTTGAGCAATTTGAAAATTGGGTAAAAAATTGGAGAATTGGTCAATTGATGTAATTGACCTAACTTGAGTTGAAAAATGGTCAATTGAGACCATTTGTGGTGTGTGTGAATTGGTAAAACCAAATTGTAATTCGAATTGGTTAGTGTTCATATTCTGGCAACTTGACCTATGTCTATTTCAGAGACCAAAAATGAAAATTTACTAACCCAATTGGTTTGAGAATAATTAGGAATGAAACTAGACACATAATGGACAAATTTTCATTTAGGAATCATGCCCAGAAAATGACCATAACTTAGTGAACAATTAGGTCAAACTCGAGAGTAGTGCACTGCCATTGTACCAAAATGACCAAATAAATAGTGTTTGTTCATTTGGCCATAACTGGAGCTATACAGGTCCAAATGGCCTGATTTGTGCGACATTGGAAAGGTATGACATAGCACTACAACTTTCATGAAGAACACTAACCCAAATTCTGCCATAACCCAGTCATTTTGCCACCCAAAATTAGTAATTCAAAACTGCCGAACCAAATTAGGTGCCCAGAAATTCTGGGTAGACTAATCTGGCCAGCCATGTTCAAATGGCCATAACTTGGGCTACAAAACTCCAAATGGAGTGATTCAAAAAGGGAATTAAAGTTAAAATAATAAGGAACAAGTTTTATGGAGAAGACTTTGCCAAATTCTAACAGCAACATGACCAATGGAACAGTATAAAATAGAACACCAAATTTGAAAAATTTTAAAATTGTACCTAAGAGACCTAGAATTTGAAGAAACAATCAAAACTAACAAATTAAATAATGAAATGTGGTATGTGGGTGAAAGTGAAATTCCCATACCTATTAAGCATAAGAAAGTTAACATTTTGACTTGAATAGTATCGTGAATAGCAACCCCAAAAGGCAAAATTTTAAGAATGTTAATTTAAGCATATTAGGACTCAAAATAAGTAATTGTGAAATTCTTTAATGGATTTATGATAAATTGTGATACTGAAACACTGTAAAATTGTGTGTTTCAATTGAAAAGAATATCGGGAAAGAACCCGAGACATCGAGGTAAGGCCAAGAGGTGACTCGCATAAGGTTTGTGCACAAGATAAAATGTTCTTTAAATTTCTTTTGCAAAGTGTATGAAATGAATTGTAATTTATTTATATTGCAAAATAATGATTGAAATGTATATTATGCTATTGACCTAAATTGTTAAAAATTTAATTGCATTTGTTTTAATTGTCAGTAAATGTTTGGAAATTTATTGAGATAGTTTTGAAACCATGGTGTCATGACCATATATTTGAATGCCTCACTAGCATGACTAGTGGGAGGAATTAGTTTTGAATTTTGATTTTCTCTCTGGCTGAAGTGTTGAGGTGTGTGTCAGTAGAGGAAGAAATTGAATGGGTACCCATAGATTGAGCTAGCTAGCCTTGTGATTTTTCATAAGCCTCTGGCTATTAAGATGAACATTGTACTGATTGCATGATATAACTGTGTTTTTCTGAAATTTGTTTTGTGATTTCCGAAATGAGAATGTTTGATTAAAAGTATAAATTGTGTTTTGTATTTGCTTTTCATTTTTAGCACCTTAGTTGAATAAATGTGATTTAATTTATGCATAAAATTGTATTTTAGTATATTGTACACCACCGAGTCATAGTACTCAGCGATAGCTTTTTATTGCTATCGCAGGTAAAGAGACTGGTAGAGCATCTGAGTGAGCTGCTAAGGACTGTTGTGCTACTTTTAGATATTTTATCAGGTATAATTTTTATACCCTGATTATACATGGTTATTTTGATGTAATTAGTTGTATGTGCATTTTATAGACTAGTCATGAGCAGTTGTACAGATTTTGTAATATTATTATTTTGGATTTTCATAAGTAAATTTATACTGATGTATGTAAATTAATTTTTCTTTATTGCAATGTGTATGAAACTAATTATCTCTATTTTTGGAAATATTTGAATTGAAATTCTTGAGTTGTGAAATTTTAATTTGATTATGGGAGTTGATTTAATTTGTGTTGATTTGAGTTGAAATGGTGGTTGTGATTTGATGAAGTGTTATATTGGAAGTATTTTCTACAGGTAGAATTTTCGATTTTCTCAAATACATCCAGCACTCTGCCAAAATTTTTCCAAAATTTGCGAAAAAATAAAAATGGACAAAAATTTTATCAAATCTTTAAACTTCAAGTAAATGTTTTTAATACCTGCTAGAAAAGCTCACCACTTTCAAAAAGTAAGAAAATTGTTTTAAAATCCCTTGTAGTGTATTTAATGGGTTATCGGTAGACGGAGTCGGTAATTCATTAGGTATACTATAGGATCATGTTATGCCTTACAGAGGGGTAAGGTGTGACATGTTTTAGTGGTATCAGAGCAAATTTTTGAAGTATATTTTAACTTGTGAATTTGTCTATTTCTTTGATAAGTACAACTGTTCAATATCCTTATTTGTTACATACAGTGCATTACATTATAAATATAAACTAACGGAGAGAAATCTCCTTGTGTTATTTGTCCAGGAGATATCCTATCGTTGATTTGAAATGGAAGAAGGGGACCGCTCAGTTGAGCAATCTATAGAGACTAAGGCATAAGAGGAAGCCCTAGCTCTTCAAAATGTCAATGGTTCAGTGGCACCCGCCCCATAAATACCGCAGTTTTCTGACAATTCGCACAGCATATGGCTGCAATGTTCCAACAGATGGCTGGAAGTATGCCTGCTCAAGCTCTACTCCAGACACCGGTGGTGCAATCTCAGGCTCTAGCCAGGCAATATGACAAGCTATTGAAATATAGGGCTACAAAATTTAAGGGTACAGTAGACCCTCTAGAAGCAGAGCAGTGGTTGGAGAGAATGGACAGAGTATTGAAGAAATTACACTGCCCGGATGAATTGAAGTTTGAGTATTCAGTGTCTTTGCTGCAAAGGGATACTTATGATTGGTGCAAGACCATCCCCCATAGCTTGGTGGAACCTCCAGTATTGACCTGGGATGACTTCACCAGAGAGTTCAGACAGAAATATGTCCCAGATGCATATGTGGATCAGGAATTACAAGACTTTTTAAGTCTGAAGCAAGGGAATCGTTTTGTGGCAGAGTATGAAAGGGAGTTCTCCCACTTAAGCCATTATGCAGGGAGTCTCCTATCTACCAGCAGAGAAAGGGGCAAGAGGTTTAAAACCAGCCTAAAGCCTAGTCTAAGAGTACAAGTGGTCGGATTTAAATGCAGTAACTTCTCTAAACTTATGTCCCAAGCACTTGAAGTAGAGAGAATTGAGTTAGAAGTGACACCAATGAAAGAGAAAATAGAGAAGACTAAAGGTCTGATAGAGGTAGATTTTCTGAGCAGAAACCCCCATGGTCTGGTTAGCAGACATCTAGGAATTCTCACCCTCCCCGCCCCTGTGAGACATGTGGCAAGACTCATGGGGGACTATGCTATTGGGCTATAGGAGCTTGCTTTAACTGTGGAGGCACGAGTCATCTGGCCAAGGACTGCACCAGTGCCCATAGATTTGGGCCAGCTCCTACTACTGCAGAAGGGTCTATTCAGAGTTATGCTAACAAAGGCTCACAACCAGTTAGCAGAGGTAGAGGCAAAGGTCGGGGCAGCACTTCAGACAGTCAGGGTACAGTAAACCAGTCAGAACAAGGTAGTGCTCCGACTAGAGTCTACACTATGAGACAATGGGAAGAAGTTGAAACTTCTGACATTGTGGCTAGTACATTCTTTACCTCTGATCAGAATATTTTTTTCTTATTTGATCCCGGTTCTACCCACTCATATGTTAGTGCTAGCATAGTAGTTCCCTTGCTGTTCCGTGTGCCAAAATGGATTTTGAAGTGCTAGTAACAAGTCCGTTAGGACAAGAGGTCAGAGTCAACAGAATGTATAGAGATTGTTCTTTGGTGATCCAAGGACATGTTTTTCTGTCAGATTTGATTGAAATGCCCTTCAAAGATTATAATATCATCTTGGCCATGGATTGGTTAGCCAGGTATCACGCCATAATTGACTGTAGATTAAAAACAGTCGCTTTTGATCTCCCTCTGTACGGTGATGTGGTAATACACAGGGAGAGGCAGTTATTGTCATCCAACATCATTTCGGTTGCACTAGCCAGGAAGATGATCAGAAAAGGGTGTGAAGCATACTTGGCACATGTGATAGACACCCAAGTGGGGAGTCCAGTATTAAAGGACATCCCTACAGTATGCGACTTTTCGGATGTGTTCCCTGATGAGTTGCCAAGATTACCTCCGGAAAGAGAGGTGCAGTTTGAGATTGATGCCATGCCTGGTGTGGATCCAATCTCCATAACACCATACAGAATGGCACTAGCAGAATTGAAAGTATTGAAAGTGCAGTTGTAAGAGCTGCTTGACAAGGGCTTTATCTGCCCTAGTGTATCACCTTGGGGAGCACCAGTATTGTTTGTTAAGAAGAAAGATGGCACTCTCCATTTATGTATTGACTATCGGCAGTTGAATAAGGTGACAATAAAGAACAGATATCCATTGCCCCGCATTGATGACTTGTTTTATCAATTGAGGGGTGCAGGTGTGTTCTCCAAGATTGACCTGAGATTGGATTATTATCAGCTGAAAGTGCAAGAGCAGAGTATCCTTAAAACTGCCTTTAGAACTCGATATGGCCATTATGAGTTCTTGGTCATGCCATTCGGGTTAACCAATGCTCCGACTGCTTTTATGGATCTGATGAATACTATCTTCAGACCATACCTCGATCAGTTTGTGGTGGTATTCATAGATGATATATTGGTTTATTCGAGGAGCGCAGAGGAGCATAATAGACATCTGTAGATTGTACTGTAGACTTTAAGGGAGAAACAACTATATGCAAAATTATCAAAGTGTGAATTTTGGCTGAATGAAATATGTTTCTTGGGGCATATAGTATCAGCTGAGGGCATTAAGGTAGATCCCAGCAAGATAGAAGCTGTCCTTAATTGGAAGCCACCCAGGAATGTCACAGAAATTCGTAGTTTTCTGGGTTTAGCTGGATACTACCGCCGATTTGTGAAGGGGTTCTCTATGTTAGCTTCTCCACTAACCAAGCTGCTTAGGAAAGATGTGAAATTTCAGTGGATGGATAGATGTCAACAAAGGTTTGATGAGTTAAAGAGGTGTTTGACTGAAGCTCCAGTCCTTACTTTACCTACACCGGGTAAAGAATACACAGTTTATAGTGATGCTTTTCACAATGGGTTAGGCTGTGTATTGATGCAAGATCGAAATGTCATTGCATATGCATCATGCCAGCTGAAACCGCATGAGAGGAATTATCTGACACATGACTTGGAGCTTGCAGCTATTGTATTTGCTCTTAAGATCTGGAGACATTATTTGTATGGGGAGAAGTGCTACATCTATATAGATCATAAGAGTTTGAAGTATTTGGACACTCAAAAAGAGTTGAATTTGAGACAGAGGAGATGGTTAGAGTTGATAAAAGACTATGATTGTCCGATAGACTATCAGCCAGGAAAAGCTAATGTTATAGCTGATGCCTTAAGTCGCAAAACTATGGCAAGTCTACGGGTTTCTCCTTTGTCTATGGTACATGAGTTGAGATTATTGCATGCCAGCTTAGAAATTAATGATAAGGGGCTGACAGTAGTTGCACGGTATGTACAGCCAGTGTTGATTGATCAGATCAGAATGGCTGCTCAAAATGATCAGAAGCTGTTAGAAAAAGTCAGACATGGCAAAAAACCTGAGTTCTCAGTAAGAGATAACGGCCTATTGCTACACCAGGGCAGAATGTGCGTTCCTAATGACGTTGACTTAAGATAGATCATTTTGAAGGAAGCACATGAGTCTCCTTTTGCTATGCACCCTAGTGGTACAAAAATGTATAGAGGGCTGAAAGAGCACTACTGGTGGATGGGTATGAAAAGAGATGTAGCTGAATTTGTTTCCAAATGCCTAACTTGTCAGCAAGTGAAGACAGAACATCAAGTACCAGCTGGTTTGTTACATCCACTACTAGTGCTAGAATGGAAATGGGAGAGGATAACTATGGATTTTGTGATGGGACTTCGAAAGACACAGGAGAGCCATGATGCAGTATGGGTCATTATTGACAGACTGAACAAGTCTGCTCATTTTCTGCCAATTTGGATGGATTATAGCCTGGAAAGATTGGCCAAATTGTATATAGATGAGATTGTGAGACTGCATGGAGTGCCAGTATCCTTTGTCCTAGGTTCACTTCTAGATTTTGGGGTAGTCTTCAGAGAGCCCTAGGAACTATGTTGAACTTTAGCATGGCATTCTACCCATAGACAGATAGCCAGTCTGAAAGGGTAATTCAGATCTTGGAGGACATGCTACGGGCTTATGTAATTGAGTTTGAGGGCAGTTGGGACACACACTTGCCTTTGATTGAGTTTGCTTACAACAACAACTACCAATCAAGCATTGGAATGCCTCCATATGAAGCTTTGTATGGCAGAAAATGTAGAACCCTTTTATGTTGGGATGACGTGGGTGAAAGAAAGATGATTGAGCCTGAAATTATTTAGCAGACTAAAGAGAAAATCAGATTAATCAGAGATCGACTTAAGACTACATCAGATTGTCAGAAGTCCTATATTGATCTGAAGAGAAGGAATATTGAATAAGTAGTGGGTGAGAAAGTATTCCTCAAGGTTTCCCCTTGGAAGAAAATTATGAGATTTGCAAAAAAGGGGAAACTGAGTCCTCGTTTCATCGGGCCGTATGAGGTTCTGGAGAGAGTGGGTCATTTGGCATACCGTTTGGCACTACCTCCAGAGTTAGAGAAGATACATAACATCTTCCATGTATCCATGTTGAGGAGGTATAGATCAGACCCATGTCATGTACTACTAGTAGAAGAGATTGAAGTAAATCCAAACCTCACATATGAAGAAGAGCCTATAGAGATTCTGGCTTATGAGGTGAAACAACTACGGAATAAGCAGATACCATTGGTAAAAGTGCTGTAGAACCATCATTCGGACCAAGAAGCTACTTGGAAACGTGAGGAGGACATGATGAGATAGCACCAATAGCTGTTCAGAGACTAATGCCAGGTAAAATTTTGAGACGAAATTTATTTTAAGTGGGGGGAGAATTGTAACACCCCTATTTACATAGCCTAGTACATTTTACTATTCTGGTGACCAGTGTCGATCCGAACAATTAAGAGGATTAGAACCATGTCTAAGACACCTAGATAAGCCTTGAACGCAAATAATTAGTAATTGCTAGATAATTAACAATAAATAAGAAAAACAAAACATAAAAACTTAAATGAGCCGAGAGTCACAGCAATGGGTGAACTTCCCAGGAAATGACAGCGAGGTCAGTCTTAACTCAAATTTCGAACAAAAAAATGTGACGTCGCGATCCTTAGGACTACTGCGAACACAGTGGAAAAGAGAAAATCACAGAAAAGAATTGTTAAGTAGGTCAAATAATTAGGTTAGGGATCCAGAAGAAATATCAAATAACTTGCAAACCGGATTGAACCAGCGAGGGGCAATTTGGTCAATTCACCCCTAGAGCTGACTCCTAACCTAACTGTCCAATAAAATTGGAGAAATGAAACTTTTCGAATCGCGAATTAAATTAAAGAACTATTGAAAAATTAAAAAAAAAAAAAAGAAAAGAAAAGTTATTACATCACCATGATGATGAGCTCATATGTGACATCATAAGTCAAAATTATTTTTCCTACAAATATTGACCAAGTCAAATAAGAATAAAAGACAAAAAAATAACCAAAAATTAAAATTTGAAACTTCATCTTCTTCTTCATATGGTTCAGCAGTCCCTTCTCTCTCTCCCTTAGCCACCATTTTTCTCCATTGAAGCTTGAGTTCAAGCTTGCAAATCCCCATTAAACCCTACCTTGTCCCTAAATTCCTCCATTAGAACTTGATAACCTCCCTTGAGAAAGTGATTGAGCAAGAAAAAAAGAAGAAAAGAGGAGAAGAAGTGAAGAATTAGAATTTAAGTGGAGGTATGTAATTTAACTTGAAAATTCTAGCTTATTTGTTGTTTTTATGGCTTAATTAACCAAGAAAGTTACTTAAAATGAAAAGAAAACAATTGTTGGAATTCCTCCAACCTTATGTAGGGTTAAGATTAAATGATTTTGATGTATTTGAATGGTTGTTTAGGTTGAGTTATATATGTAGACCATGGAAATATACTTTGAATTCATTGGATTTTAAATTTTTGTAATTAGGGTTTTTGAGTAATTTGAAAATTGGGTAAAAATTTGGAGAATTGGTCAATTGATATAATTGACCTTACGTGAGTTGAAAAATGGTCAATTGAGACCATTTGTGGTGTATGTGAATTGGTAGAACCAAATTATAATTCGGATTGGTTAGTGTTCATATTTTAGAAGCTTGACCTAGGTCCCTTTCAGGGACCAAAAATGAAAATTTACCAACCCAATTGGTGTGAGACCAATTGGAAATGAAACTAGACACATAATGGACCATTTTTCATTCAGGAATCATGCCTAGAAAATGACCATAACTTAGTGAACAATTAGGTTAAACTCGGGTGTAGTGTACTACCACTGTAACAAAATGACTAAATAAACAGTGTTTGTTCATTTGGCCATAACTAGAGCTATACAAGTCCAAATGGCCTGATTTTTGTGGCATTGGAAAGGTATGACATAGCACTACAACTTTCATGAAGAACACCAACCCAAATTCTGCCCATAACTTAGTCATTTTGCCACCCAAAGTTAGTGATTCAAAACTGCCAGAACCAAATTAGGTGCCCAGAAATTCAGGGTAGACCAATCTGGCTAGCCATGTTCAAATGGCCATAACTTGAGCTACAAAACTCCAAATGGAGTGATTCAGAACGGGAATTAAAGTTAAAACAATAAGGAACAAGTTTTATGAAAAACACTTTGCCAAATTCTAACAGCAACATGACCAATAGAATAGTACAAAACAGGACACCAAATTTGAAAAATGTTGAAATTGTACCTAAGAGACCTAAAATTTGAAGAAACAATCAAAACCAACAAATTAGATAATGAAATGTGGTATGTGGGTGAAAGTGAAATTCTCATACCTATTAAGCAGAAGAAAGTCAAAATTTTGACTTAAATAGTGTTGTGAATTTTCACTTTACGTAGTCCGTACATTCTGCTGCTCTGGTGACCTAATGTCTATTCGAACAAGTCAGGATGTCTAGGACTATAATTCAGTGATAGTGAGAAGGCATAAAATGATGAAATAAATAATAAGAAAATACAAGAAAAATTAAGAAAAAATAAAAGAGAGAAAATGAAACTAGGTTAAACGAGCCAGCACCGTAGCGATGGGTGACCGCACCGGGAAGTTACGACGAAGGCAATTGCCAACCCTAAGATCGCGGGGAACCCTCCAAAATAATTTTTGGGACATAATTAAAGGCTTATAGAGGTTTAATTAACATTAGAAATGTAAAAGAAAAATTAATTAATTAGTACAAATAAAAACGAAAAATCGAGAAACCGACAAAAATCGATGTTACCGAAAAATAAGATATATAACCCGAGAAGGGGCATTTTGGTCATTTGACACCTAGAGTTGACTTTTAACCTAAATGTCCATTAAAAATAAGTGGTATTAAACTTTGAAAATGTCATGAAAAATAAGAAATGGGTATATAATATAAATAGTGAAAGAATGAGGGCATAATTACAATTAAAGGAACCTTGGATTAATTTAACTTTTAATCAACATTAGTGGAGCAGTAAGTGGACATAGGTGGACATATATAAACCCCATATGGACAGATTCAACTTCATCTTCCTCATTCTTCCTCATTGTCAAATTCATTTCTAAAGAAACCTCTATGGCCGACCACTTTTCAAGCTCTCTCTCTCCATGATCAAGCCTTGATTCCACACAAGTTCCTTCACTAATTCTTGTCTACACACCTTGGGCAGCATATTGGGAGCAAAAAGAAGGAGTTTTGATGAAGTTTTAGCAAGCTCCAACAAGAGTTAAGCGTCCATTTTCTTCCCTTGCTTAATTAAAACTTGTGTTGAGGTTGTGGGTAGTATTTTGGTTAAAAAATTAAAAGAATTACTTAAGCAATTGTTGGGTGTAATTTTTAGCAGCCATGGAAAGGAAAGGTGAGCAGATTATTCTCACTTGTAATTGATGTTAATTGATGAGAATTAGTGGGGATTAAAGTAAATTGTAAGGTTATGAATTCAATTTCATGTGTAAGTTGTGAATTAAGCTTTAGAATTCGGGTTTGAAGAATTATTGAAGGCATTGGTAAATTACAATTTTCGGTAGCCTTGAATTCCATGAAAGAGTGTTAATTTCATGAAAATATTTTTTGGTGAATATTGGTGATTGAGAAATATGTATGTAAATTATTGTTGGGAATTAGAGGTGTTAATGAAGTATATTCATGTGTATATATTGTTGAAATTAAACTTGTAATTCTGAGTTGTAATTGGGGTATTATGAATTGTTATATTCTGCCCAAGTTGACCAAAATGTGATGTGTTGAGTGGTTATGGTTTGGTACCAATTCAGAATTGGGTAGAGAAGTGGACTAATAACAAGGTGAATGGGCAATTAATAGGTGTTTGAGCAATATGTTTAAGGGCAGTATATAATTAAGCTTATAACCCTAATTGTGTGACCCCAATTGGTATGAGGCCAATTGGAGACAAAACTAGACATAAAATAGGCCAACTTTCATGTAGAAATGTTGCCAAAATTCTGTCCGAAAAGTGACCATAAACTTGACCTAATCCGAAATTGGTAACTTGGTAACCCAGAATTTGACCATATGAATAGTAATCAGTCTTTTGGCCATAACTCACTCAAAATAGGTTCAAATGACCTGACATTTATACCGTTGGAAAGCTTAGACATAGGGCTACAACTTTGGTGAAGACCACCAAGCCCAGAAATGCCAATTACCAAGTCAAAATGATCGCCAAAGTTGGGTTACAAAAATTGGGCGAATTGACTTTGACATAAAAATGACCTAAACTTTGCAATATAAGTGCAACTTGACCAGCAATAGTAAAATGATCATAACTTGGTCTATAGAAGTCCAAATGACATGAAATCAGTCCCAAAATTTCAATAAGACATAGATCTACAATATTGGTAATTTGACCAAAACCCAGAAATCAAGGGAACTAGGTCAATTAACTTGATTAAATTGGCACACTAAATCTGGAATTGGCACATTTGACCAAAAAATCCAGAAAATTCAAATAAGCATATCTCCCACAAGAAGTATCCAATTTAAATGAGCCATACCAATCTGAAAAGCTAAGAAAGAGACCTAAAACTTTATTTTAGACAACTTTCTAAAATTATAAATGTATAAGGTCAGAATTTAAGGTCAAAACCATTAACCTAATTAAGGACCATGCCAATATAAACCTTTGAGTCCAAGTCAACAATTTGGCTATAAATAATTTTATAAGACTTGACAAATTACAAGTAAAATTTCTGGTTGTCCCTAAGACATAGGGCAACAATACTTATGAAGGATGCTAAACCTCAATGTGATTACAAATAGTCCAAATAAATTAGTAAATTCAGAATCGAAAATGCCTAAAAAGGAAACTAAAATTTAGATTTGACCTAGTTATAGTTAATTGACCATAACTTGAGCTATACAACTCCAAATGGAGTGATTCAAAAAGAAAATTGAAGAAGACACAATGAGAAACAATTTAATGAAGAGAAATCTGCTAAATTTACACCGTAGCTTGGTCCAATGATAGTAAACATTGGCCATGAAATCTAAATAATTGTAATAAAATGCAATAAGCTTTGAAATGAAACTGGCAACATATGTCAACATGTGAGGAATGTAAAATGAAACATATTAGTGACATTAAAACTAATTCACCTAGTGTGCATTAAAGGTCAACATTATAGGTTGACCAATGAAAGGAATAGTATCAATAAAATTTAATTATTGAACCTTATTATTAGAAACAATTTAAATGAGTACTGAAACACTTTAAATTGTGTGTTTCAGTTAGAAGAGACACTGGGAAGGGAAAAGACCCATTGAGTCAAGGCCAAGAGGCGACTCATCAGAGGTTTGTGCATAACTAGTTTTTAATTAATTTTGTTCTGAAAATTTCATATGACTAAATGACGTATTTTCCTTATATATTATGTTTATCAAGTATTGGATTTAATTCAATGATTATTGAAATTGTTATAGTATGTATGAATTTAGCTTTGTGAAATGGTATTCTAACAATTATTATGCATTGTTGTGGATTGAATAAATTATGTTTTGAAAAATTGTGATAGAATATGTTTTGAATTGTGATGGGCAATTTGTATGGAAAAATACAAATTTATGTTTTGAATTGTGATGAGCATAAAAATTATTAGATATTAGAATTGACCTTGAATCGAATTGTGTTGTGATTTATGCTCACAAAAAGGACAAAGAGATTTATGATATTATTTTATATCTCACTATAGATGCTTGACTAGGTTATTACCCATCTCTCTCATTTGTTGAGGAGACAATGGAGTTAGCTTTGTTTTGATTACCATGGTACGTGCATAGGCTTAGATTCACCTCTTATTAGAGGTTAGATCTAAGTTTTTTTTTTTGTTATGACCCTTTTGGAAGTTTCATTATTGTGATGTGTACTATGCACGATGATTAGACCTCCCCGACCATAGGGAGTTCGAATCCAATTCAACCTCCCCGACCATAGGGAGTTAGAATCACCCTGGAGATGGCCCTTTCGGATTAGTCTTGCATAGTTAGTGAGATAAAGAATGGATTTTGAATAGTAAATGTCCAGTTATGATTTGATAAATTGACTTTCTTGCTTAAAGTCATTTTAACCAATGATTTATATTATTGGCAATGAAGATTTTGACTTTTGGAATTTTGTTGAATTTCGAGATTTTCAAATTAATTGTTATAATTTTGTAAATGTATATTATACTATGTTTTTAATTATAGTTGTGCACCACTAAGTTCACCACTTAGCGATAGCTTTATATGCTATCATAGGTGAAAAGAGCATAGAGCGGTTGAGTAAGCTTCCTTGAAGACACATTCAGATCAGCTCCAGGTATATCATAGGTATACCCATGTACATAGGTTTTGATGTATGCATGTAAATATATGTATGTAAATTATTTGAGCAGTTGTATAAAAACTCTTGTAAAATATTTTGGTATGTAATTAAATGCAAATCATTGTAATGTAAATTTGAGATTTCATTTACCTGTATAGTTTTATAATATTAATTTTTGAGTCTTGTAATCGATGAAATGTTTCTTTTATGATGAGGTTGATTTGAAAATGAATTGATTTGATTATTGAGATTGAATTGTGAGATGAAATAAAGTTTATTGGAGTTGTATTTAAGAAAACATATTGGGAGTATTTTCCTTTTTAGGTTTGAAGAACTATTTTCTCAAAATACAACCAGCACTCTACCAAAATTTTGAAAAATTTTTATAACACCAGATTTTAATCGATGATTTAAATTTTACAAAAATTGATTTAAAATCTCTTGTAGTATATTTAATGGGTTATCGGTAGGCAAAGTACGGTAATTCATTTGGTGTAATACGGGATTATGTTACATCTTACAAAGGAGTAGGGTGTGACATGAATAGTAACCCCGAAAGGCAAAATTTTAAGAACGTTAATTTAAGAATATTAGGACTCGAAATAAGTAATTATGAAAATTTTTAATGGATTTATGATAAATTGTGATACTGAAACACTGTAAAATTGTGTGTTTCAGTTGAAAACAATACCGGGAAAGAACCCGAGACATCGAGTCAAGGCCAAGAGGCGATTTGCATAAGATTTGTGCACAACATAAAATGTTCTTTAAATTTCTTTTGCAAAGTGCATGAAATGAATTTTGATTTATTTATATTGCAAAATGATGATTGAAATGTATATTATGCTATTAACCTAAATTGTTGAAAATTTAATTGCATGTGTTTTAATTGTCAGTAAATGTTTGGAAATTTATTGAGATAGTTTTGAAACCACAGTGTCATGACCATATATTTGAATGCCTCATTAGTATGACTAGTGGGAGGAATTAGTTTTGAATTTTGCTTCCCTCTCTGGCTGAAGTGTTGAGGTGTGTGCCAGTAGAGGAAGAAATTGAATGGGTACCCATAGATTGAGCTAGCTAGCCTTATGATTTCTCATGAGCCTCTGGCTATTGAGATAAACATTGTACTGATGGCATGATATAACTGTGTGTTTTTTTGAAATTTGTTTTGTGATTTCCGAAATGAGAATGTTTGATTAAAAGTATAAATTGTGTTTTGTATTTGCTTTTCATTTTTAGCACCTTAGTTGAATAAATGTGATTTGATTTATGCATAAAATTGTATTTTAGTATGTTGTGCACTACTGAGTCATAGTACTCAGCGATAACTTTTTATTGCTGTCGTAGGTAAAGAGACTGGTAGAGTAGCTGAGTGAGCTGCTAAGGATTGTTGTGCTACTTTTGGATATTTTGTCGGGTATAATTTTTATACCCTGATTGTACATGGTTATTTTGATGTAATTAGCTGTATGTGCATTTTATAGACTGGTCATGAGCAATTGCACAGATTTTGTAATATTATTATTTTGGATTTTCAGATGTAAATTTATACTAATGTATGTAAATTAATTTTTCTTTAATGTAATGTGTATGAAACTAATTATCTCTATTTTTGGAAATATTTGAATTGAAATTCTTGAGTTGTGAAATTTTGATTTGAATTATGGGAGTTGAGCTAATTTGTGTTGATTTGAGTTGAAATTGTGGTTGTGATTTGATAAAGTGTTATATTAGAAGTGTTTTCTACAGGTAAAATTTTCGGTTTTCTCAAATACAGCCGACACTCTGCCAAGATTTTTTTTAAATTTGCGAAAAAATAAAAATGGACAAAATTTTTATCAAATCTTTAAATTTCAAGTAAATGTTTTTAATACCTACTAGAAAAGCTCACCACTTTCAAAAAGTAAGAAAATTATTTTAAAATATCTTGTAGTGTATTTAATGGGTTATCGGTAAACGGAGTCGGTAATTCATTAGGTATACTACGGGATCATGTTATGCCTTACAAAGGGGTAAGGTGTGACATTGATAGTGGATCGAGTTTCAATTTGTGGAAGATTAAAATCTTCCTTGATCCTACAAGGTCTATGGAAGGTAATCGAGGATAACTTTCCAGAAGGTATGAAAGAGGCAGAGAAGGATGATATGAAAGAGAGAGAGCCTTGAGTGCAATTTTCATGAGCATAACTGATAATGTCCTATGCGAGATTACTAGTGAAAGCTCAGTGTCTATGGCATGGAAGAAATTAGAGGAGTTGTACTCTGGCAAATTGCTGACCAACAGCCTCTATCTAAAGAAAAGACTTTACAACCTGAGAATGAGCCAAGGTAGACCCATTAAAGAACATCTAGATGAATTTATTTCAATCATTATAGACCTAAAGAATATTGATATTGAGATTAATAGTAAGGATCAGGCCCTTATTGTGTTATTGTAACACCCTAGGCAAATCCCACATCGACAAAACACAGGAGAGATGCTAGGTTTATAAGTTGGTAGTTCGTAACTCCTAGTGACGCATTTTAAAACCGTGAGGGCTTTAGCCCAGAGCGGACAATATCACTAGTGAGCCGGGCCGTTACATTTGTGGTATCAGAGTCGCTCCGCGTACAACCTTGAACGATGGTGGGGCAAACCTTAGTGAGGATGCTGAGTCCCATAAGGGGGGTGGATTGTAACACCCTAGGCAAATCCCACATCGGCAAAACACTAGAGAGATGCTGGGTTTATAAGTTAGTGGTTCGTAACTCCTATTGACGCGTTTTAAAATCGTGAGGGCTTCAGTCCAGAGCGGACAATATCACTAGTGGGCCGGGCCATTACATTTGTCATTTCTCCCGTGTTTTGCCGATGTGGGATTTGCCTAGGGTGTTACAATCCACCCCCCTTATAGGACTCAGCGTCCTCGCTGATGTTTGCCCCACCATCGTTCAAGGTTGCACGTGGAGTGGCTCTGATACCACAAATGTAACGGCCCGGCTCACTAGTGATATTGTCCGCTCTAGGCCGAAGCCCTCACAGTTTTAAAATGCGTCACTAGGAGTTACGAACCACCAACTTATAAACCCAGCATCTCTCCCGTGTTTTGTCGATGTGGGATTTGCCTAGGGTGTTATAGTTATGTTCTTTGCCACCATCGTATGAGACTTTTATTCATACTCTTTGTATGGGAAAGACAGTATTTCACTAGACGATATTAGTAATCCTCTAAAATCGAAGGAGTTGAAAAAGAATTTTTCAGATAATAGAGAAAGATTTAAGGGGGAAGGTTTAGTAAGCAGAGGAAGAACACATGTAAGGGAGGGTTCTTCTAGCAAGAAGAAATCTAAGGCTAGATCTAAGTCAAGAATGAAAAAAGCCAAGTGTTTTGAGTGCAAGGAGTAAGGTCACCACATGAGAGACTGTTCCAAGTTGAAAAATAAAAAGGGAAAGCAACCAGAAAATTCTGTGAATGTGGTTGATAGTTTTATCGATTCTGATGGTGATGACAGTGCCGGGGAAATTTTATCTATGAGTTCAAATCATGGATAAAATTTCTGGATTCTTGACACTGGTGCTACTTATAACATGTGTCCACACAAAAACTGATTTATCACTTACTAATAGATGAGTGGTAAGGTGTTTCTAGGCAATGATCATACATTATCTGTGGAAGGAATTAATAATATCAGATTGAGGATGTTTGATGGCATTATCAGAACTATAGAGTGTTGGCATGTTTCAGGACTAAAAAGGAACCTGATTTCTTTTGGGATACTTGACTCTCATGGATTCAGATACCATGCAGAGAATAGAGTTCTCAAAGTGTGCAAGGGCTCTATGGTACTCATGAAGAGCAGTTTGATTTGAGAATTATATTTTCTTCAGAGCAGTACAGTTTCAAGGGAAGCTGCAGTAGCATTCGAAAGTAATAATCAGAATTAGACTCAATTGTAGCATCTACATCTTGGTTATATGAGTGAAAGAAGATTATATGTATTGAGCAAGTGGGATTTGTTGAACGGGCAGAAAATAGAATTTGCGGACTTTTGGGAACACTATTTGTTTGGCAAACAAACCAGGGTGAAGTTTGATAAAAAGGCAGTATGGAAGACCAGAGGAACGATGGATTATATCCACTCAGATCTATGGGGCCCTAATAGAATCCCTTCTAAGAGTGGTGCCAAGTACTTCATGATTTTGATTAATGATTACTCTAGGATGGTGTGGGTGTATTTTCTAAAAACAAAAGATGAGGCATTTTCAATCTTCGTAAAGTGGAAGACGATGATTGAGAAGCAGACAGAAAAGAAGGCCCAACGTCTTAGAACTGATAACGGGTTAGAATTTTACAATCGTGAGTTCGATGCATTCTACAACAATGAAAGTATAGTGAGACACTGCACTTGTACAAGGACACCACAATAGAATGGTATTGCAAAATGCATGAACAGAATGCTTTGTGACAAAGCACGAAGCATGCTCTCACATTCAAGATTGGGAAAGGATTTCTCGGTTAAAGCAATTAAGACAGCCTGTTTCTTAGTTAATAGATCTCCATCTATAGCTATTGAGTACAAAACTCCTTTTGAGATTTGGTCCAGTTCACCTACTGATTACTCTCAGCTGAGAGTGTTTGGTTGCCCTACTTATGCTCATGTGAGAGATGGTAAGCTTGAGCCGAGGCTAAGAAAATGCATATTTCTAGGGTATGCATCTAGAGTGAAAGGCTATAGGTTGTGGTGCAATGATCTAAATTCTCCAAGATTAATTATCAGCAGGGATATGATATTTAATGAGTCTGCTTCATTGGATCGTCAGAGGGAGAAGTTAATAGTAGAATCAGATAATGGTGTCAAAGAATAGGTGGAGCTTGGTATTGATACTTCAGCAGTTCAATCCAGTGATTCAGAGGATGAGGTGTAAGATCCTGATCAATAAGAGGATGCACCTAAGCAACAGCAACAGGAACCATATAACATTGCAACTGGTAGAGAGAAAAGACATATTAGACCACCACAAAGATATGCATATGCAGATCTAGTTGTGTTTGCATTGTCAGTTGCTGAGGCAATTGATGTGCATGAACCCAGCAATTATAGGGAAGTTATTTCTTGTTCAGATGCAGATCAGTGGGTTAGTGCTATGAGTGAAGAAATTGAATCTCTTTTCAAGAATCAGACTTGGGTGCTTGTAACATTGCCTAAGGGACAGAAAGAAGTAGGCTGTAAATGAATGTTTAAGAAAAAGGAAAGCACTCTAAGGATTGAAGCACCTCGATATAAGGCACAGTTAGTAGCAAAAAGCTTTACTAAAAGGGAGGGGATTAACTTTAATGAAGTATTTTCTTCAGTTGTGAAGTATAGTTCTATCAGAGTCTTACTTGCTAAGGTTACTCTTCATGATCTAGAGCTTGAGCAACTAGATGTGAAGATAGCATTTTTGCATGGTGAGTTAGAGGAGCAAATTTATATGAGTCAGCCTGAGGGATTTGTCGTTCCATTTATGCAAAACTATGCTTGCTTGCTTAAGAAATCTTTATATAGTCTAAAACAATCCACTAGGCAGTGGTATAAAAGATTTGATACATTCATGGTTCATAATGGCTTTAATCGTAGTTCATATGACAGTTGTGTGTATCATAAGAAACTTTCAGATGATTCATTTGTTTATTTGTCATTGTATGTGGATGACATGCTTATTACTGCTAAAAGCATGTCACAAATTAATATTCTGAAAAAGCAGTTGAGTGATGAGTTTGAGATAAAGGATTTGGGTGCTACAAAGAAGATATTGGGAATGGAAATTATTAGGGATAGAAGTGTTAGAAGCTTTTCTTGTCTCAACAGGCCTATGTTTAGAAAGTGCTTAAGCGTTTCAACGTGAATAATACTAAGCCTGTGACTGTTCCGTTTGCAGCTCATTTCAAGTTGTCTGCAAACATGTCACCAAAAACAAATAAGGAGATGGAGCATATGTCCAATGTTCCTTATTCCAGTGCTATTGGTAACATCATGTATGCTATGGTTTGCACCCGACCTGACATTTCATATGCAGTTACCATTGTGAGTAGATACATGGCGTGTCTTGGGAAAGAATATTGGCAGGCAGTGAAATGGATTCTAAGGTATTTGAAGGGTACTACAGATATTGGTCTGACATTTGACTGGACCAAGATGAGTGATTCAGTTATTGGCTATGTGAATTCAGATTTTGCAGGGAACTTAGACAAGAGGAGATCTTTGACAGGCTATTTGTTTACTCTCTTTGGAAGTGCTATCAGTTGGAAGGCAACATTGCAAGCTACAGTTGCTTTGTCTACCATAGAGGCTAAATAAATGGCTTTAGCAGAGGTAGTAAAGGAAGCTTTATGATTACAGGGTTTGGTGGGTGATCTTGGATTAATACAGAACAAGTCAACAGTGTTTTGTAACAGCCAGAGTGTAATATATCTCACAAAGAATCAGATGTACCATGAGCGAACTAAGCACATTAATGTCAGATATCACTTCATTCGAGACATTGTATTTCAGGGGACTATAGTTATGCAGAAAGTCTCTGCACATAATAATCCAGCAGATATGATGACCAAGGGAGTCTCAGTCAGCAAGTTTAGGCATTGCCTAGACTTGGTTAGTGTTTGTAGTGCTCAGTAGTGCCCTTACGAGGGCATATGGTAAGACAGAGTATTTGTGGTTATTTTGTTGAAAATTAACGGAATTCAAGTCAAGGAGAAGAATTGTTATTTTTTTATGTGGCTTGAATTTTGGATATGTCTTCATAGACTCGAATTGTAACCCGACACGAAAGTTTCACACTGCGACCCAATTGGGATATAAAGTGATATCTGTGATGGTAGCGGAGGGCACAAGCGTGGTATGAATCAGTATAAATATTTTAATATTCTACCATTTGTCGTAGAGTTGTGAAATATTCGGAAAACATACTGGGGTTAGGGTTTGAGAGTTCTGAGTGATTGTATCTTTCTCTTTTCATCATAGTGAAACTTTTTTCTCTTGTCTTGCCCGTAGACGTAGACCTTATGGTTGAACCACGTTAAATTCTGTATTATTCTTCTTCTCTTTTCTATACCGTGTGATTGTGCTATTTTTGTGTGTGCATTAGATTTGCGTGCTTGTTATAACATGTCCTTTGGTGAATGTATCTTTGTCCACCAATTGTTCCAACCAATGGCTCTGTCTACCAGTTTCCTTGTTGGCTAGTGATTCTTCCAGCATACCAGTGTTTCTCTTCTCCTAAAATAGATAATAATGTAGCACAATCTGAACATGAGAAATTAAGCTTAATGTTTCATTTAATTTTCATTTAATTCCATGTGATCAGCAAGGAAAGGAGGGAACAACAGAAAACAAATGGCATATAAGATAAAGTTACCCCGTGCGAAAATGAGTATTTCATCATTCGGTCTTGTTTGATGCTAGCCTCTTGCTTCCTGAACCACAGGCTTTCCATGTCTTCCTTTGAAAGCATGCTGTAATCCCAGCATCTTTGGCTTTTGCAGTCAAGCTGGTCATAAAAGAAAGAATGTTGAATATTACGATAAAGCAGCAAATGTCATTTGGTGACCATTTATGTATCAGATTTACCATTTCAATTTATTGTAGATCTTTTTTCTGGTTCTTCCCCTGCACATATTAATACAAAAGTAATTGTTAAATTGCATGAAACCTACTCTTTCATTTCAATTACCTTCCACAAGCAGTGTTTCAAGATTGAATTTCAGCTGTTTTTTCACATTATTCCTCATAATTTGCTTCCGAATTCTCTCCAAAAGACATTTCATGAGAAGGGAAAAGAAAACTTCTAAAATCATCTCACCTACCTTACTGTCCATGTCTCCCAACTCCTTTGACTTGGACAATTGTTTATTTCCACCTTCCTTACAAATGTCATCTATATTATGAATGCTCTGTGCTCGGACCTGTGATCGCGTCTTTGCATTGGATGGCAAGTGCTTCAATTTCATGACTACTTTAAGGTTTTTCTAATATCAATTAGTAACCAATTTAGCAATTAATTATAAATCAGTTGAGAAATTATACTCATATATACTATTTCTATGTCGGTATTTACTAATTTATAAGTTCTTTTAAATATTTTTTATAGCAGTTATGCAAATTTAAAATACATATAATTACATAATCACATAGTATAAAAAAGAAAAAAATAATAACACAAAATTTACATGATTGGACCTTAAGGCCTACATCCATAGACGAAACAAGAGAAAAAGTTCATTATAATGAAAAAGAGTAAAATACAATCACTAAGAACTTTCAAACCCCTAATTTTAATGTATTTTCTGAATATCCCACAAATCTATTACAAAAAGCAGAAAATATAATATTTATATTGTCCGATCACAATTTCTGCTACCATTACAGACCTCACTTTTTATTTAAATCGGATCATAACGTGAAATTTTCGAGTTGAATCACAATTTGAATCATAAAGATATATTCAAAATTCAAATCACATAAAAATAACAATTTTAAAATTCTAATTATATAATATTCAAATATCCGAACTAAAATAGCTTCATTAATTGCTAATTTAAACATTCAAATTAAAAAGGATTATTTGTATGAAAGTTAAAAAATAATTTTTTAATTTTTTTTTATATCAGGGGACTGAGAATTTTTTATTATTTTACGGAGAGAATTTAAAAATTTTTTCGAAGGGAAAGGGTTATTTTACCTTTTATAGTAGCTTCTACAAAGCAAAATTTGGCCTGTCCAAACCAAATCCGGTTTTGGTTCCCATCCCCCTTTGGGTTCCATCAAAATGATATCTCTCTCTAATTTTTGGTTTAAAATATAATTTGATCAAATTAACTTTTATAGATTTAATCATGTTTTCTAATGTTATTTTCCTTAGTTTTCTCTAAATTTGTCAATTATATTAATTACATTATTTTTTTAATTATTTATGTTAATTTCTTATAATTATATTCATTGGTTTCATTTTTTTTACTTGTAACTTCGTGTATTTTTATTAATTTTTTTGATAGACTGTTTCCTTTATTATTATTATTATTATTATTATTATTATTATTATTATTATTATTATTATACTTTTCTGGAATTATTTTAACAAAATTTCTTTCATAACGTTGTAGTTAAAATTAATAAAAAATTTTTCTTAAATATTTTTGTTAAATTGTCTTAAGTGAATTAAAAAGTTATAACACTATAGGAATTTTAGTGGCAGATAAAAATTCCATCGCTAATATTATGAGTTAGCGAAGGGCCATCACTAACATGTTCTTAATACTTTAGCGATGAAAGTTTTAGTGACATATTAGAATCCATCATTAATCTATTATTAATCTTTACAGGTGATAGAATTTCGATCATTTTTAATCCCATTACTATAACAGGGTCTTTTAGAGACATTTATTTTGAGATAAATATGATATTTATTGCAATACTTATTCGAGAAAAATTTTATTACTATCTAATTATTATATTATTTATTTTTAATAATGAAATTTTTGAGACGAAAATTTATTAGTCTGTATATTATTTATTTTTAATTCATTAAGATTCATTTTATTTTTATAAAAAGTTTTAAGCACTTTTTTTAAAGAAAAAAATTGTCACTGAAAAATTCCTTCTTTCATTGTCAAAAAAAAAATGTTTGTAATAACTAATTAAATAATATATGAAAAGTTGCATGAGTTGAATAATATATATATATATATATATATATATATATATATATATATATATATATATATATATATATTATGTTTATATGTATTAAAATAATTAAATTTTATTTGTCTTTTAATCTAATTAATAAATATAAATCAAAATTTTTAAATTCAGCCTGATAAATGAGCAAGGGTATACAAAGAGTTAATGTTATATATAATAAGGTGTAATCAAAGTTATAATGTAATCATAATTACATTACATATCTAATTATATTGTTTGGTAATATAAAAAAAATTTAATGAAATGGAATAACAATTACATAATGTAATTAATTATATTTAAAATAATATAATAATTATTACATATAAAAATGAATGTAATTATGATTACTTGTTTTGATTTTTTTTATTTATTGTTAATATTATCACTACCATCATTAATACCCAACTACTATTATTCTTACCACCATTACCGCTACTTTGTCACTGTCGCCACTACCGCCACTACGACCACCATTACCACCACCACTTGACTGCCACTATTACTACTTAGCTAATGTCACCTCTACTACCACCTAACTATCTCATCTTGTCACCACCACCATCTAACTACCTTCGTTACAATTACCACCATTACTTAACCATCAATACCACTCAACTACTAATCACTATAACCATTATTATTTATTATTAATATTATAAATAAATTAAATATTAAAAATAAAATTATCATTACATTACACTACTTATATTTTTATTTTACAACTAAATATAGGAATGCAATGATAATTGCTTTACATTACATTACAATTTTGATTGCATTGCATAATTAATTACATTATATTACATTACACACTCTACCAAACATAATTTAAGGGTTTAAAATTTAACTAGAGTTTAATCAAGATTTAGTTGGTATACTATTAGATAAATATTAATTATATATTACAAACTAATAATATCATATAACATTATTATAATATTAATTTGATATATTTTATAAATAATTATTAAAATAAAATTAGATATGTTTAAAAATTATTTTTGTACAAAATAATTTAAATATTTATTTGAAATTTTAAATTTGAGCAAATAATATTTTATGATAAATATATTTAAATAAAATTTTCAAAATAATGAAATTATTATAACGATAAAACAAAATTTGATAGATAAAAATTTTATAACACAATAAATAAAGAAAATTCAATCAATATATATATATGGAGGTGTCAAAGATCTTACTAATTAAAAGGAAATAGGTGACTTGAAACAAATGATAAAACGAATGAAGATGGGTAAGAAAATGCAACAACTTGAAACTTTGATGGTGAGAAATAAAGAATGAAAGAAAGAATCTGTGAAAGAAACGAAATGAGAGAGGCGAGGAGCCGCTCAAGGAATGAAGGGATTTGAGAAATAAATATTTTCAGCCAAAAAAACGACATAATTTTAAATGAAACATGTTAAAGAGAAAAAAAAAAAATTACAACTTGTAAAACTCGTTTTACCCATTTGACAACCATGATATAAATCACAACCAAATATATAGATTAATTTTTCTGTTATTGTTTTATGTTATTTTAAAAAATATTTTTTATTCATTCATCAATCTCAAGTTAAAGTGACTAATATACTTAAATTTGTTATTATTTTTGCTTTATTTTAAGATGTGTTTTACTATACTTGGTAATTTACAATCAAGTCTTTAGGTTTTAACAAAACCCACACCTTTGTCCAAATTCCATTGGGTACTCCATTGAATTGTTGACTCCCTCCACGTTACCGCAACGATTTAATCATACCCATTTCCAAAAGCCAAAATTTTCTTCCTTTTACGCTTCTCCACCTTCACCATTATCTCCCACTCCCAAATCTAATCTGAGTTCTTCCCCCACGACCTCTCTATCGCACACAACAACAATGACAACTTCAGCAACTGTCCTCAATCTATCATCTTCGTCCAGCAACAGTGGTATCTCGGTGTAACCTAACAATAGAGGACTCCCTAGTCGACAACGCCACCATCGTTCCTACTGGAGAAAATTTTTGAAACCCAATATTCACTAATCATAATTATAGTTTTCAACCCAATATTCACTAATCATAATTGCGAACATTGGGATTGTTCGTCACTATAACTGGCAAACAACATGTACCTTTTTCAAACAATTTTTTCTTTTTCTTTTTTATTTTTCATTTATTGTTTTTTTTTTTACAATTCATTAAAATATTTTTTACATATTAAAAAATTATTAAAAAAATTATTTTTAAATTCTTACAATATTCTGAATTTTTCTAACGTGAAAGTTTTTTACTTTTAATGCAGATCATAAACTGGAATTAAAAAAATATTATTTTATTGTGTTTTATTTATAAAGTCATGAAAAAATATTTTCACATTAGAAAATTATGAACAAAATTAATTTTGAGTTTCTCATAATATTCTTGACTTTTCTTGACGTAATTTTTTTTATTTTATTTACACATATAGGGAGAGAGAGGAGTTTGAATCTGAATCTTTCAAATTTAATATATATAACATAAATCTGGGTTATATCTCAACGCATCCCTGTTAATCCAATTAATAGGGGCAATTTGAATTTGGCTTTTTCAGTTGGCGCATGAAAGTTCATAAATTTTCTATAATTTTATTATGATACCCTAACTTTGGATTAAAAGAAACGGAGCAAAGAGAAAATAAAATAAGTTAAAATTTTCTAATTTCTTTTATTTAGACGTTAAATAGAGGAATGAAAGAGATATTTTTATTTTTCAATAATCTTTTTAATTGATTTAAAATATTTCTCTCCAAATTAGAATAAAATGAAAGAAAATAGGAGAATAAATATATTTATTTATATTAAAATTATTAAGATGCCTAGACATAAAAAAAAAAAATTTAAAGTATAGCAGTTATAATTGTTAGACATAAATTTCTATAATTTTATTGTAATATCCTAATAAATTAACAAATATTACTGACGTAGCAATAATATATACGAGAATGATTTCTCTACGTTGGTATGTCTTATGATATATGTTATAGCAGGCATATAAATTTAAGAAATACGTAATCGTATAATTACACAGTATAAAAAATAATAATAACACAAGATTTACATGATTCGACTGTAAAGCATACGTCTCTGTGTAAGATAAGAAAAAATTTTCACTATAATGAAAAATGGTAAGAAATAATCACTCAGAATTCTCAAATCATATTCTAAGTGTGTTTCTTAAATATTTTACATACATCGCAAATGACAGAATATTACAATATTTATTCCAAATCACAATTCGAGTCTATGAAAATATATTTAAAATTCAAGCCTTATAAAAAATAACAATATACATGAAATATTCTTCAATCAATTACTTACTCATATTTTCCTTCTGATTTAATTCCATATATTATATTTATTTCATGAAGTTTGGGATCAAATGAATAACAAAATTTACATTATACGTACATGAGTGCATGTGTGTATATGTGAATTTTTTTTTTTTTTTCTTATTGATAAGAACATTTTTCAATGGATTTGTGCGTATGGAAATTAAGAAACAAATTTATTGAAATTTTATTAGCTACCATTCATAAAGGATTGAAAGGTATGATTTTTTGCTAGCAATTTTCTTAGGAAAACAAAAATAAATGCATAAAAGAACTCAAAAATAGTGTAATTAATCAATGATTCTATGCACATAAATCGTAGATATTGGTAAAATTAAAGTACTGAGAATTCGCACTTTTAACACCAATTCTAAAGGAAAACATTCTCATGAAAACCCTGAAAAAGATTAACTGAAAATATAAAAAAGAATAGTTCAAAACTCCCTAAGGTTCCATCTGATAGCTAGTATCCCTCGGCAAGCTTCAATATTTGATCGAATTCGTCGGTAGTGCAAGCAAGAACAATCGGCCCATCAATCTTGGAGTCGAGGTCATTGTCCTGTGACTGTTTGATCAATTCTTGCAACCCCGGAAACCTCAGATTCTCCACAGCAACTTGGTATCTTTTTCCCTCGTCACCCACGTACATGGGTATATGGCCTCTTCGAACATGCGGGGGTTTTGCTTTCTGATCAGTCGACTTCGAGAGCAGCTTGTAAGAAGAAGACTTGATTGTCTTGAAGAGAGAACCCATTTTTTTGCTAGAAGTTCTTGGTGACGGCATTATTGTTGATCTAATATATCGTGCCTGAGATTTTTCTAGGGTTTAAGGAAACTTTAGATGGATACAGCAGCCGGAAATTCTGGGTTTAAGGAAAGCTTTGAGAGGGAGAGAAAGAGGAAAGGAAACTCTGTTGCAGAGAAGAGTAGATGGGATTCAATTTATATGTGTAATGAGTTACTTTTCCTGATGAGATTTGGATTTACTAATTATTCCTTGATTGGTTCAAGGCTTGCTTACAGGTCAAGCTAGCAAGCATGATATTTAAAACGCGGCAAATTAAGGCGGTAAAGAAGATCCATTTCTTGATTATCTAATTATTTCGAATTTGATTTGTTAATGACAACTGCTTAATATCATTGACTAACGGTAATTCTTTTAATAAACATAACTTTTACAGTAAATTCTTTGAAATCAACATTTGTTAGGATAAGATTTGATGTCGTTTGGGACAAGGACTTAAAGCATGTTCTTGCAGAAGTTGACAACGTGAATGTGGATAATATGATTAATAGTGGTTAGCCTGGTATCTCTGCAGCAGAGGGGCTGGTCCACCATCAGGGAGCTGGTTTCTTGTGATTGGAATGTCAATGGGAAAGGAAATCAAAGCTCAGATTGGTTGGCTCGGAACGTTCTTGCTGATCCTCCTCAAGCCATCAATGATTTGCGGCTTCATGACATCTGTGCAGTGGCTTACCAATGACTCTGCTTAACATAGTTGTCTTGTTTTGTTTGCCTTCCCTTTTTTTTATTAAAAAAAAAAAAAAAACTTTGATGTCCGTTATATGTTAGTTAACTTAGACTTTTTTTTTTTTTTTTTTTCAAAAAACATAGATGACGGAGTTGATTTGTCAGTGGCAGCCATATAGTGTTAATAATAGTTGAGATTATCATGCTTGACCAAATTGAATACAATCTTCCATCTCAATTCTATGAATTTCTCTTTTCTCCTTCTCCTCTTTTTTATTTTTTGAGAAATTATTATATGCTCCTGAAACACATACTCGGCTTATATAAAATTATGGATCCATTCCCTATTAAATGAAAAGAGTAAAAATTTATGTCTGAATGAGCATTAAAATTTAATGCTTCCAGTATATTATATAATTTAATTTTCTATTTGTAATTCGTCAATTTTCTCTCTCATTTCTTAACAAAGAAATTATATAATAAAGCAGTGATTTCATATAAATATATCCTAAATATATTAGCAATCTAATAGTGACTAGACATGTATATATGTGTGAGTTGCAATAAGTAAATATCTATAAGTGAATAGGTCCCAAAAATTTATAACCACTTTGTATTTCTTTTTATAAACATTCACCATATTTACATATGGATTTTGCTACTATTTGTTTATCATTTCATGTTAGCATTTGACATGAAATCATATTGATACTATCACCTTAGACCAATTATACTTTTATTATCGATCATAATTGACCAATGACGATTAATAGCCAATTGCCGTTATATCAAAACATGCTGATCTTGATACTTTAAAGGGTACATTATTTACAAAGTTTCGAAGAAATTAAAGTTTCGAAGAAATTAAAACATTCCAATAAGTTATATGGGTGGGAAGCATACAAAAGTTGACAAGTTTCTAGGCTATAATCTCATGCCCTACAACGTTTCAGTTGCATTATTCGAGTAGTAGCAGGTAATTTTGAGGTAAGACAAATTCTCAAATCAGAACGTGCAAAAGATTTTCATGTCAAATTTAGGTCCATTTCCAATTGCAGGTAGGCAAACCGCGGGTCGACTCGGAATTGCAAGCTCAAAACCTGAATTAGTCAATGGTTCATGGTTTAAAATCATCTCTCGCACAACCTAACATGTAACCTAATCTCCAATTCAAATTCAATTTAAAAGAGAAAAAAGAAAATAAGTTTAAAAATTATTTGAAAAATAAAGAAAATTTGGTATATAAGATTTTTTTATGAATAATTACAATATGTTAGGAAGAGTTTCTATCCACATATGAAAATTTCATCACTAATAGTATGAATTAGAAACAAGCACTATACCAAATTTATTATATTGAGACTTAAATTTTTTTCTTAAAAAAAAAATTATTTTTGTCAATATCTTTTTAAAGATAAATAAATATTTGTCATTGTCCTTTTTTTATTTTTTTATAACTTTATTTTTAATATTTTTTATTTTTTAGTATTTTAAATAGATATTTCCATTCCATAGTATAATTATTATTATTTTGTTCATTTTTAAATATTTTTAGCATAATAATATTGAAATTTCATAAATCTATTATCATTATTATTTTTAGTTTTTATTATTAATATTATTATATTTTAGAATCAACCATTTATACTTACCATATATTTAATTCTTTTAAAAGAAAGTTAATGGTGCCATAGGCTACTTATATCCCTTGATTCCAAAATAAAAGTAATTATATGTATCTAATTTAAAAGAAAAAAAATTGAGGGGATGCTGTGTGCGTGCCCCTATCTTGTTATATTCTCATACCAATAAGGAGCATGCCTAACATCTAATGATGATTTCGTAAACTTTATGTGAAACCAACTTTATCCTAAGTTTTTCAAGTATAAATTTTGGATGGATAATGTTAGTCTATTATCCCTCAATTTTGAGGGTTAATATTGACACTAACTTTGGGCGTTCAATAACTTTAATTTGTATCATAAAAATATTCAAATTTTAATTTAACATCATTCAAAATCTCTCTAGCCAGATTCAATTAAGTATGACTATAAATTGATCTGAACATGCCTAGGTGGATTAGACATAATAAAAAAATAATTCGGGTTTAATTTATCCAAAGATAAAGAAAAAATTAGATGAAATGAAAAAATTATTAATAATATTTTAACCACAATTAAAGAGATTGTTCCCTCTATGTGGTAGAGAGAGAAATATTTTTCATTTAGTCTAATTTATCTAGGCATGTCTAGATCATTTTCTAGCCGAAATACCCAACAGAATCTGACCAAAGGGACTTTGGATGGTATTAGATTGAAGTTTGAATATTTTTGTGATACAAATTGAAATTAAAAAATAATACAGAAATAACCTCAAAATTGAGTGATGGTGTCACACCTTACCCCTCCGTAAGGCATAATATGATCTCGTAGAATACTTAATGAACTACCGAACTTCATCTACCGATAACTCATTAAGTACCCTACAAGGGATTTTAAACGATTTTCTTACATTTTGGAAGTGGTGAGCATTTTAGTGAGAATTAAAAACCATTTATTCAAAGCTTAAAGACTAGTAAAAATTTTTGTCCATTTAAATTTTGCCACAAATTTTATAAAAATTTTGACAGAGTTTCGTTTGAAACTGGAGAAAACAGTTCTTCAAATACCTAAAAAAAACACTTCCAAAAAATATTTCACAACTCCCAACCTTCAATAACTCAATCATCTCAATTCAATGCACTTCAAAATAGTTTCACAATACAAATCAAGATTTCTCATATCAAAATATTTAATATCTCCATTCACAAAGCATAAAGCAGAAAATTCATATGTACAAATATTAAATTTACAGAAGAGAATCCAAAATAATATTATTACAATTTATTTACAACTGCTCAACTACATTGATACATACAACATTTTTATATTTACATCAAGATTATCTACAAGGGTATAAAATAATACCCGTACAAAATGGTCAGAGTAGTCCTCGATTTAACAGCAGCTCACTCTGCTGCTTTCTCCTTGCTCTTATCTACGACAGCAAAATAAGCTATCGCTGAGTATAAAAATACTCAGCGGTGCACAATAAAAATTTAAAATGCAATAAATAAATCATTCATTGCCAAACACAATTTAAATGTTTCTCAATCACATTTCACAAATATTAAAGTTCATAATAACATCATTTTGTCAAATAATCTATTAAACACAGTTTAGTCAAACAATTTCATAAACACAGTTTAGTCAAACAATTTCATAAACACAGTGTTGTCAAAGTCATACACAACTTAAGCCATGACACAAAATTTCCGATCAATGCCGCGTTGTACACCACGACAAAGCAATCTCAACCCCATTAATCGAAATCAATGAGGGAGGTGGCTAGCTAGCTAATGAGTACTCATCCGATCTACAACCTCAACTGGCAAGCCAGAGAGGGAGGAAAATAAACGATCTCAACCCCATAAATGGAGGAGGAATAATGTGATACTGTCATGCTAAGTGTGAACATAAAATCAATTCAAAACAATTTATACAGACAATTTATGAGAAATTTGATCAATTTTCAAAGTCACATTTACGATTATAAAATGGCAACACAGTACATAAATAATCAAAGAAGTCAAATTTTTGAGATTAAAATATTTAAACAATTCTTATTGTGCACAAACCTGACTTGAGTCGCCTTGAAGCCTTGACTCAGTCTCTTCGAATTTCCAAGTCTTTTTCAGTTGAAACACACAGTTTCACAGTGTTTCAGTACCATAACTTAGCATAAATCCAAAAATAAATTTCATTTCATTTTTACCTAGCTTTAATGTACTAATTTCGAAGTTCTCAAAGTTTTTGTGTTTCGGGTTACTATTCACTACACTATTCAAGTCAAATTGTTGACTTTTTAAGGCTTAATTGGTATGGGAACTCCAACTTCACCCACATACCACATTTTGGTCATTAAATTTGTTGGTTTTGGTCATTTTCTCACATCTTAAATCCTTTTGGCCAAATTGTCAAATTTTCAGTTTTGGTACTCCAAGTTGCACTGTTCCATTGGCAATTTTACTGTTGGAATTTGGCAAAACTTCCTTCATAGAAAATGTTCTTTAATGTCTTAAGTTTATTCTCCTTTTTGAATCACCCCAATTGGAGTTTTGTAACTCAAGTTATGGCCCTTTGAATCAGGGCTGCCGGATGGAAAATAACCCAAATTTTCTGGGCAGTTTTGGTGCTGGCAGATTTGAGTCACTAAATTGGGGTGGCCAAATGACTTAGTTGCTGGCAGAATTTGGACTTGTGTTCTTCATGAAAGTTTTAGGTCTATATGTGATCTAACTACTGGTAAAATTTCAGGTCAATTTGACCTGCCTAGCTCGAGTTATGACCAAATGAACAAATACTATTTATTTGGTCAGTTTGTACAGTGGCAGCCTGCTCTCATTTCACTTTGGTTAATTGGTTCACTAAGTTTTAGTCAGTTTTTGGCCATGGTTCCTCAATGAAAATTGTGGAATTTTATGTCTATTTTCATCTCCAATTGATGGCATATCAATTGGACTTGTAAAATTTCCGTTTTGGTCCTTCAAAGTTGGCTTGGTCATGCTGCTAGCAGCATAACCATTCAACCTCCGAATTTGGCTTTACTTCCAACAATTCAAACACATCTCCTTTGGTCATTATTGACCATTTTTCAGCTCACAATAGGTCAAAGTCATCATTTATGCATTTCTCCAAATTTTGGTTCACAAACCCTAACATTCAAACCCTAATCTCACTAAATCATTGTATTTAACTACATTTAATGGTTTTAATGCTAATCATTCAACTAATTAAGGTTTCTACACTCATTCAAAACCCTCAAACCATACAAAATCATACTCCCTCCAAGCTGGACGAAATTTCAGTTTAGTCCTCTTCACATATTTTTATTTCATTTCATAAATTCTAAACTCATTTCAACCGTTACATATGCATTTAAAGAAGTAAAATGGTAAGTTAGCACACTAACCTTTCTTAAAGCTTCAAAACCCTATCTTTAACTCTTCTTTCTTCTTGTAATCTTCTTCTTAAGTTGCAATAACAAGCTCTAGGGAGGTTTTTAAGGGAGTTATTTGGATTAAGTGAAGAAAATTAAGCTTAAATGTAAGCTTAAATTGAGGACCATTCATGGAGGAATTTGGGAGAAAAGTGGGGCGGCAAGGAAGAAGAAAGAAGAAGAGATTTTCTATTTTTTTTCTTTTGTTTTCTTTATTTATTTTAGGTTATGGAAGACCACAAAAACCTAATTAATTTTTTTATTAATTAATTCTTTTATGACATCATGCATGAGGTCATGCATGATGTCATCACCCTTTTTACTTTTTCATTTTCCTCTTTTTTTTTCTATTTTTCTATTAGTTCTTTAATTTAATTCTCAATTTTGAAATTTTCTTTTCCCCGATTTTATTTGACAGTTAGGTCAAGAGTCAGCTCTCGTGGTCAATTGACCAAATTGCCCCTCGTCGGTTCATCCCGGTTTGCAAATAATCCAATATTTCTTTCGGCTCCCTGACCTAATTATTTGACTGGCTTAACAGTTCCTTTTCGTGATTTTCTCTTTTCCACTGTGTTCATAATGGTCCTAAGGACCTCGGCGTCACATTTTACAGTTCAAAAATTGAGTTTAAAATGACTTCGCAATCGTTCCCGATGAGGTCACCCATCGCTGTGACTCTAGGCTCGTTTAACTTCTTATGTTCTGTTTTTCTTATTTATACTTAACTAATTGAACATTACTAATTATTTGTGTTTATGGCTTCTCTAGTTGTCTTAAGTATGGTTCTAATCCCCTTAATTGTCCGGACCGACACCGGTCACCGGAACAGTGAAATCTACCAGGCTATGCAAACGGGGGTGTTACAATTCTCCCCCCCTTAATATAAATTTCGTCTCGAAATTTTACCTGGTATCAATCTCTGAACAGCTGTGGGTGTTGTCTCCTTATGTCCTCCTCTCGTTCCCAAGTAGCTTCTTGGCCCGAATGATAGTTCCACAGCACTTTTACCAATGGTATCTGCTTGTTTCGTAGCTGCTTCACCTCATAAGCCAGAATCTTTATGGGTTCTTCTTCATATGTGAGGTATGGATTTACTTCAATTTCTTCTATTGGTAGTACATGAGATGGGTCTGATCGATACCTCCTCAACATAGACACATGGAAGACATTATGTATCTTCTCCAACTCTGGAGGTAGTGCCAAATGATATGCCAAAGGACCCACTCTTTCCAATACCTCATATGGCCCGATAAAACGAGGACTTAGTTTCCCCTTTCTGCCGAATCTCATAATTCTCTTCCATGGAGAAACCTTGAGGAAAACTTTCTCACCCACTGCATACTCAATATCTCTTCTTTTCAAATCAATATAGGACTTCTGACGGTTTGATGCAGCTTTAAGTCGATCTCTGATTACCCTAATCTTCTCTTCAGTCTGTTAAACTATTTCGGGTCCAATCATTTTTCTTTCACCCACGTCATCCCAGCACAACGGGGTTCTACATTTTCTGCCATACAAAGCTCCATATGGAGGCATCCCAATGCTTGATTGGTAGCTGTTATTGTAAGCAAATTCAATCAAAGGCAAGTGTGTATCCCAACTACCCTCAAACTCAATTACACAAGCTCGTAGCATGTCCTCCAAGATCTGAATTACCCGCTCAGACTGGCCATCTGTCTGTGGGTGGAATGTAGTACTGAAGTTCAATCTAGTTCCTAGGGCTCTCTGAAGACCACCCCAGAATCTAGAAGTGAACCTAGGATCTCTGTCTGATACAATAGATACTGGCACTCCATGAAGTCTCACAATCTCATCAATGTACAACCTGGCCAATCTATCTAGACTGTAGTCCATTCGGACTGGCAGAAAATGAGTAGACTTAGTTAGTCTGTCAACAATAACCCATACTGCATCATGACTCTTCTGTGTCCTCGGAAGTACCATCACAAAATCCATAGTTATTCTTTCCCATTTCCATTCTGGCACTGACAGTGGATGTAATAACCTAGTTGGTACTTGATGCTCTGCCTTTACTTGCTGACAAGTTAGGCATTTGGATACAAACTCTGCCACATCTCTTTTTAAACCCATCCACCAGTAATGCTCCATTAGCCCTCTATACATTTTTGTACCACCAGGGTGCATAGCAAAAAGAGACTCATGTGCTTCCTTCAAAATGATCTGCCTCAAATTAACATCATTAGGAACACACATTCTGCCCTAGTGTAGCAGTAAACCATCATCTCTGATTGAGAACTCTGGTTTCTTGCCCTGCCGAACTTCTTCCAATAGCTTCTGATACTTTTCATCATTCTGAGCAGCCATTCTGATCTGATCAATTAACACTGGTTGTACATGCCATGCAACTGCTGTCTGCCCTTCATCATTAATCTCTAAACTGGCATGTAATAATCTCAACTCATATAACAAAGACAAAGGAGTAACCTGTAGACTTGCTATAGTCTTGCGACTTAGGGCGTCAGCCACAACATTAGCCTTCCCTGGCTGATTGTCTATCAGACAATCATAGTCTTTTATCAACTCTAACCATCTCCTCTGTCTCAAATTCAACTCTTTTTGGGTGCCCAAATACTTCAAACTCTTATGATCTGTGTAGATGTAGCACTTCTCCCCATACAAATAATGTCTCCAGATCTTAAGAGCAAACACGATAGCTGCAAGCTCCAAATCATGTGTCAGATAATTCCTCTCATGCGGTTTTAGCTGGCGTGATGCATAGGCAATGACATGTCGATCTTGCATCAACACACAACCTAACCCGTTGTGAGAAGCATCGCTGTAAACTGTATATTCTTTACCCGGTGTGGGTAAAGTCAGGACTGGAGCCTCTGTCAAACATTTTTTCAATTCATCAAAACTTTGCTGGCATTTGTCCGTCCACTGAAATTTAACATCCTTTCTAAGTAGCTTGGTCAATGGAGATGCCAACATAGAGAATCCCTTCACAAATCGACGGTAGTATCCAGCTAACCCCAGAAAACTACGAATCTCAGTGACATTTCTGGGTGGCTTCCAATTAAGGACAGCTTCAATCTTGCTAGGATCTACCTTAATACCCTCTGCTGATACTATGTGCCCCAAAAAGGATATCTCCTTCAGCCAAAATTCACATTTCGATAATTTGGCGTATAGCTATTTCTCCCTCAAAGTCTGCAGTACAATCCGCAGATGTCTATTATGCTCTTCTGCATTCCTCGAATAGACCAATATATCATCGATAAATACCACAACAAACTGATCGAGGTATGATCTGAAGATAGTGTTCATCAGATCCATAAAAGCAGCCGGAGCATTAGTTAACCCGAATGGCATGACCAAGAACTCATAATGGCCATAACGGGTTCTGAAAGCAGTTTTAGAAATACTCTACTTTTGTACTTTCAGCTGATAATAGCCTGACCTCAGGTCAATTTTGGAGAACACAGCTGCACCCCTTAGCTGATCAAGTAAGTCATCGATGCGGGGCAATGGGTATCTGTTCTTTATTGTCACCTTATTCAACTGCCGATAGTTAATGCATAACCGGAGAATGCCATCTTTCTTCTTTACAAACAACACCGGCGCTCCCCAAGGTGATACACTAGGGCGGATAAAGCCCTTGTCAAGCAGCTCTTGCAACTGCACTTTCAATTCTTTTAGTTCTGCAGGCGCCATTCTGTATGGTGTTATGGAGATTGGGTCCACACCAGGCATAACATCAATTTCAAACTGCACTTCTCTTTCTGGAGGTAATCCTGGCAATTCATCAGGAAACACATCCGGAAAGTCACATACAGTAGGAATGTCCTTCAGTGCTGGACTCCCCACTTGGGTGTCTATCACATGTGCCAAGTATGCCTCACACCCTTTTCTAATCATTTTTCTGGCCAGTGCAGCTGAAATGATGTTTGAAGGCAATAACTGCCTCTCCCCATGTATTACTACATCGCCATACTGAGGAAGTCCAAAAGTGACTGTCTTCAGTCTACAGTCAATCATCGCATGATGCCTGGCTAACCAATCCATGCCCAAGATAATGTCATAATCTCTGAAGGGCATTTCAATTAAATCAGACAGAAAAGTGTGTCCTTGGATCACCAAAGGACAATCCCTATATAACTTATTTACCCTGACTTCCTGGCCTAATGGACTAGTTACTAGCACATCATAGTCCATTGGTACACACTGAATAGCAGTAGAACACATCACCCTAGCACTAACATACGAATGTGTGGAGCCAGGATCAAATAACACATACACATCTTGGTCAAGGATGGAGAAAATACCAGCTACTACATCTGATGTTTCGGCTTCCTCCCTCTGACGCATAGTATATACTCTGACTGGTGCGCCACTGGATATTGGCTGGTTAACGATTGCTCGACTCCCAGTGCTACCGGGACCCTGTGGCGCCCCTTACCCGTGTAAGATATACAGAGTAAGTAATGCCACCTGATTGTCAAGCACACTTTAATATACCTTAATTAATTTATATCATGCTTTTGAATATAATTTGTGAAATATAATTTATTTAAGCCATTTATCAAAAGTATTATTTATTTGAGGTTCCGAAAATTTTAAAGAAAATCCGACAGAGTACCGGCTAAAAATGGAGAAAACAGTTCTTCGGAACCTGAAAAAAAACACTTCCAATATTCACATTCAATCATTCCCAAACTCCAATATCCAAAATCTCAACAATTTTTCAATTTCAGGTCTCAACAACCTTTTCATTTCTCAAACATCCATTTCTCAGAATACTCATATACAAACAACAAATAAATGCTCAAATTTTGCATTCATGACCATAACTTTCATTATTTACATGAACATCAAAATGCATTACATAGATCCAAATACATATGAGAAAATAAAAATTTAGTTACAAAATGACAAAATGACACCTAGTGCCCTACCAATGCACTGAAGGTAGTGAGGTGACACGGACACTGTGCAGAACTGCAGGATGGACTCACCCAGTCTGCGGTCTACTGGGCTCACGATCAGTATCTCCAGTACCTACGCGTGGCAAAAGCAACGTGCTAAGCAATAATGCTTAGTGGTGCAATAATAAAATAACATGAAATAATAGAAAACAAATATGTATTGCATGTGCATGTTTTGTTTGTCTTGTATTTGTATATCCATTCATTTATTTCTTTTACTTTGCCCATTTTCATTCATTTGGTTGCCCAAGTAACCTAGACTAGACGACTGGACTGGATAAGCGGGTAAACTAGCACTGGGTATCAAGTACCTCGGGCTGTCACACCATCGGTCACATATGCATCTCCGATTGTGCAGCAGCTAACAATGTCAAATAATATCAGGCACAAGGCCAAATCTCAATACAAGGTCAGAATGGCTAAAAGCCATAAAATCACAGAATGGCATATTGCCATGTGCAGTACTTCTAACTGAACCCTATTGGCATGCCAAACTATCCAAACCAATCTTGTTAGGTATACTAGGGCATTTGAAACCTTTAAATTCTTCAATTTGTGAATTTCAAGTTTTTGGTGTCACTATTCACCTCATTGGTCAGCAAAAATGTTGACTTTTGGATAGAAAATATGTACATTGACTTTGGCACTCCCAATATACCACATTTGGCATTCAAAACTTGTTGGCATTAAGCATTTATACCATTTCAAAGTTTAAACCAAGGGAAGCAGAATTTTTAGTTTTTGTAGCTCAACTTTACTGTTCTATTGGACACTGTTGCAGTGGGAATTTGAAGAAATGGCAAACATAAAAGTTGTTCCTTATTTTGTCTAGTTGAATTTCCTTTTTTGAATCACTCCATTTGGAGTTTTTTAGCTCTAGATATGGTCCAAAAACCACAGTTGGCCGGATTGCCAATCTGCAGAATTGACCATATCTACAGTAACATGAACAGTAACTGGAGTCACTTGGTTGGATGGGTTCTGGCCATAATTTGGGGTAGGTTCCTTCATGAAAGTTGTTTTTCTATGTCTTAACTTCTTGCTGTAAAAAGTTCAGGTCAATTGACCATATCTACAGTGAGTTATGGCCAAATGAACAGTTACTATTCATTTGGTCATTTCTGCAGGTGCTGTTGCAGGGTATCCGGATTGGGGCCAAGTTTTGGTCCTCTTGCTTTGGTCTTTTGGGCATGGTTTCTTCAGCAAAAATGTGCCATTATAAGCCTAGTTTAATGTACAATTGGCCAAACACCAATTGGACCAACACAGCCAAAGCTATGGCAGTCCAAGTGGACTGAAATTTGATCACCTGCTGCTGTCTTTAGGCAGCCTACACATTCACTTTGCCATGCATTATTTCAGTCCAAATTGTGGTCAACTTACCTAAAATGGTCACTAATTGACCATTGAAATGTTCTCTAACAATTTCCTAAGCCAAGTCAAATTTTCACTTCTCAAAACCCTAATTTCCATATGAGTTTTCACAACATGCTTGAATTAACTATCTCATTCACTATCCACATGCATATATGGTTTAAACATAATCTCTAATCCACTTTAAGTCCATCAAAACACTCCATTATTGTTCCTTCAATAGGGCAGCCGAAATTTATGGTATGTATACACATAATTATTGTTCATTTTAGTTACAAATTCTTACTCAATTCAAGTTACTAATCATGAAAATAAAGAGTTTTAGGTATCTAATGCACTAACCTTTAAGTGGCACTTTTTTCCCCAAGTTTAATCTTCACTTTTCTTGTACTCTCTTGGCTGCCAAACACTTCATCTAGGTCCAAGGATTCATTTTAGTGTTGGGGTCTTGAGGAAATATGGTGAGGAAGCATGAGAATGAAAGCTTGCAAAGAATGGCTATGGTGGAAACCCTATCTTCTCTCTCTCTACGTTTTGGCTGGTTTGAAGGAGGTGGCTGCTGTATTTTTGGTTAATTTGGTCTTCATTTAGTCTCTTGTATTTGTTAATAATATGGTTGTTTAATTATAATTGGTGGAGACTTTCAAATGACATCATAATGATGTCATATTTGGCATTTTTATGGATTTTTCTTTTCTTTTCATCACTACTCAATTTCAATTTAATTTTTAGTAATGTTTCTTCATATTTTATGTCATATTAATTATTTACTTAACTGGACAAGTCGGCCAAAAATCACCTCTGAAGGCGAAATGACCAAAATGCCCTCCGTTTGGCCTAACGGGTCAAAATTGGCTGTACCGATTGAAAAATTTTCCTAAATATTTTCTTGGCATTCTAATGCCATAGGAACCTCAATGACCCTTCTCTGGAGTCCCAAAAATTATTTTATAATTTTTACCCCGGGTCTAGGGCTCCTCGTTGCGAGAACCGCAACTTCCCTCTGGTTACCCCTCGCTAGGGCACTGGCTCGTTTAATTTGGTTGTATTTTATTTCTAAAATTTTTATTAAATTTTTCTTATTAATATTTGAATTGATTATGGTCCCTCACTTAAGTTTAAATATTTTTCCGGACATTCTAGCTGTCCGGATTGACACTGGTCACCGGAACAGTAGAATGTACGGAATTGCTACCGGGAGGATGTTACAACTCTTCCCCTCTAATTTAAATTTCGTTCTCGAAATTTACCTGATGCAAACAGTTGAGGGAACTGTTGCCTCATCGTCTCTTCACTTTCCCAAGTTGCCTCCTCGGTGTTGTGGTGCCTCCAAAGCACTTTCACGATGGAATCTGCTTGTTCCTCAACTCTTTAACTTCCAGAGCCAGGATCCGTAGAGGTTCTTCTTCATATGTCAAATCCGGTTGTATTTCAATTTCTTCCCTGGAGATGACATGTGAAGGATCTGAGCGGTATCTTCTGAGCATGGACACGTGGAACACATTGTGGATCTTGTCCAGCTCTGGTGGTAAAGCTAGCCTATAGGCTACTGGACCCACACGTTCAATGACTTCATATGGGCCAATGAACCTAGGGCTTAACTTACCTTTTCTTCCAAACCTCAATACCTTCTTCCACGGTGACACCTTGAGGAACACTTTGTCGCCAACCACATATTCTATTTCTTTTCTCTTCAGGTCGGCATAAGATTTATGTCTGTCCGAGGCAACCTTCAGATTAGCTTTGATCAATTTTACTTTGTCCTCAGTCTGTTTCACCAGGTCTGGCCCTACCAGTTTATCTTCGCCCAATTCAGTCCAGCACACTGGAGTTCTACATTTTCTTCCATACAGTGCTTCATATGGGGCCATTTGAATGCTAGCCTGGTAGCTATTGTTATATGCAAATTCTGCCAGTGGGAGGTATCTGTCCCAACTTCCCTCAAACTCAATGACACAACTCCTCAGCATATCCTCAAGGACCTGACATATATTTCACGTTATTGTTATCATTTTAATTCAATATTTGTATCAATTTCATTGGTTTCAATTGTTTACCTGGATTACTCTTTCTGATTGCCCATCCGTCTGAGGATGGAAAGCTGTGCTGAAATGGAGTTGTGTACCCAAGGACTCATGCAACTTCTTCCAGAATCTCGATGTAAACCTTGGGTCTCGATCAGATATGATGGAAAGTGGAATTCCATGCAGTCTAACTATCTCACTGATATACAATTCTGCTAACCTCTCTAGTGAGTAGTCAGTCCTAACTGGCAGAAAGTGTGCTGACTTTGTCAATCTATCAACTATCACCCATGCTGCATCATGTTTCTTCCGGGTGAGAGGTAGACCACTTACAAAATCCATGGTGACCCGATCCCATTTCCATTCAGGTATGCGTATAGGCTGTAGCAAACCTGATGGAACTTGATGTTCTGCCTTGACTTGCTGACATGTCAAGCATTTAGTCACATAGTCAGCTATGTCCCTCTTCATACCAGGCCACCAATACTGAAGCTTCAGATCATGATACATCTTTGTTCTTCCTGGGTGCAAGCATATACACTGGTGTGTGCCTCTTTTAGAATACTGGTCTTCAATTCCCCATCATCTGGTACACACAGTCTTCCTTTGTAGTACAGGCACCCATCTGCTTTCACCCCATAATCAGTTGCTTTTCCCTCTAAGATCTTGCTCATAATAGCCATTAACTTTTCATCTGCCTTTTGCCCATCTAAAATCTGCTGTAGCAGGTTTGGCCTCACTTGCAACTCAGCCAAAATAGCTCCATCTCGAATCAAAGATAGACGGGCATTCAATGATCTCAAGGCTGTCATGGATTTTCTGCTCAAAGCATCAGCAACTACATTTGCCTTCCCAGGATGGTAGTCAATTACACAGTCATAGTCCTTCAGGAACTCAATCCATCGCCTCTGTCTAAGGTTGAGCTCCTTCTGGGTTGGCAAGTATTTTAGGCTTTTGTGGTCTGTGTAAATGTAGCACTTTTCACCATACAAGTAATGCCTCCATATCTTGATCACGAAGATAATTCTTTGCAAGCTCTAGATCATGGGTAGAGTAGTTCTGTTCATGTGGCCTTAGCTGTCTGGAAGCATAAGCGACCACCTTTCCCTCTTGCATCAATACACACCCTAACCCATTATGTAAGGCATCACTATAGACCACAAAGTCCTTTTCTGACACTGGCTGTGTTAACACTGGTGCCTCTGTCAACATAGCCTTTAATTTCTCAAAACTGGTCTGACACTTCTCATTCCAGTCAAATCTGACATTCTTGTGTAACAACTTGGTCATTGGAGTAGCTATTAGGGAAAATCCCTTCACAAATCTTCTGTAATACCCAGCTAGCCCCAAGAAGCTTCTGACCTCAGTTGTATTTCTGGGAGGCTTCCATTCCATCACTGCTTCTATTTTCTTGGGATCCACCCTAATCCCATCAGCTGACACTATGTGTCCAAGGAATGCAATCTCATTCAACCAAAAGTCACACTTGGACAGCTTAGCATACAGCTTCTTTTCTCTCAGGGTTTGCAGAACAATCCTCAAATGCTCATCATGTTCTTCCCTGGTCTTGGAATATACCAAAATATCATCAATAAAGACCACTACGAACCGATCTAAGTGTGGATGGAAGATACGGTTCATAAGGTCCATGAATGCCGCTGGTGCATTTGTTAGGCCAAAGGGCATCACTAGAAACTCATAATGCCCATATCGGGTCCTGAATGCAGTCTTTGGCACATCTGCATCCTTCACCCTCAACTGATGATACCCTGACCTGAGATCAATTTTAGAAAATACTCCTGCTCCCTTCAACAGATCAAACAGATCATCAATTCTAGGCAACGGATTTTTGTTCTTCACTGTCACTTTATTCAACTGCCGGTAATCAATGCATAGCCTCAAAGTCCCATCTTTCCTTTTCACAAACAGCACTGGAGCTCCCCATGGTGACACACTGGGGCGTATGAACCCCTTATCAAGCAACTCTTGCAACTGAGTTTTCAACTCCCTCAATTCAGTGGGTGCCATCCTATAAGGAGCAATGGAAATGGGTGCTGTACCCGGCAGTGTCTCAATAGCAAATTCAACTTCCCTTTCTAGTGGCAAACCAGGCAACTCTTCAGGAAATACCTCTGGGAAGTCTCTTACTGTGGGTATGTCACTCAAGTTTGGCTTAGCCTGCCTACTATCCACCACATGTGCTAGGTAGGCTTCACAGCCTTTTCTCATCATTCTTCTTGCAACTGTGGCTGAGATGACATTGGACAAGAAATCTGTCCTTTCCCCCACAACTGTGATCTCATTACCCTCAGAAGTTTTCAAAGAAATTCTCTTCAATTTGCAATCAACTATTGCCTGATGACGTGACAACCAGTCCATTCCCAATATCACGTCAAACTCATGGAAGGGCAACTCAATTAGGTCTGCCAAGAATTCATACCCCTGAATCCTTAACGGGCAACCCTTGTATACTTTGTTCACTACCACACTGTGGCCCAATGGATTAGTGACCAGAATGTCTTGGTCACTCTCCCCTACTAGTATCCCCCTTTCTACGGGTAAGTTGATGCAGATGTATGAATGAGTGGATCCTGGATCCACCAATGCATGCACAGGAGTATTGTAGAGGGAGAACGTACCCCTGATGACATCCGGGGCATCTTGCTCCTCCTGAGCTCTCAAGGCATAAGCTCTGGCAGGTGGTCTGTTATCTGGCCTCTCTGCTGGCTCAGATGCAGGCCTCTGTGATGGTCCAACCGCCTCAGATTTACCAGATTTTCTACCTCTCTGTGGTGCAGGAGTAGGTCTGTCTGCTTGTGTTGGAGCAGCTGTAGTAGTTCTGCATGGACAGTTCTTCAATTGATGCTCTGTTGACCCACACCTTAAGCAGGCACCAGTCACTCTCCAACACTCCCCCTTATGCCATTTCAAGCAGTGTGGACATGCAGAAGTTGCTGGGGCTGGTCCCCTGAACCCCATCCCTGGAGAGCTGCCCACTGATGGTGTGGACTGACCTCTCCTAGGGGTATACTGTGGCCTGGGCCCCTGAGACTGGCCCTGACCTTGTGGTTGCCCTGAACTCTGTGCAGGAGGACCCTTGAACTTCTTCCCAAATGCAGGAGCTGAACTAGACTGACCTGGGCCCCTCTTCTGCTGTCTTTCCCTTCTAGTCTGCTCACTGATTCTTACTTTTTCAACCTTTATTGCAGCTTCCACTAACTTGGTAAATTCTGTGATTCCCAAGGCAGTGAGCTGGATCTTGATGTTGTCATTTAGTCCCTCTTCAAATCTCTTACATCTTTCAGCTTCATTAGGGACTATCTCCCTTCCATAGCGGCTCAATCTTACGAATTCCTTCTCATACTCGGCTACTGACAACTGTCTCTGCCTCAGGTTAATAAACTCTCTTCTTCTCTCTTCCAGGTATACAGTACCCACATATTTCTTCTTGAATTCGGAGAGAAAGAAGTCCCAAGTTACAGCTTCTGGCTGCACTTCACTGGACACCGTGTCCCACCATTCGTAGGCATCATCTTGCAACAAAGATATGGCAGCTTCCAAGTTTTGCTCTGGAGTGCAGTGGAGTTGTTTTAGAACTCTGCCTGTTCTGTTCAACCAATTCTCGGCTGCAACAGAATCATCTTCTCTCTTGCCATAGAAATCCACTGCTCCAAACTTTCTTAGCCTTTCCAGGTGTGATTTCTGCTGTGGAGCTGGTGGTGGTGGGGGTGCTGGCATTACCCCGGCCATTTGTCTGAAGAAATCGGCCATTTGCTGAAACATGGCCTGTGGAGGCTGAGCAGGCTCTGCTTGAGCTGGCGGAGCAGATTCTCTCATGCCCCCAGTCTCAGCTGCTGCAGGTGGAGCATGACTCTCCACTTCTTCCTCGACTGCTCTCTGTGATGAAGGGTCCATATCCTATTCAAAATAAGAAAAAAAACAAACAGATCTGCATTAGTGTCACCTCGACTCTTACAAATGCAATGCATGGTATGGACTCAATCTAGGCCCAGAAACGCCTAAACCGTGCTCTGATACCACTAAATGTGACGCCCCTTACCCGTGTACAGTATACCCGAGTAAGTAATGCCACACGGTGTACCGGCACACTTTAATATACCTTAATTAATTTATATCATGCTTTTGAATATAATTTGTGAAATATAATTTATTTAAGCCATTTATCAAAAGTATTATTTATTTGAGGTTCCGAAAATTTTAAAGAAAATCCGGCAGAGTACCGGCTAAAAATGGAGAAAACAGTTCTTCAGAACCTGAAAAAAAACACTTCCAATATTCACATTCAATCATTCCCAAACTCCAATATCCAAAATCTCAACAATTTTTCAATTTCAGGTCTCAACAACCTTTTCATTTCTCAAACATCCATTTCTCAGAATACTCATATACAAACAACAAATAAATGCTCAAATTTTGCATTCATGACCATAACTTTCATTATTTACATGAACATCAAAATGCATTACATAGATCCAAATACATATGAGAAAATAAAAATTTAGTTACAAAATGACAAAATGACACCTAGTGCCCTACCAATGCACTGAAGGTCGTGAGGTGACACGGACACTGTGCAGAACTACAGGATGGACTCACCCAGTCTGCGGTCTACTGGGCTCACAATCAGTATCTCTAATACCTACGCGTGGAAAAAGCAACGCGCTAAGCAATAATGCTTAGTGGTGCAATAATAAAATAACATGAAATAACAGAAAATAAATATGTATTGCATGTGCATGTTTTGTTTGTCTTGTATTTGTATATCCATTCATTTATTTCTTTTACTTTGCCCATTTTCATTCATTTGGTTGCCTAAGTAACCTACACTAGACGACTGGACTGGATAAGCGTGTAAACTGGCACTGGGTATCAAGTACCTCAGGCCGTCACACCATCGGTCACATATGCATCTCGGTGTACCTTGAGCGACTAACAAGTCAGAATAATATCAGGCACAAGGCCAAATCTCAATACAAGGTCAGAATGGCTAAAAGCCATAAAATCACAGAATGGCATATTGCCATGTGTAGTACTGCTAACTGAACCCTATTGGCATGCCAAACTATCCAAACTAATCTTGTTAGGTATACTAGGGCATTTGAAACCTTTAAATTCTTCAATTTGTGAATTTCAAGTTTTTGGTATCATTATTCACCTCATTGGTCAACAAAAATGTTGACTTTTAGATAGAAAATATGTACATTGACTTTGGCACTCCCAATATACCACATTTGGCATTCAAAACTTGTTAGCATTAAGCATTTATACCATTTCAAAGTTTAAACCAAGGGAAGCAGAATTTTCAGTTTTTGTAGGTCAATTTTACTGTTCCATTGGACACTGTTGTAGTGGGAATTTGAAGAAATGACAAACATAAAAGTTGTTCCTTATTTTGTCTAGTTGAATTTCCTTTTATGAATCACTCCATTTGGAGTTTTGTAGCTCTAGATATGGTCCAAAAACCACAGCTGGACGGATTGCCAATCTGCAGAATTGACCATATCTACAGTAACATGAACAGTAACTGGAGTCACTTGGTTGGATGGGTTCTGGCCATAATTTGGGGTAGATTCCTTCATGAAAGTTGTTTTTCTATGTCTTAACTTGTTGCTGTAAAAATTTCAGGTCAATTGACCATATCTACAGTGAGTTATGGCCAAATGAACAGTTACTGTTCATTTGGTCATTTCTGCAGGTGCTGTTGCAGGGTATCCGGATTGGGGCCAAGTTTTGGTCCTCTTGCTTTGGTCTTTTGGGCATGGTTTCTTCAGCAAAAATGTGCCATTATAAGCCTAGTTTCATGTCCAATTTGCCAAACACCAATTGGACCAACACAGCCAAAGCTATGGTAGTCCAAGTGGACTGAAATTTCAGTCACCCTGCTGCTGTCTTTAGGCAGCCTACACATTCACTTTGCCATGCATTATTTCAGTCCAAATTGTGGTCAACTTACCTAAAATGGTCACTAATTGACCATTAAAATGTTCTCTAACAATTTCCTAAGCCAAGTCAAATTTTCACTTCTCAAAACCCTAATTTCCATATGAGTTTTCACAACATGCTTGAATTAACTATCTCATTCACTATCCACATGCATATATGGTTTAAACATAATCTCTAATCCACTTTAAGTCCATCAAAACACTCCATTATTGTTCCTTCAATAGGGCAGCTGAAATTTATGGTATGTATACACATAATTATTGTTCATTTTAGTTACAAATTCTTACTCAATTCAAGTTACTAATCATGAAAATAAAGAGTTTTAGGTATCTAATGCACTAACCTTTAAGTGGCACTTTTTTCCCAAGTTTAATCTTCACTTTTCTTGTACTCTCTTGGCTGCCAAACACTTCCTCTAGGTCCAAGGATTCATTTTAGTGTTGGGGTCTTGAGGAAATATGGTGAGAAAGCATGAGAATGAAAGCTTGCAAAGAATGGCTATGGTGGAAACCCTATCTTCTCTCTCTCTACGTTTTGGCTGGTTTGAAGGAGGTGGCTGCTGTATTTTTGGTTAATTTGGTCTTCATTTAGTCTCTTTTATTAGTTAATAATATGGTTGTTTAATTATAATTGGTGGAGACTTTCAAATGACATCATAATGATGTCATATTTGGCATTTTTATGGATTTTTCTTTTCTTTTCATCACTACTCAATTTCAATTTAATTTTTAGTAATTTTTCTTCATATTTTATGTCATATTAATTATTTACTTAACTGGACAAGTCGGCCAAAAATCACCTCTGAAGGCGAAATGACCAAAATGCCCTCCGTTTGGCTTAACGGGTCAAAATTGGCTGTACCGATTGAAAAATTTTCCTAAATATTTTCTTGGCATTCTAATGCCATAGGAACCTCAATGACCCTTCTCTGGAGTCCCAAAAATTATTTTATAATTTTTCCCCCGGGTCTAGGGCTCCTCGTTGCGAGAACCGCAACTTCCCTCTGGTTACCCCTCGCTAGGGCACTGGCTCGTTTAATTTGGTTGTATTTTATTTCTAAAATTTTTATTAAATTTTTCTTATTAATATTTGAATTGATTATGGTCCATCACTTAAGTTTAAATATTTTTCCGGACATTCTAGCTGTCCGGATTGACACTGGTCACCGGAACAGTAGAATGGACGGAATTGCTACCGGGAGGATGTTACAACCCCTACCTCTGCCTCTACCTCTAGCAGCTGATGGTGACCCTCTAGGTGCAGAGACTTGGGCTGATCCTTCTAATGTAGCAAAAGATCTAGGCCGGCGTGGACTAGTGCAATCCTTTGCGAAATGTCCGCTCCCTCCACAGTTAAAACATGAGCCAGTAGCTTTGAAACAAACCCCACCATGAGTTTTCCCACAAGTTTCACACTGTCGTACTGATAGAGATCCTCGAGAAGCTTGTTGGGTCGGCTGACCAGACCGGGGTGGTCTTTGGCCAGAAAATCTGCCTCTGCCAGATTTATGGGAGCTAGATCCCCCAAACTGTTTCCTCTTTCCAGAACCACTTTCAGATGCTTGCCCCATAGTCTTTTCAGTTTTCTATTGAGGACCCTTCTTCACTGCCCCTTCTGATTCTATCCTTTCCAGTTCCAGGGCCTGTGAGATCAATTCAGTGAAATTCTGATGTCTGAAACCCACAACTTGCATCCTCAGACTTGGCCTTAGCCCGGACTCAAACCTCTTGCATCTGTCTCTGGGGGTGGAGACTAAGCTTCCAGCATAGTGGCTTAGCCTTGAGAAGTCTCTCTCATACTCTGCTATGGTTCGGTCCCCTTGTTTCAAACTCAGGAATTCTTGCAATTTCTTATCTACATATGCATCAGGAACCCATTTCTGCCTGAATTCCCTCAGGAAGGCTGTCCATGTCAGCACAGGTGGCTCGACCAGGCTGTGGGGGATGGTCTTCCACCATCCATATGCGTCCCCTTGAAGAAGAGATACTGAATACTCAAACTTCATCTCTTCCGTACATTGCAGTTTTCTGTAAACTCGTTCCATTCTTTCCAACCATTGTTCTGCCTCCAGTGGATCCACAGTGCCTTTAAACTCGGTGGCCCCAAATTTCATCAGTTTTTCTTATTGCCGAGCTGAGGGCTGTGGTTGTGCTACAGGTACTGGCATCTGAGCTTGGGGTGGCACATTACCCGCCATTTGCTGGAAGAACGCAGCCATCTGCTGTACAAATTGAGCAGGAAACTGCGGTGCTGGTGCAGGAGCTGGAGTGGCTGACCCACTCACGTTCTGGAGTGCTGGGGCTTCCCCTTGAAAACCTCAACCTCAACAGATTGTTCTTCGGAATGATCTCCTCCTTCCATTCCGTTTTTCCAAATTTTTCTACTTCCTGAGATCAAACACAAGGAGGTTGACCTCCGTTAGTGCATATTCATGATGTAAATATGTCATATGTATCAATTAAAGACACTTGAGCAGTTGTACTTATCGATAAAATGTTCATACATATAGTTAAAATTTATTGAAAAACCATGCTCTGATACCACTAAAACATGTCACACCTTACCCCTCCGTAAGGCATAACATGATCCCATAGAATACTTAATGAACTACCGAACTTCACCTACCGATAACTCATTAAGTACCTTACAAGGGATTTTAAAACGATTTTCTTACATTTTGGAAGTGGTGAGCATTTTAGTGAGAATTAAAAACCATTTATTCAAAGCTTAAAGACTAGTAAAAATTTTTGTCCATTTAAATTTTGTCGCAAATTTTATAAAAATTTTGACAGAGTTCCGTTTGAAACTGGAGAAAACAGTTCTTCAAATACCTAAAAAAAACACTTCCAAAAAATATTTCACAACTCCAAACCTTCAATAACTCAATCATCTCAATTCAATGCACTTCAAAATAGTTTCACAATACAAATCAAGATTTCTCATCTCAAAATATTTAATATCTCCATTCACAAAGTATAAAGCAAAAAAATTCATATGTACAAATATTAAGTTTACAGAAGAGAATCCAAAATAATATTATTACAATTTATTTACAACTGCTCAACTACATTGATACATACAACATTTTTATATTTACATCAAGATTATCTACAAGGGTATAAAATAATACCCGTACAAAATGGTCAGAGTAGTCCTCGATTTAACAGACTCACTCGCTTTCTCCTTGCTCTTATCTGTGACAGCAAAATAAGCTATCGCTGAGTATAAAAATACTCAGTGGTGCACAATAAAAATTTAAAATGCAATAAATAAATCATTCATTGCCAAACACAATTTAAATGTTTCTGAATTACATTTCACAAATATTAAAGTTCATAATAACATCATTTTGTCAAATAATCTATTAAGCACAGTTTAGTCAAACAATTTCATAAACACAGTTTAGTCAAACAATTTCATAAACACAGTGTTGCCAAAGTCATACACAACTTAAGCCATGACACAAAATTTCCGATCAATGCCGCGTTGTACACCATGACAAAGCAATCTCAACCCCATTAATCGAAATCAATGAGGGAGGTAGCTAGTTAGCTAATGAGTACTCATCCGATCTACAACCTCAACTGGCAAGCCAGAGAGGGAGGAAAATAAACGATCTCAACCCCATAAATGGAGGAGGAATAATGTGATACTGTCATGCTAAGTGTGAACATAAAATCAATTCAAAACAATTTATACAGACAATTTATGAGAAATTTGATCAATTTTCAAAGTCACATTTACGATTATAAAATGGCAACACAATACATAAATAATCAAAGAAGTCAAATTTTTGAGATTAAAATATTTAAATAATTCTTATTGTGCACAAACCTGACTTGAGTCGCCTTGAAGCCTTGACTCAGTCTCTTCAAATTTCCAAGTCTTTTTCAGCTGAAACACACAGTTTCACAGTGTTTCAGTACCATAACTTAGCATAAATCTAAAAATAAATTTCACTTCATTTTTACCTAGCTTTAATGTACTAATTTCGACGTTCTCGAAGTTTTTGTGTTTTGGGTTACTATTCACTATACTATTCAAGTCAAATTGTTGACTTTTTAAGGCTTAATGGGTATGGGAACTCCAACTTCACCCACATACCACATTTTGGTCATTAAATTTGTTGGTTTTGGGCATTTTCTCACAGCTTAAATCCTTTTGGCTAAATTGTCAAATTTTCAGTTTTGGTACTCCAAGTTGCACTGTTCCATTGGCAATTTTACTGTTGGAATTTGGCAAAACTTCCTTCATAGAAAATGTTCCTTAATGTCTTAAGTTTATTCTCCTTTTTGAATCACTCCAATTGGAGTTTTGTAACTCAAGTTATGGCCCTTTGAATCAGGGCTGCCGGATGGAAAATAACCCAGATTTTCTGGGCAGTTTTGGTGCTGGCAGATTTGAGTCACTAACTTGGGGTGGCCAAATGACTTAGTTGCTGGCAGAATTTGGACTTGTGTTCTTCATGAAAGTTTTAGGTCTATATGTGATCAAAATACTGGTAAAATTTCAGGTCAATTTGACCTGCCTAGCTCGAGTTATGACCAAATGAACAAATACTGTTTATTTAGTCAGTTTGTACAGTGGCAGCCTGCTCTCATTTCACTTTGGTCAATTGGTTCACTAAGTTTTAGTCAGTTTTTGGCCATGGTTCCTTAATGAAAATTGTGGCATTATATGTCTATTTTCATCTCCAATTGATATCATATCAATTGGACTTGTAAAATTTCCGTTTCGATCCTTCAAAGTTGGCTTGGTCATGCTGCAACGTCCGAATTTGGCTTTACTTCCAACAATTCAAACACATCTCCTTTGGTCATTATTGACCATTTTTCAGCTCACAATAGGTCAAAGTCATCATTTATGCATTTCTCCAAATTTTGGTTCACAAACCCTAACATTCAAACCCTAATCTCACTAAATCATTGTATTTAACTACATTTAATGGTTTTAATGCTAATCATTCAACTAATTAAGGTTTCTACACTCATTCAAAACCCTCAAACCATACAAAATCATACTCCCTCCAAGCTGGACGAAATTTTAGTTTAGTCCTCTTCACATATTTTTATTTCATTTCATAAATTCTAAAGTCATTTCAACCATTACATATGCATTTAAAGAAGTAAAATGGTAAGTTAGCACACTAACCTTTCTTAAAGCTTCAAAACCCTATCTTTAACTCTTCTTTCTTCTTGTAATCTTCTTCTTAAGTTGCAATAACAAGCTCTAGGGAGGTTTTTAAGGGAGTTATTTGGATTAAGTGAAGAAAATTAAGCTTAAATGTAAGCTTAAATGGAGGACCATTCATGCAGGAATTTGGGAGAAAAGTAGGGCGGCAAGGAAGAAGAAAGAAGAAGAGATTTTCTTTTTTTTTTTCTTTTGTTTTCTTTATTTATTTTAGGTTATGGAAGACCACAAAAACCTAATTAATTTTTTATTAATTAATTCTTTTATGACATCATGCATGAGGTCATGCATGACCTCATGCATGATGTCATCACCCTTTTTTACTTTTTCATTTTCCTCTTTTTTTTTATATTTTTCTATTAGTTCTTTAATTTAATTCTCGATTCCGAAATTTTCTTTTCCCCGATTTTATTTGACAGTTAGGTCAGGAGTCAACTCTCGGGGTCAATTGACCAAATTGCCCCTCGTCGATTCATCCCGGTTTGCAAATAATCTAATATTTCTTCCGGCTCCCTGACCTAATTATTTGACTGGCTTAACAGTTCCTTTTCATGATTTTCTCTTTTCCACTGTGTTCATAATGGTCCTAAGGACCGCGGCGTCACATTTTACGGTTCAAAAATTGAGTTTAAAACGACTTCGCAGTCGTTCCCGAGGAGGTCACCCATCGCTGTGACTCTCGGCTCGTTTAACTTCTTATGTTCTGTTTTTCTTATTTATACTTAATTAATTGAAAATTACTAATTATTTGTGTTTATGGCTTCTCTAGTTGTCTTAAGTATGGTTCTAATCCCCTTAATTTTCCGGACTAACACCGGTCACCGGAACAGTGAAATCTACCAGGCTATGCAAACGGGGGTGTTACAGATGGAGAATAAAATTAAGATAAAGATGTTGCCTTTTGGGGCATGTAGTGACAAAAGTTTGTAAGTTCTTAGGTTTTGTAGGTTATTATTATTGTTTTGTTCAAGATTTTTCAAGAATAGCAACTCCTTTAACTAGTTGGTCTATAAGAATGTTAGGTTTGATTATGCATTAAAAACACACACACACACACACACACACATACAAAATAAAGATTTATGTGGTTTACCCTTTTCACATAAGGCTACATCTATGAACATGCCATCTTTCACTATTTTTAATAAATCAATCAATTACAAGCTCAAAGTTATCTGCTCATTAATCCAATTACACCTAAGAAAACCCTTATAATAAACTACTCATAGTAAATATATTAGTTAGTTTTTCTTAGTCTCTTTTAAACTTAACCCAATTTATTTATTATTTTAACTACTACACCACAAGGTGTCTTTAGCTACTACACCACAAGGTTTCTTCAACTACAATGAACAATAGTCCCTTCCTCTTGGACTATGCCCCTTCTCACCTTACGCCGAAATCTCTCTCCCTCTATGGGATTGAAATAAGCAAGTGTCACTCTCCCCAATTGGCAAAAACTTTTTCTTCGCATTAGGCAAAACTAAATAACCTTTTCACAAATACTTATATTTATAGTGTTAGTTAACTCAATCCTAATCTAATTAATAATCCCATTAAATTTAGGAATAACATTAAAATAGGAGTTCTACTCTATGTATGAAATATTCCTCCATTTTATTGAGGAATATTTCTCCCACTAAAATTAGGAAAAGGTCTCTCCAAATCCTATTAGAATTTTGAGTACGAATCTGACAGGTTTGTTTGAATGGATGCATATGAGGATAGCATTTAGAAGTTTAATGATTGCTTGACCACAGTTTCTCTATTTATCTTTGGATATATGAGGATATACAATGTAGTATGATGCTTTTAAAGTTAGTCCTTGGACATTTCCTAATCCAACATAATAAGGTAGTAATCTATGCATTTAAACAATAAAGCATGAGCATAATTACTCTATCCATGACATTAAGATAATGGCAATGCATCTTCGCACTTAAGATTTGGAGGTACTATACATGAAGAAACACATCCTCTATCTACCTTCCTTTTTTTCTCTCTTTTCCTTCCTATCTCTTCTCTTATCTTCTTTCTTATCTTAAATGTATCCCACCTCTCCTCTTCTCTTTGAAACACTAAAAACACAAAACATTGTGTTTTAAAATAAATTTAACACTGAGTAAAATCACTTTTAAGAGTTTTACATCTAAAAATTACAATGAATTCAATGGTTTTATAAGGGTGAAAGGCTAGTTACCTAATTGATTAGCTCTAATACTTTAGCAATGGTTGGTCTTAGCCTGAGTAAGTCCATTTCGCTCGTTACAGACTCTTGCCTTAGTCCACTCATTCGCCTCCGCCTATTTAATTCAAGTTTGAGGGTCTAGGATTAAGACTCCAAGATCTCTTAGTTTCAGTTGTAGTCTTGGTTTAGATTTTATCTGATTTAATCTTATAGTTTAAATTTTTTTTGTAATAAAAGTTCATTTAAACATGATACTAGTTAGCTCTATTTATTTTGCAAAAAATAACTTATATATTGTTGACCCAATGAGCTCAAAGGAGCATAGATTTTGATGATAACAAAACTCAATTAGAATCAAACTAACCTTGTTTTAAGTGTTGTGCTTTTCTAAGGATAAAAAAAAAGATTCATGGAGTTGATGATGAACTTGTATTTTAAAGAAAGAATGACATCCTAAGATAACACAAGATGAATCAAAGACAAAGAAGAAAGAAAAGATTACCTTTCAAGCTACATTGAAAATCAAAATAAAGGTATATAGTTTAGAAATTGGTTTAAACTTTTAGGATTGCTTGTGAAAAGAATTGAGGAGTAGAAGCCAATAATACTTATTTTCAATCCCTCAAATTTTTATCCTAAGTTTTCAAAACTTGTTTTTGAATTATTAATGGCCTAAAAGTATTTTATTATAATTTGGTCTAAAGTTTTAAAGTTTTCAAAGTTATGCAGAAAAGCTTTCCTGGTATGCTAACTAGTTTGCTACTGGTTTTCGTATGCTAGCTGGTTTGCTAACTGACTCAACTCTGTACAATAGCATAGAAAACAATAAAATAACAGCTATTTTCTTGAAATTTGAAATTGTAATGTTCAAATGAGTTCTCAAATGGTCAGAAACGATCCAAAGCTATAAATACACTTACCCTTGGCCATTTTGCACTTAATGAAAGTCTCTCTACTGTTCCTAACCTTTTAAAATCATTAAAGCTTTCATGCAAAGTGCTCAAATTGTTTTTATTGCTCATCATTGGCATACCTACTCATCTCTTCTTTATAGATTCTGTTGTATTGAGTGAGATTGAGTTTTAAACACCTTCTTAGCATTTATGAGAGGTCATTCAAGCACCTATTGAAACTTGATTGTGAAAAGTGCTTGGGATAACACTTAGTAGAAGTGTGAAGCTACTTGTAAAACCTTTGGTGTGAAGATTTGTAAAGACCTTTTGTCTCTTGCCTTTAAAAGAGAAGAATAGTGAAGTGAAGACTCAAAGTGGGATCTTTGAGAGAGTGGATGTAGGCTAGTTAGGTTGAACCACTATAAAAAGTCAGTGTTCAATTCTCTTAACCCTTATATTTCTAGTTGAAGTATTTTTTACTGAGTTAAAAATTGATATAGTTTACTATTAACTCTGCTGTAAACTGAGATAATCTATTTACTGTTGAATCTGCTAAGATCTGATGAAATTTTCTTACTACTATATGCGCTGTCAACTGATATATTTTGTTTCCTGCTCTGTTTGCTGTGCTGTTATTCTATTCAGATTACTGAAATTTTTATTGAGTGCCAATATATCCTGTTAGATCCGTATACTGAATGTTTATAAGCCAACTTTGTATCAACTAATTATTTGAGCAATATCACACACATTTCACAGTAGAAAATTAGGTTGAACTAAGCTGTAATTTTTTAAAGGTTTTGACTAAGAACTAAAAATTTGTTTTAGTCTAATTCACCCCCCTCTTGGACATATCTTGGGACATCAATTTGGTATCAGAGCTTGTCTCTCTTGCTTGAGGATTAAACACCTTAAAGTGATCCATACACATGGCTGGTTCATCCAGTAATTCTGCTGGTATACCTGCTCCCTTAGCAGAAGGTTATTCAATCACCAGACCACCACTTTTTAATGGCACAAATTAATCTTTTTGGAAAACTAGAATGAGAAAATTTATACAATCTTTTGATATTGATACTTGGAGAATAATTAAAGATAGTCCTTATGTTCCTTATAAACTTAGTGAAGGAAATGTGCAAATTCCTAAAGCTGAAGTTGAATTTAATGATAATGATTAGAAGAAACTTTCTACAAATGCCAAAGCCATTAACATTCTTCATTATGCTCTTGATATTAATGAGTATAATCGTATTTCAGGTTGTCAAACTGCAAAAGAAATATGGGACAAATTAGAAGTCACATATGAAGGAATCGATGTAGTGAAAGAATCAAAGGCAAACCTCCTCATCCGTGATTATGAGTTATTTGAGATGAAACCTGGAAAAATAATTGCTGAAATGAGTACAAGATTCACAGATCTTGTCAATCTTCTTAAGGCTCTTGGAAAGAAATTTGAGGAATAAGAACTTGTGAAGAAAATTTTGAGATCTCTTCCAAAGTCATGGGAAGTAAAGACCATTGTTATTCAAGACACTAAGGATTTTAGAAAATACACCTATGATGAGCTAATTGGTTCTCTCATTTCACATGAAATGATCTACAAGAAAGATGAAAATGAAGGTGATCAAAAGAAAAAGAAAGGTATAGCCTTCATATCCGAAAAGGTTGATGAGAAAAAGAAAGTGTTGCTTTCAAAGCTAGTTCAAGTGATGACTCGAGTGCTTCAAGTGATGATGATAAAGATATGGCTCTGATAGTCAAGAGGTTCAAAAGGGCATTTAGAAAAGGAGGAAGCAAATACAAGAAGTTCACAAAGAAATATGCTCTAAAGACCCCAAATCACTCAAGTGAAATTATTTGTTATGAGTGTAACAAACCAGGCCACATCAAGCCAAAGTGTCTACATTAAAGAAGAAAAATAAGTTTAGAAATGATAAAGTAAAAAAGGCAATGGCGATAACATGGAGTGATAGTGACTCTTCATCAAATGATGACATAAGTGATAAAGATGTTGGAAACACTTGTATGACGGCAATTGAAGGAAAAGGTGAAAGCTCACACATTGAAGATAATGATAATGAGGTAAATCTTGAACCTTCTAATGTTGATGAGTTAGAACTTGCATTTATAAAGACATATGACAAATATAAATATTTTAAAAAGAAATGCAAAATATTGAGACATGAAAATTGTGCTTTAAGATTAAAAAATATTTCTTTGAGTATGGTTTCAAAGGAAAATAAATTTTACAAATCACAAATGAAGTTGTTTGAAGAAGTTAATGATGAACTTCAAAGATCAAAAGAAGTTTGTGAACAACTTCTTGAGAAAAACAGAATTCTTGAAGCAAAAGTCGAATCTTTGATAAAAGATTTAACTAAATTTATGAAAGGAAAAGAAACACTTGATGTACTTCTTGGGAATCAAAGACTTTCAAATGAAAAATTTGGAATTGGTTATGATGGTTTTATAAAATATGGAAAATACAAACATTATTTTGTTAAAGCTTCATCTTCTTCTCAACCAAATATTATATGCTTTTATTGCAATCATAATGGTCATATGATTAATGCTTGTCCTATTAGGAAAGGAACCTTTAAGGCAAAGAAAGTGTGGGTGCCTAAAGGAACCCTACCTAATATTACTAACACACAAGGACCCAAAGTTGCTTGGATACCTAAGGACAGTTAACTGATTTCAAGTCTGCCTGAGGAGTATGTTGGAAACAGAACACTGGTACATAGATAGTGGGTACTCTAGGCACATGACAGGAAATAAAGGCAAATTCTCTTCTCTTATTTTGAAAGAAGAAGGTTATGTAAAATTTGGTGATAAAAGTAAAGCAAAAATCATTGGATGTGGAACTATTGGTAAAAATCCTTGCATTGAGAATGTTGCATTAGTACAAGGTTTGAAATATAATCTTTTAAGTGTTAGTCAACTTTGTGATAATGGTTTTAAAGTCATTTTTACCCCTACACACTTTGAGATTTATGGAAATAATGTTATGTTTGCTGGTGCTAGAATAGATAATATTTACCTACTTGATTTAACAAGTCTTAAAGAAAATTGTGAAACATGCTTTATGACTCTTGATGATAGTGCATGGTTGTGTCATAGAAAATTGGAACATGCTAGCATGAGCACACTTGCTAAACTCTCTAGAAGAAACCCTGTTAGAGGCCTTCCAAAGTTAAGTTTTGAAAAAGCATTTCAATGCAAAGTATGTGCACTTGGTAAGCATATAAAATCATCTTTTAAATCAAAAAATGTTGTAACTATGTCTAGACCATTGGAGTTATTGCATCTTGATCTTTTTGGTCTAATCACACCTAGAAGTCTAGGAGGCAAGGCGTACACATTTGTAATTGTTGATGATTTTTCAAGATTCATATGGACTTTCTTTCTTGCTCATAAAGATGAAACCTTTAATGTTTTTGAATCTTTTTGCAAAAGAATTCAAAATGAAAAAGGCTATTTTATTACCTTTTTAGGGAGTGATCATGGAAAGGAATTTAAAAATAGTTTGTTTGAAAATTTCTTTTCTCAAAATGGTATTTATCATACTTTTTCAACTCCTAGAACTCCACAACAAAATAGAGTTGTTGAAAGGAAAAACAGATCTTTGCAAGAAATGGCAAGAACAATGCTGAATGAAAATAGTTTACAAAATATTTCTGGGCAAAAGCTGTAAACACAGCTTGCTACATTCTAAACAGAGTTTCCATTAGAGTTATTTTAAAGAAAACTCCTTATGAGCTTTAGAAAGGAAGAAACCTAATATTGCATATTTTTATATTTTTGGTTTCAAATGTTACATTTTGAACAACAAAGACAACAATCTCAAGAAATTTGATACTAAATCTTGTGAAGGAATATTTCTTAGTTATTCAACAAATAGCAAAGCATATAGAATTTTTAATAGAAAAACATTGACCATGGAAGAATCAATACATGTAATTTTTGATGATGCTAACACTTCTTTGCGAAGGAAAGATTCTTGTGATGATGAAAATGAGCAGATTCTAAATTCCAAGAATTCAAATAAAGATGAGCTTGATCCAAAACAATTAGTAGAGGATGATCAAAATGACAAAGAAGAAGAACTTCCTTGTTCCACAAATGTTGAAATTCAAGAAGACTCCCTACCAAATGTGGAAGAACTACAAATTGAGGAACCTCAACGTTAAGACATTCCACAAGAATGGAGGTACCATAGAAACCATTCCAAAGATGACATTCTTAATAATCCATCACAAAGGATGATGACAAGACCTCAACTTAGCAGATATTTTGGTAATGTTGCTTTTGTGTCTCAATTTGAACCTACAACATATAATGATGCTCAAAATGATGAGAGTTGGCTTCTTGCTATGCAAGAGGAACTCAATCAATTTGAGAGAAATAAAGTGTGGACACTTGTTCCTAAACCTAAAAAGCATTCTATCATTGGAACTAAATGGGTGTTTAGGAATAAGATGGATGAAAAAGGGCATGTGATTAGAAATAAAGCTAGACTAGTAGCTCAAGGATACAACCAAGAGGAAGGTATTGATTTTGATGAAACCTTTACTCCGGTTGCTAGAATTGAAGCTATTAGAATATTGTGTGTATTTGCATGTTTTAAGAATTTAATGCTTTATCAAATGGATGTTAAAAGTGCATTCTTAAATGGATATATTGATGAAGAAGTTTATGTGGCTCAACCTCCTAGTTTTGAAGACCCTCATTTTCCAAATCATATTTACAAGCTTACTAAAGCTCTCTATAGTTTAAAGCAAGCTCCCAGAGCATGGTATGAGAGACTTAGTAAATTTTTGCTTCAAAATGATTTTAAAAGAGGAAAAGTAGATACTACTATTTTCATTAAGAAACTTGACAGCATCTAGACCAGACATTCATTTTAGTGTATGTTTATGCGTAAGATTTCAATCATGTCCAAAAGAATCTCATCTTATAGCTGTTAAAAGAATTTTTAAGCACCTCATTGGCACACACAACATTAGTTTATGGTATCCAAAATGTGAATCATTTGATCTTATTAGTTATAGTGATTCAAATTTTGCTGGTAGTAGATTAGACAGAAAAAGCACTTTTAGAACTTATTAATTTTTAGGCCATGCTTTAGTTTCATGGCACAGTAAAAAAGCAAACTTCTGTTGCACTTTCTACAGCAAAAGCTGAATATATTGCAACTAAAAATTGTGTTGCAGAAATTTTTTGGATGAAGCAACAGCTTGAAGATTTTGAAATTAAGTTTGATCACATTCCCATAAGATGTGACAACACTAGTGCTATAAACTTATCAAAAAATCCTGTCCAACACTCTAGAAGCAAGCATATTGAAATTAGACATCATTTTATTAGGAACCATGCTCAAAATATTCAAATTGAATTTGTCCCTTTTGAAAAACAACTTGCTGATATTTTTACAAAGCCATTTGATGAGGAAACTTTTTGCAAAATAAGAAGAGAACTTGGAATGACTAATGTTCTTGCTTGATATTTGATGCATATTCATGTTCCTATATGAAAATGAGGTGATATATGTTGATTTGTGGTGCTGATAATGTGTTCTGAAATTCTGGTGCAATTTCAAAATTTATGGGTCTAATCTGACTTGAACAGTATTTTGCATAATTTAATCACAGTGGCATACTAAACTATTTGCTATTTTTTTTTTCTGCTAAGCACTTTGCCATTGCTTTTAATTTTAAGATGATAAACTGGTAGTCAGATCTGATTGTACTAAAATTCTAAAATTATTTTTCTTTTCTGAGCGCCTGTTTTGTAGTTTTCAAAATCATATTACTTAAATACCCCTTTTGTTTAAAACTATGTTTCATTATGTGTTTAGAGGGCAAAATAGACTTTTCATATATTAATGAACATAATTTCTGGCGTGGGACTCAAAAATTTATAGAACCATCAGTCTTCTCTACTTCTCTACTGATACACGATATCAATCTCTTTGTAAAACTTCCATTTCTGTCTTTTCAAGTTTAAATTTCAAATTTTCTTTCTTTTCCAATGCATCTCTTCTCGAAACCTGATTAAAATCAAACCATTATTTTTTTTGTTAACCCGTTTCACTCACAACTCTCTCAACCATCATCTCCCTTTATTTTCTTTAAATCTTTCGAAACCCATTTGCTTTGTAACAAAACCCTCATTCCGCATTCTCCAAAACAGAAAATCCCAAAATCCTTCTTACTCATTCCCCGATATCTCTTACTGCCGAACGAAATCACTCAAGCTAATTTCTTTTTGGGTTAAGTTTTTTGACGCATTCTCTCTTGTTTTCATCGACTTGTGTCTTCTCTACAAGTATCAGGTATTCTATTTTGTAAAATTATTGCGACATTCATATTTTTTACATGATATATTTTCAATTTTTCTTGAAATTAGTTGATGGGTTTTCTTATATTGAGTATTCTCTTGACAACAACATGCACTACATGTCAAAATTATGAATTTGTTATTGATTTTTGCAAACCCTAATATTTCTTAATGTCTATCCTACAAATTTGAATGATACATGACAATGCTTCAAATATTTGTTGCTGTTCTTTTAATGAGTATATGTTGACTACTCACATTGCTCATTTTGTGAAGCTAGCATTATCTATCCCTACTGCCCAACACTTCCTGATTTGGTCATGGCACAGTCAAAAGGAAAAGGCAAAGAAAAGGTTACCACACCCTCATCATCTTCAGATTCTGCCAATGCCAGTGTCCCTTCATCACCTCCTCCTACATAGAAAAAAGCTTCTCTGGTCATTGGAAAAACAAAAGAAAAGTCCAAGAAAAGGATCAGTGAACCTGTCCAGGAGAAAGGTTCTAAAAAGAAAAAAAACTTCAAAAGCTCCGATTGTGCTTATGGAAAGAGCCATTCATGAACTAAGGTATATTTATTGGCCTACTTTTAATGAAGTCTCAGTTCCTTTACAGTCTCTATTTGAATATCAAAAATGGGACAAATTATGCTCTAACATTGAGGGAATATATGTGGATCTAGTTCAAGAATTCTATAGAATTTTGAGAGTTAATGATGCCAAAAGTGATGAATCTTTTAAGGTTAAAATGAAAGGAAAAGTTTATGAAGTGACAGTAGAAAGGTTAGCCAAAGCCTTAGGCATCCCAAACAGTTGGAATAGAATCTGTTCTCACAAAGAAGTCTTTTCTGTTGGGGGTTTTAATAAGAGAGATTTTGAAGTAAAAGTATTTAAAGGGGAAGTGAAAGATAAAACCAGCTTCATCATTTATGTACTGAACCCTAAAACTGATTGTCACACCTTACCCCTCTGTAAGGCATAACATGATCCCGTAGAATACCTAATAAACTACCGAACTTCACCTACCGATAACTCATTAAGTACCCTACAAGGGATTTTAAAACAATTTTCTTATCTTTGACAAGTGGTGAGCATTTCTAATAAGTATTTAAAACATTTAGTTAAAATTAAAACTAGTTAATATCTTTGGTCCATTTTAGTTTTCTTCAAATAAAAGCACTTCTAAAAGTTTTTCTCAAAATCAAACTCAATCAATTTCTCAAAATCACACAATCAATATCATTCATATTTCATTAAAAACAAAATAATTTATACACAACCTTACAAATTTATATCAAAAGAAACACAAACTAAACTTTATTACAAACTTCATACAAATTTGTGTACAACAAGACCCATTTTTACATGTCCATACATTTATGTGCAATATATACATCAAAAGAAGTATTTGGTATAAATTATAGTACTAGGACTCAGTGGTGCACAATATACTAAAATAATCTTTATGCAAAACTTAAAGCACATTCATTCAAAAATTTGGCTAAACATGAAAATTAAATACAATAATGCATTGTAAGATTTTACATGTAAACCAAATTCATTTCAAATTATCAAAAAACATTTCATAAAACCCAGATCACGCCATTCAAACAAATAGAATCTCAATAGAGGCTAAAGAGAAATCACATGAATCTCAGGCTAAAGAGAAATCATATCACAAGGCTAGCTAGATCAAATATTTGGATATCCATTCACATGCTCTTCTCACACCTCAACACTTCTGAAGGAATCAAAATTAAACTAATTACCTTCACTAGTAGTGAGGTGTTCAAATATATGGTCATGACGGTTTCAAAACTTATCTTAACAATTTGCTAAACATTGTCATTTCAATATACATAATAACTTTCAACAATTTAAATCAAAATATCATAAGAATGCCATAATTCAATATTTCACATTATTCAAAAAAGATGATTATAAAAGTATAAACACGAAATTTTCCAATGTTTCAATACTAAAACTTAAAATAAATCCAAAATAAACTTCACTTCACATTTACCTAGCTCTAACGTGTTAAATTTTTTGTGTTTCGTTACTATTCACACTATTCAAGTCAATTTATTGACTTACTAAGGCTTAATAGGTAAGGGAACTCCAACTTCACCCACAAACCACATTTTGGTCACCAAACTTGTTGGTTGTGGTCATTTGTTTAAAGCTTTGGTCATTTTGGCAAAATTGCCAATTTTATTTGACAAAACTTCCTTCATAGAAAATGTTCCTTATTGTCTTAAGTGTATTCTCATTTTTGGATCACCTCAATCGGAGTTTTGTAGCAGTTATGGCCAAAATAAGTTTAGATTTTGGTGCTGGCAGATTTTTGGTCCAACTTTGGTTAATAATTTGATCAAGTTAAGTTCATAATTTGGTCTCACTTTCTTCACATGAAATGTTTTACTATATCTTAGGTTTCCATCGGTTCAAGAATCGGCTAAATCCGAGTTTTCTAGAGGGAGTTATAGCTATCCAAAAATTGCTGATCAATGAAAATTCTGCAGAATCTCAGTACAGTAAATTTAACTTTGCTCAATGATTTGAATGAGTTAATGGCCTAATTTGGGTTGGTGTTCTTCATGAAAGTTTTAGGTCTATATCATATCTAATTGCTGGTAAAATTTAGGTCAATTTGACCTACCTAGCTCAGTTATGACCAAATGAACAGTTACTGTTCATTTGGTCAGGCAGCCTGCTATCAACTCACTTTGGTCAATTGTTTCACCAAGTTTTGGTCAGTTTTTGGCATGGTTCCTTAATGAAAATTGTGCTCTTTATGTCTATTTTCATCTCCAATTGGTGGCATATCAATTGGACTTGTAAAATTTGAGTTTTGTCCTTTCAGTAGGTGTAATTTAGTTTAATTTCCTACCATTCCCACACAATCCATTTGATCATAATTGACCATTATTTCACTTCATAATAGGTCAAACATGCCATTTATGCATTTCTCCAAATTTTGGTTCACTAACCCTAGCATTAAAACCCTAATCACACTAAATTGTTTCATTTAATCACATTTAAGCATACCAACATCACATCTACCTTCATATAAGCTTGCCTACACTTATAATCTAATCAAATTCATGCACTTACATATCAAACCCTAGCTGATCAAAATCCAGGTTTAGTCCTCCTACAATTAATTTCATTTTATTTTAAGTTAAGATCTAAGTTACATACAACAAGAACACAAATATTAAACATAATTTTCAATTTTAAATTCACTAACCTTAAACTTTGAATTTCAATCTTCCTCAAATCTTCAAATTCTTTTAATTTCTTGCTCCAAATCTTCTTCTTGAGGGTCAATTTAATGGTTTCTATAATTATTTTCAAGGATTAGGGGGTGAAATCTAAAGTTTTAAATCTAAGTTTTAATGGTGAAACAAAATAAAAAGAGAGGGAGAGGAGAGAGCTACGGAAAGAGAGAAAAAGAAAGAAGAAGAAGTAAAAAATTGGCCTTTCTATTTTGTTTTTAGTCTTTAATTTGAATTAGTCAATTAGTTAATTAAATTAAAATTATTTTTGAAGTCATAGTTACATCATCATGATGATGTCATCAACTTTTCAACTTTTTCATTTTCTCTTCTTTTTTTCTTTTTTTTTCTATTAGTTCTTTAATTTAATTATTTTCTTTTCTCCGATTTTATTTGACAATTAGGTAATAATCCAATTATTCTTTCGACTCTGACCTAATTATTTGGTAGGGGTTCTTTTTCATGATTTTCTCTTTTCCATTTGAGTTTTTCTTATTTATATTTAACTAATTAAACATTACTAATTATTTGTGTTTATGGCTTCTCAAATTGTCTTAAGTGTGGCCCTAATCCCATTAATTATCCGGACCGACATCGGTCACCGTAACAGTGAAATATACCAGGCTATACAACGGGGGTGTTACACTGATAGTCCAAACTATTTAAGCACACTTGATCTCTGCATAATCTGGCATATTGTGAATGAAATTGTGTTTAATCTTGCCTACTTTATGCTGAAACAAATCATGAAATGGAAACCACCTTACAAACTACCCTATGCCCATCTTCTTAATGGCTTATTTAGAGATTTTGGGATATCCCTGGAAAATGAAAAACTTAGAACAAATATGATCCCCATTACAAGCCTACAGAAAGATGATGATGGTAGGAAACTGAGGTTTAAACAAGGTGTTAGGTCTAAGGGTAGTGCAAATGATGCTTTTGATATTGAAGGAATTATAGAAGAAGTGAATAATTTAAGGTAGTTTGTTTAGATTGAATTTGGAGAAACACATAAATTTAGATGTTTTCAAGATGTTCTTATGAATGCACTTGACTCTAAGATTGATGGAACTTTGATGATGATGTATAAAATTATGGATGAACTAACAAAAATCAAAGTTCATTTGGGTCTTACAAATACTAGAGCTGAAGAAACCAGTAAGGCAGCTGCTGCTAGTTCTGTTCCACAAATAGAAAAAGAAGAGGAAGAAGAGGAAGAAGAGAAGGAAACAGAACAAGAAGAAGAGGAAGAAAAGGAAATTGAAAAGGAAAAAAAAAATCAGATGATGAAGATTCTAGCAGTGACAGTGATGGAAAAGGAGGCAGCAAATAAGGAAATGGAGATGGTATGAGTGAATATGCTTCTGAGTAGGAACCACAGACTCCTGCTCCTGCTGCACCTGCTAAAGGGAAAGCAAAATCAGCTAAAGAGGAACAAAGAAGTAAGCAAAAAGAAGAAACTGGTAAACCATCTGGCAAAAAGGCTAAAACTGGCAAAAAGCCTACTACAGAATCTAGTACTATTGCTGCATTTGAGTTGGCTCCTTGCCCTATTGTCTCTTTAACACCTGAAACTGCAATAGCTGTTGAAATTTTACAAACCATAAGTGATAAACCTATCAAGCCAAAAAGGGTGAAGATGGCTGCTCCAAGACAAATTAGAAGAAGCTCTAGGCTGAAGGGATAGATCACCATACTAGATGCTTACTGATTTTATTTTATCTGACAGTCTGTCTCTTAGTTTGCCACCCTGTTTGCTATTTTTAACTTTCTAAACATTAATTAGTTTACTATGTTATCTACTATTTTTCCTATTTTAGTTCACTGCACTTAAACAGATTTTTGGTCTATACATATGTGCATGTTTTCTCCCATGTTCTTTTGATGATGATAAAAAGGGGGAGAAGTGAATGATTGACATTGTTGATATATCTTGTGATTAATATGTTATATGTTGGTTATAAAAATATCTTGTGCATATTTTGAAAATATCTTGTGCATATTTTGTTAATATTCTAGTCATACTCGCCTAAAACCCCTTGTAACTAAAAATGCTTATGAATATTTCATTAGAATTATTAAAGGAGAGTTATTTGTTAATATGTGTTGATATAAGTATATACATAGGGGAAGTTATTCCTACATATACATTCATACAAATACTCACACTTTTCAATTCTTACATGGTGATTCAATTGAGTTTTGTCATCATCAAAAAGGGGGAGATTATTGATCCCATGAGCTCAAAGGAGCATAGTTTTGATGATAACAAAACTCAACTAGGATCAAACTAGCCTTATTTTAAGTGTTGTGCTTTTCTAAGGATAAAAACAAAAAGATTCATGCTGTTGATGATGAACTTGTGTTTTAAAGAAATAATGACATCCTAAGATAATACAAGATGAATCAAAGACAAAGAAGAAAGAAAATATTATCTTTCAAGCTACATTGAAGATCAAAATAAAGGTACATAGTTTAGAAGTTAGTTTAAACTTTTAGGATTGCTTGTGAAAAGAATTGAGGAGTAAGCCAATGATACTTACTTTTAATCCCTCAAATTTTTATCCTAAGTTTTCAAAACTTGTTTTTGAATTATTAATAGCCTAAAAGTATTTTATTATAATTTGGTATAAAGTTTTAAAGTTTTCAAAGTTATGTAGAAAAGCTTTCCTGGTATGCTAACTGGTTTGCTAACTGACTCAACTCTGCATAACATAGGAGAAAATGACAAAATAATGGCTATTTTCTTGAAATTTGAAATTGTAACATTCAAATGAGTTTTCAAACGGTCAGAAACGATCCAAGCTATAAATATACTTACCCTTGGCCATTTTGCACTTAATGAAAGTCTCTCTACTGTTCCTAACCTTTTAAGATCATTAAAGCTTTCATTCAAAGTGTTCAAATTGTTTTTATTGCTCATCATTGGCATACTTACTCATCTATTCTTTATAGATTCTGTTGTATTGAGTAAGATTGAGTTTTAAACACATTCTTAGCATTTATGAGAGGTCATTCAAGCACCTATTGAAGCTTGATTGTAAAAAGTGTTTGGGATAACACTTGGTAGAAGTGTGAAGCTACTTGTAAAAGCTTTGGTGTGAAGATTTGTAAAGGGATTTTGTCTCTTGCTTTTAAAAGAGAAGAATAGTGAAGTGAAGACTCAAAGTGGGATCTTTGAGAGAGTGAATGTAGGCTAATTAGGCCGAACCACTATAAAAATTCAGTGTTCAATTCTCTGAACCCTTACTCTTTAAATTTATGCACTTTTATTTCTGGTTGAAGTATTTTTTGCCGAGTTGAAAATTGATACAGTTTACTGTTAACTCTGCTGCAAACTAAGATAATCTGTTTACTGTTGAATCTGCTGAGATCTGATGAAATTTGCTTACTGCTATATCTGCTGTCAACTGATATATTATGTTTACTGCTTTATTTGCTATGCTATGATTTTATTCAGATTACTAAAATTTTTACTGAGCATCAATATATCATGTTAAATCAATATACTGAATGTTTATAACCCAACGTTATATCAACTAATTATTTGAGCAGTATCACACACATTTTATAGTAGAAAATTAGGCTGAACTAAGCTACAATTTTTTAAAGATTTTGAGCAAGAACTGAAAAATTATTTTAGTCCAATTCACCCCCCTCTTGAACATATTTTGGGACATCATATATGAATAATTTTTTTTAAGGAAATATTTTTTATTAAAATATTTTTTATTATTTAGTTAAAATATTAAATTAATAGTATGTATTTATGTAATGTATGTATAAATATTTTTACATTTTAATAAGAATGTTAAAGTTTAGAAAATGATTTCCTATTTTAAAAGAAAAATTATTTTTATTAAAAATAACTTAGTTTTTCATTTAACCAAGAAAATATTTCTATAGACTTTTTTCTTTTTTAGTGCTCCAGATGATAGAAAATGTGAAAAATGTTTTACAAAAAAATATTTTTTTATAAAACAAACAAGAGTTTCAATCACATTTCAATCTAACTAAAAAGAAAAGAGAAAACGGCCTAGTTTTGAATTGAATCTATAAAATTTCAATGACTGAGATATTATTCTATAATATTATAAAATAATTTAGCAAAGCATATCTTAAAATAAAAGTAAAAGTAATAATAAATTTATTTAAGTACATTACATTAGCCTCTTTTTTTTTTTTTTTTCTTTGGAAGTATATTAGTCACCTTACTTAAGAATGATGGATGAATAAAAAAAATATTTGTTAAAATGGCATAAAACATAATAGAAAATTAACCCATTGATTGTTATATATACATTGGTTTTAGAATTACAAAAATTATAAATTTATAATATGTATAAATATATAAATTTTCAAAATATTCATAGTAATTTGGTGTTATAATGATGAAGGACTAAATTTAATAGGTTATGTAAATTAAAGTTAATTATAATAATAAATAATTAAATTTAATTCACTAATAAAAATTAAAATTAATTTTAAAATGAATAAGATTCTCTTTATATTATTTATGATATTAAAAATTTTAAAAAAATTAATTAAACCATAAATCGTTGAGAAGAAAAAAAGTTCTACTAGAATTCTATTTTAAGTTTATAAGTATATATAATATATTTTAAAAGAATATATATATATATATATGTTTTATAAAATTAAAAGAAAAAAATAATTAAAAAATAGTTTTATTTAAGAAAAATTATATATAATTGGTATTTTTTTAATTTATTATATAGGACTAATTTTTAATAAATAATAATTTTATTTTTATAATTTGTTGATGAAAATTTGTTACTATTTATCTTTAGCGATAGTCTATCCGTGACTAATACTTTAAGCAATGAGAAACTATTTTCTATAAACTTGTCGCTAATGCATTTTTGCAATAACATATTCCCCGCTAATGCTTTATACTAATGAAAAGCTATACAAATTCGCTGACAACAATTTTTAGTGATATTTTCAACGATGAGGCGCTATTCAATAAAAATACGTCACTAAATTTATAAATAATTTTAATTTTTAATATTAGAATATTAATATAAATTAACATTTTAATATTAATTTAATAGTAATTGTACTCATGCTAAAAATCTTATTACAATTCAATATTCTTAATCTTATAAGTATAATTAATTTATTAAAAATTTTTAAGTTTATTATAATAAAATTAATAAACATAATTAAATACCAAATCTCAATTATACTCATTTATTTTTTTTTAGTTTATCTATATATTTATAAACTAATAATATTAAATTATAAAATTACTATTATAAATAACTATTTAATTAACATAATTATAAAATTTTTATTAAGAATTAACTATTTAATTAATTAATTAAAAAATTTATATTTATGTCCATAGATATAAAATCTAATCCTATTCGGTGACAAATATTTTATTTATTACAAATTTGTAGCTATTTGTTTTATTAAATATTAGTAACGAATAGTTTTTACATTTACATAGTTTATTTTTGTGTAATAAGACTCAAATTTAATTAATTTTAACTTATAATGTGACTTTTTCTCCTTTCTTAATTTTGACTTATAATGTGACTTTTTTCCTTTCTTAATTATATTTTTTGTTTTTTTTTTTTTCAATGGGCAAAATCCATTCTTATGAGGGAAGTTGCATGTAAACATGATTACTAAGATTTTGTTATTATTGTCATCATCAAATAAAACTAATATCCTTGCAAATTCAATAATATTTATATAGGATAAGATAAATAGATTTCCCTTTTTTTCATATTTAATTTTGATGCATTCTATCATATTTGAGATTATTAATATCATTTCAATATAAAAAGTTAATTTTACATGTGATTGTATGAGATTTTAATTTTCTTAGGTATATTTAGTTTAAATGTAGATTAATTTTAATTTGTTAGTATCCTTATGTTCATGAACATATTTTTTATTTTTAATTTATTTGTCAATATTAATTAGGTTGTTGATTTTGACAATAAGATTATAGAAAAGTCTAATTATATTTCTGTATATATTTATGTGAAAAGATATACTCCTCTCAATATTAATTTTAAATCGTTATGTTTTGGATTTTTAAAATAATAAAAATGAGAGAAAGATACGAAAAGGAAAAGAAGAAGAAAAATTGACTACTTAAGTGTATTAATTATATAATTAATAGAATTAATTAAAAATGTATGATTAAATTTATATTTATATTTTAATCTATAATGTATTTATAACATATATAATATAATCTATAATTAAAAAAATACTTATTAAATATATCAAATAATATATTAAATAGGTTTTAAAGTTATTTGTATTAAATAATATGAGAATAAAAAATTTCAAGATATTAATATAATGAAAATAAAAATTTTATAATAATAATGAATTAAACTACACAATATTTTTTAAAGATTATTTAATTTTTTAATTTCATAAAAAAATTTCTTTCACATTAATATAGTTTTGCAACCTTATTATGTAAATTAATATTATTTTAAAATTATAAAAAATATATATATATATAATATGAGCAAATCAAACTTTTAAAAAAATAAAATAACAAAATATGAATAAATTTAATTGCATTTTTTATTAATTTATTTTATTTTTTAAACATCTTCATCCACTTATTTTTTTAAAATTTATTATTCTATCATTTTTTATTATGTTTCATTTGAATTTATAATTATGTTGTTATTATTATATGTAGCACATAATTTTCATAAATAAAAATATAATAATTTGAAATTAACAAAATTTTTTGTCTATATAGTTAATTAATATAACATTAAAATTAATATTTTAATTTAAAATATAATATTATGATAATATTATATTATGTATAAAAAGTTAATAGAAAATTATATATAAAAAAATTAAATCATGAGTATGTATAACGAGAAAAATAACGTGCAACACACATTGCAGAAAAATTAGTCTATATAAATATAATAAAGTTGATTTCAAATAAACTTCATCACAAGTGGCACTTTATTAGATTTTTTATTTGTCCACTTTACCCCTATTCTCCTAATAATTTTACAACATCAATTGATGACACATAAATAGCTTTTAATAAAAAAATTATGACAATAGCTATAATTTAATTAATACTAAGAAAATTAATAGTAATAGTTATAAATTATTTAAACCTAAGCCACGTTTTTATTGTCCAATATAATTACAAAACCATGTATTTAGTTCTTTATAATAAAAAATTTATGAAAATAATTACAATTTATTTAGTACTAGAAAAGATAAAAGTCATAGTTATAAACTATATAAATTAATATTATACATCAAAATTAAACTAGCCAGCCCTTTATGCAAATAGAAGATATAATGTCTAATAAAATTTTTATCTCAAACCTATCAAATGATGTTTTAGTAACTAAGAAATTGGAAGAAGGTGAATAATGTTGGGATAATAAATCCCACCTCATGAAAGTATAACAATGAAAAGGTAAATATAAGTGATTAAGTTATAATATTGATTTGACCAGTTATTTTGATATATAAAATAATTAATCACTTATTATAATTTAATCAATACTCTCCCTAAATTTAACATGGTATCATAGATCAGACTGAATTATGGGTTTCAACTACTTATAAGACTGTATAATTGAGCTTGTATTTAGTTAATTAATTATCAAGTGACAATCATATGATTGCACTTGAGGGGGAGTATTAGAATTATAAATCCTACATCAAAAATATAAAAATTCGAATTAAAATTAATTGAATTATAATTTAACTAATATTCTCTTTAAAGTTAACAAATAACAATTTTCACAAAAGTAATCTTTATCTTATAAAATTTTATTTATATATATTTTTTATTAATATTTTATTTTTTTATTTTTTATATTTACTTTTAATTTATATTTATTTTTCATATTTATTCTTTTTATTTTTTTTACAGTTTTTTTAAATATTTTTTAAAATATTATATATATATATATATATATATATATATATATATATATATATATATATATATATATATATATATATATATATATATATTCAATTAAACAATAATTATACCTGTACAATGTGATGACAAAAACCAAGTTTGATCAAATTCTCGTTTAATTCTACATCCCTGAATGCACGTAAAGATGCTAGTGCAATGAATAATGGCACCAGCTAGTGAGTTATGGGCACATTTGTGGAAAATTCTTGCTCTTGTAGTGGACTTTTAATGGAGCGATTGACCTGCCAAAAGTACACGAAGTGGCTTGGAAATGTTAAATTTAATTCATTTTTATTTTTTTATTTAAATTAATCTAAAAATTTAAATTAAAGCTTAATTTAATTTAAAAAATAAAGAAATTAATTTTTTTTTAATTTTTATCTTAAATAAATAAATGAAGAATTCTTATTTTTTTATTTAAATCAAGAATAAAAAAATTTTAGCCTGTAAATTTTAATTTTGAGTTAAATTATTGAAATAAAAAATTAAATATTATTTAAATTAAACTTTCCGAATAGAAATAAAGGCAAAATTGAACATTTTGTCACACTTATCCATAAAGTAGCAGATAATATCTTTACTATCAATAATGACAATAAATAACCTAAACAGTAATTTATAATTTAATATTTAATATTCAGTCATAAATCCAAATTGTTTGAATATTCAGTAACTGCTACTCAATTAAAAAATAATTTTAAATTTAATTTTAAAGTATGATAAAAAAAAATATAATTAAATTTCTTTATTATAATTATAAATTAATATACATTTTTTTATTAACATTATATTTTTTTAGTTTACTTTTGGTAAATCATAAATAGAAACAAAGAAGCAAAAGTCTCCACTACCTTTCTGCTGTTGACTTTTGCTTTTGGGAAACCTTGATTTATTTTAATAAAATTAACTTTAAATTTAACTTTTTTTTCTTTTTTTTTTTAAGAAAAATTATTTATAGAAATAGTAACCAATGTCCATATAAATTATTACAACTTTCACATCCATATAAATGTGAAAGTATCTCACTGCTCCTATATGGGATCAAAACTTAAAGTACTTTTGTGTGGATTAATTTGATGTAAATACATCACCATAATAGAAGATCAATGACGAGTTCGAATCAAAGACCTCTTAAATTAAACGAATTTAATTTTTTTTTTACTATTATAAATAAGGAAATGGCTTTTCTAAATTAAAAAAGAAAAAAAACAAAAGGAGTTCAAAAAGTAGAATTGATTTTGAGGTGTTGGGCATGAGAAGGAAAATGAACTTTCATATTGATATATAGAAAGGTTAATTTATTGAAAAAAAATATTATTTCAAATATTATTAAAAAATAATTATTATTTTAAAATTTATAATTAAAATTTATTAAATTTAATTTCAAATTAATTTTAATATATTTAAAGATGTATTTTTTAATAATAATTTCAGTAATAATATCAAATAGAATTATAAAAAATTTGGTGCAAAGAAATCTAAGGGCTATAAAGAAAAAAAAAATCTCATTCCATTATTTTTCCAATATAGATAATTATCAACGTATCAATCAAGATTATGTAAATTTCAATCATCTATTGTATATGTTATATGAGATCATCGTGTCTACATGTTAATTTACTTTCTAATGTATCCAATAGAATTAAATAATTAATATTAGCATGTTACAGAGATTTTTTTTATTATTTTAAAAAAAATTAACAAATTAAGTGGATACATAAAAGATATTTTCTCTTATAAAAATTTTGTGAAATCTTTTAAAATAATTAATGTATGAAAATAGACTATCGTACAATATTTACAATCTCACAAAGATAAAATTTCGGTGGAATTTCATTGCATTCACCCAATAATTTCAACCATATTTAATAAATGAGGAGTCCAATTAGATTATATATACTATTTATAAGTTAACTTAACAGAACTTCAACCAATAATTTATAATAATAGGCTTTTGCTCGTGCGTTGCTATAATTTGTCTTATACATTTATGCCGAATTTATTTAAAATACTTTAAGAATAGTTTGTAAAAAAATAATAAAAATGCATATAAAAAATAAATATAAATTAAAAATAAATATGAAGAATAAATAATGAAATACCAATGAAATGTATATAAACAAATTCTAATAAAATAAGATTATTTTACTGATATTTGTATAAATTATTTTCATCTACTTTTAATGTCTTGGTTATTAAAATATTATTTGATAAATTTGACAGAAAATCTTGATTAGACATTATATTTTTTATTTATATTAGGAAAAAACTAATTTAATTTTTGATATATGTATTGGTTTATATAGTTTATAACTATGACTTTAATTTCTTAATATTAATTAAATTGTCACTATTGTCATAAATTTTTTTATTTTAAGAAATTAAATGCATGATTTTATAATTATAGTAAACAATAAAAAGGTGATATTGATTTATAAAATTGATAACATGACTCTTAATTTTTTTAGTATTAATTAAATTGTAATTACTATAATAATTTTTTTTATAATTATTACATGTCTTATAGGTCATCAATTGATGTTATAAAATTGTTAGGGAAACAGAGACAAAATAGACAAATAAGAAAAAAATCTAATAAAGTGTCACTTATCACTTTTTGGTGAAATTTATTTTGAGACCTGCTTTATTATAGTTATATAAATATGAATTTTGAGATCAACTATCTTTATTTATAATTAGTTGTCTTACCCAAACGTTGCGCAGATTATTTATGATTTTATTTTAATAACATAATTTTATATTTAATAAAATATGTAAAACTATAAACCATTAGATTTTAAATTTTATTTTTATAAATAAATACGTATATTAATATAATTTAAAAAAAAAATAAATCACCACATTTTAATCCAACCAAAAATTTATCTAAAAAGAAACGATTGAATTTACTATATATATATATATATAAGTAGTGACCTGCCCCTCCAGGAAAATTTATAGCTTTTTAGGCTCAGCTTATTTAATGAAAAATATTTTCTAAAAAATATTTCCATTTTTTCTAGTATTTGGAACATTTAAAAAAAATAGATTAATAACATATATTTTCCTAGTAAAAAAAATTAAGTTATTTTTTTAAAAAATGTCTTCCTCTTTTGAGTTTTGATAATTTTATTAAAATGTAAAAATATTTATACATACATAATATAAATACATATTATTAATTTAATATTACAACTAAATAATAGAAACTATTTTTACATTTTTCATAAAAAACATTTTTCATTTATAAATTATTTTATGTGAAACAAATAGAGCATAATTATCCAAATAATAACTGAAATATTGAAAAAATTAGTTTACAAAAAGCCATTTTATTATTTTGATATTTTTATGCTAAAATTTATACCTCACATGTAAATAAAAAATCTTGACTAAACATTATATTTTCTATATGCATTAGGAGAAAACTAATTGTTTACACTAAAATAATTAATTAATTTATTAATTATTTTTAGGCTTAAAAATTAATTAAATTAATTTTTTTGCAATTAATTTAGTTAATTTTATTTTATTAATTTAATTAATTTCTGACCTAAGATAATTATTAAGTAAATATCTGATGGCTATTGGATGGTTATTTGAGATAAGAAGGTTGACAACAATTCCAGGCAGTTTCCAAAGTGGACAGATAATTGCTGATAACTCCAGCACGTGAGAAGGTGTCTTCCAGGTACCTGTAAGGAGAAGCTGTAAGAATCAAGTATGTAGCAACGTGAAAGGCCCCAACCAACCAATTCAACAACAACATCAGTAGACACCAATAGTCTATCTATCTTTAACTTTATCTGCCTTTTAATTTTCTAAACTTTGCATTTATTTTCCAAGCCTTGTAGTTAAATTTCTAGCAATCAACACAATTTCTGTTACTGTTACTATTCAATCTTATGCGAGATTTTTTTATAAAACTGCATTAAGTCTAGTCAAGTTCTCACAATTGTTTGAAAGAAGTCAAAAAAGTGCACAGCTGATATACTCAGTATCTAGCACGTTTGCATTTTTTAAGCTGTTAATCAGCCAAGTTGTTTCCTAAGCAAACAATTTTTTGGCACGCTTGGTGGGACCAAGGTCTCATTTTATTCAATATTATTGTTTTCATTTTTTACAAGCAACACCACGCCTCCAAAAACTAGAAATGCATTTGGTGAAGAAACTTTCGGGTCTCAGCACATGGAGGGGAGTCTTATAGCACTTAACCTAAATCTTCAAGTTCCTCTCATGGTGGAATGATTTGAGAAAAGACTAGCTACTCATGGAGAATCCAGATGTTTTAGAATTTGTACATACCTTGACCAATGCTCCAAATCAGGAGCAAGGTGGTTTAGTTTTTGTTATTAATGAAAGAAACCTCACAGTGACCACCGCTGATGTCTTGAAGAAGAGCATAAGAAGACGGATGGATATAACTTTTGACAAAATTGATGCAAACATGGAGAAGATTATTTTGCTAATCTAGTCATTAGCCGAAAAGTTTAATTTGCCTATTTTGTTACCTTTTAATGGCCTGAAATCTAGGCCAGAAGAGTCTAACGAGGTACTGAGAGGTGCTAGGGAGCTTGAGAGGCATGTCAAGTCCTGAACTCCTAAGGGTAGTGCTAAAGGAAGCCATGCCAGTAGCGAGAAAAGATACTAGCCATCACACAGGACAGAAGAATAGGTGGCTAGTCAACCAAGAACACTAGTTTAACCTAGTCGCCCCAGCAGTAAAATTATTATTTCCACCTAAGTTGTCAGTAATACTAACTCAGTCGCTCACTCTATTGTTTATGATGTAGAAATGGTTATAGGTTCTCAAGTGGTACTAACTCTCCAGCAACAGCAGGTGTAGATGCCCTAGGTAACCTTTGGCTCGAGGGCAACAACTTTAGAAGGACTACAGTGTTTGCTGTGCAGATACCTTAACCAGTACCCGCGCCTCTGCCTCAGGTACCAGCTCCCACTGTCCAAGTACCTACCATTGCAACTGCACCTTAGGTGACTATAAATGCTATTAAAGATGTTGTACGGGAGCTGTATGGTCCTGGCCTTAAACAAATTGGCCAACCAAAGTTCCATAAACCATATCTAGACTTTATTGATAGGGAGACCTATATCCAAGAGGGTACCACATTCTAGACTTTAATGTTTTTTAAGGAGAAGATGGATAGTTGACTCTGGAATACATAGCAAGATTCACAACATAATGTGGCGAACTGGGGAATTATGAGAACTTTGCCAGTTACAAGCTGAGACTATTTCCAAACTCTTTCACTGGTATTGCTTTTACTTAGTACTCTACTCTTTCTAGAAACTTTGTGTATTCCCGGTAGGAAATGGAGAGGTTTTTCATACTTAGTTCTTTAGAGCTAAGCCAGAAGTATGTGTTGCTGAATTGTCAAGGATAACATAGAGAGGGGGGAGAATCAGCTGATGCTTTTATTGCTTGGTTTAAGAAGATGAGAAATAGATGCAAGGTGTTCTTACCAAAGGCCAAGTATGTGAAGATGGCCCAACAGGGACTAGACATCAAGCTAAAGAAGAAGTTATAGGGGATAGAGTTCAGGGACTTTTATGAACTTGCTACTAAGGTGGCCAAGTACGAGGAGCTACTCTTGAAAGAGTCACACTAGAAGAGAACATATATTGGAACCTACTACGAGGCAGTAAATAACCATGAACTTATTGTAGCTGACTTAATGACTATAGCCCCACAAAGGAAGACACAATCTACATCAAATATACCCCTTCAATATGCCTTCAATACTAGCAAAACGGAGGAGATATTTGATTTCTTGCTGAAGGAGAAGTTCATTAATCTTTCCCCTAAACCATAAGCTACCAACCAGTGAAGAGATGAAGGGGAGAGATAGTTGTAAGTACCATGAATCTTGGAATCACAATACCAATAACAGTTAGGCTCTCAGAGGAGTGATCTAGGATTGCATCAACAAAGGTCTCTTAAAATTCCCTAAGAAGAAAGAAGCAATGCTAATTAATGAAGACCCATTTCCTCCTATGGCTCCCATCGACATAGCCATTGTGGATTTAAGGGGCATCATCAATGAACTAAGAAGACTACAGGTTCAAACTGAGGTAATCCAGAAATTTAGAGGTTCCTCTCACATGTATTCAGCCTATGGCACTCTCCCAAAGGTTGCTAGGGGCTCAGTCAGGAGACGCTTCTAATTTAAATCACCATCCAAGAAGTGGCCAGGTGACAGGTACCTGGATGATAGGTACTGAGGTGATAGGTACTAGAGTTCCAGCAGACACTTAGGTACTAGGAGAGTCAATAGGAGAATAGGTTACTAGCTAGACCACTTTCCTAAGAAAGTCAAAATTCACATACTTGTCACACTTGTTGCACCAGCAATAAAGTTCTAGAGGAACCAAACTAGGTTCGTGGCACCACCTCTAGTACAATCAAACAAAAATGGGCAAGTGGTGCACTATCCTAAATTCCCACAACTACTAAACGGAACACAAAAGAGAAAGCTTTAGAGGCAGAGGGCAGTAAAAATAAGACGAGAAGAAGTTGAAAAAGAAAAGCCTCTGCCAAAAAGCAAATTCAATAAAAAGGTGCTAGAGGATTCAGAATCAAATAGGAAGTTTAGAAGAGATACCAGACCAAGGAAAGGGAGGTAAGAAACTACCTATTGATTGTGATTTACTTACTTGATGTTACCTGCTGCTTTTGAAAAAGTGATGGTGAAAGTACCTGGGGAGGTTCCTGAGAAACTAGTAGATCCCATGGAAATTGAAGTGCGTAGTGGCATTACTATACAATGTACCAACCCAGAGGAACCAAAGAAAGTTGTAATTAACAAACCATCTAAAAGGATGACCAAGCACATGCATTCTTTGTACATAACGGCTCATTTCAATGGTCGTCCCACTTCCAGGGTGTTAATAAATGATGGGTCAATAGTTAACATGATGTCACTCAAGATGTTGTTAGCCTTAGAGAAGACAGAAAAGGACTTGATCACAACTGATGTCTCGATATCAGCTTTCGTTGGAGCTATATCTAAAACACTTGGTGTCCTACCAGTGGAGGTAACTGTTACTGCAACTTATCAAGCTCTTTTGGGGAGGGATTGGATACATGCGAACTGGTGTATTCCTTCTTCTCTTCATGAATTTTTACTATTTTGGAAAGGGAATGATGCAGAGGTGTTATGGGTAGATGCTAAGCCATTTGTGACTAATTTAGAAGTAATTGAGGCCTAATACTATGATGCAGATATTAGTCTCATTCAGTTCCTTAAGAAGAAAGCTAGGGGGGCACCAACTCACAACACCCCCTAGAGAAAGCCATGTGCTATATGCTAAGACCATAACAACTTCCTCACCTGTAGAACAGAAGCAAGAGGAGGAATCATAAGAGCTAACAAAGAAAGATGGAAAATCACTTGCAATTGTGCCTTACCGTTGGCTAATGAAGGAGCCCTTAATTAAAGAACTCCATGATGAGTAGCAAACATGCTTAGAAGGAGTCGACAGTAGCTATAACACCATTTCCAGAGTTCAGATGCAGTAGCTCCTTCACAAAATAGAGATGGAAGAGATCCTAGAGGTTGAAGGAGCTGAGATCATCTATGAAGAAGAACTAGAGGAGGAGGGACCTAGAGAACTATAACTTTAGGATTTAGAACCAACACTTACAAAGCTTGATGGCATATTGACTGGTGTACAAGATCCTTTGGAGGAGGTAAACCTTGGCTCACCTAAAGAACCATGGGTAACTTATAATAGTTCTCTGTTAAAAAAAGATCTAAAATAAAAGATAATTTCATTGCTTCATAAATACAAAGATTGTTTTACTTGGGATTACCATGAGGTGTCAGGTCTCTTGAGAAGCCTGGTAGAGCACAGGTTACCAATTAAGCCTATGTACAAATCTCACTGCCAGGCACATAAGAGAATGTCAAGGGAGGTAATCCTGAAAGTAAAGGAAGAAATGGAAAAGCTCTTAAAAGTGGGATTCATCAAACCAACCAAGTATAGCCAATGGTTATTTAACATTGTACCTATAGTTTAGAAAAATGGGAAGCTGTAAGTTTGTATTGATTTTAGGGACCTGAATGTTGCAATACTGAAGGACATGTATGTGATGCCAATTGCAGATATGCTCATTCATGTTGTAGCTAAGAAAGAGCTATTGTCCTTTCTTGATGGCTTCTCAGGTTACAATCAAATGTTCATTACTCCAGAAGATGTGTCAAAGACTGCCTTAAGGTTTCTAGGTTCCATTAGGACATTTGAGTGGCTAGTCATGCCTTTTGGCTTGAAGAATGTAGGTACAACGTGCCAAAGGGCCATGAATGCAACATTCCATGACATATGGTCCATTATATGGAAGTCTACATTAATGATAAAGTGGTGAAGTCCAAGAGGTCTGATGAACATATGGAGCATTTAAGGAAAAGCTTACAGAGGATGAGGCAACATCAATTGAAGATAAATCACCCCAACTGCGCCTTTGGTGTCAAAGTCAAAATTTTTTTAGGTTTTTTGGTACATCAAAGAGGAATAGAAAGAGATCAAAACAAAACCAAAGCCATACAGGAAGCAAAGTCGTCCCAGACTAAGAAACAGCTGCAGAGATTCCTGGGGCAGGTAAATTACTTAAGAAGATTCATATCTAATCTTACAAGTAAAGCAAAAGAATTCTCTAACCTATTAAGGCTTAAACAGAAGAGTGAGTTCAGATGGAAAAATAAGCACCAATAGGCTTTTGATAAAATCAAGGAGTATCTCATTAGCCTGCCAGTACTTGTTCCTCCAAGGTATGGTGATCCATTGAAGCTAAAGCTTTTGATTCTATTGGATGTCTATTGGCACAAGATAACTAAATGTGACATGAGTAGGCAGTGTACTACTTGAGCTAAAGCTTGACAGATATAGAGACCAAGTATTCTGCAATTGAGAAGCTCTGTTTGGCTTTGTATTTTTTCTATACAAAATTAAGACAATATTTGATGAGTTCCAGGGTATATGTAGTTTCACAAACAGATTTAATGAAATAGATATTGTCTAAACCATTGATTACTAGAAGAATTGGGAAGTGTTTATTAGTTTTATCAGAATTTACCTTGATTTATTTTTCCCAAAAAGCTATGAAAGGGTAGATACTTGCAAAGTTTTTGGCTGACCACCGATGTCTGGAAACAATAGACTCAATGGGACAAGGGTTAAATGTCTACAATATATAAAAGATACCCTATTCCCTATGGTTTGATGGCTCTAGTACAAAGACCTCAGCAGGTGCGAGGATCATTATTGTTTTACCTGTTAGTACTAGGATAACTCTTTCTTTTAGTCTAGAATTCCAATGTACCAATAACCAAGCTGAGTACGAAGCATTGATCATCAGCTTAGAGATCCTCAAAGAATTAGGAGCTGAAGAAGTATACGCCGTGGGTGACTCACAACTGGTCATTAAACTGCTTATTGGCGAATACAAATGTGGCAGCTTCTCCCTTACCCCTTATTTTGCTACTGTTGTATAAATTCTAGACTACTTTAAGGAAGTTTCTTTTACACATGTGCCAAGGGAAGCCAATTGGGAAGCTAATGAGTTGGCTCAGCTAGCTTCTGGTAGCTTCTGGCTTAAGAATGTCCTAGGAGCTGACACACAGGATGATTCTAATAAGAAAGAATAAACAACCTTTCATAGAAGAAATAGTTATACCTATTGATTTATTTAATACTAACCTAGTTGTTATAGATAACTAGAGATCCTTGTTGAAGAGGTAACTAGATTCTCCATTAGTTAAAGTACCTATTGCATCGAGGACCAATCTATAAACTATTTATTGCTTGAAGGTGAGCTCTTCCAGAAGGGCTTTGATGGCTTGTTGCTCAAGTGCCATGGTTTTCCTAAGGCTATGAGAGTAATGCAATAGGTGCATGAAGGGATCTATAGTGCATACTAGGTAGGTATCAAGATGAGATGGCTCCTTAGGAGATGACTGTTGCTAGCTGAAGATCCTTAAGAACTGCATAACTTATGCAAAGGGTTGCCAGTAATGCCAAAAATATGGTGCAATGAAGAGAAGACCACCTGAAGAGATGCACCCTATCCTAAAGCCATGGCCATTTAGAAGTTAGGCTATTGACCTCATAGGTAAAATTCATTTAGCATCTTCAATGGGCCATACTTTTATTATTGTTGCCACAGACTACTTGACCAAATGGGTGGAAGCAATACCTGCAAAGAAAGTGGAACAAAGCGATATGATTTAGTTCATCAAAGAGCACATCATTCATAGATTTAGAATCCCTCAAACCATTACAACTGACCAGGGAATAATGTTCACTAGTCAAAATATGAAGGACTTTACAGAGGATTATGGCATAAAACTGCTCATCTCAACTCCATATTATGCCCAAGCCAATAGGCAAGCAGAAGCATCCAACAAGGTCTTGATTGGCATCCTAGAGAAGATGATCGACTGAAACCCAAGAAAGTGGCACCTGCTCTTGTTAAAGACCTTGTGGGCATACAAGACCTCCAAACGGGATGTAACACAGACAAGCTTTTTTACCGTGACTTATGGGCATGATGCAATACTCCTAGTGGAGGTTGTGGTTCCTTCACTCAGAGTCTTTCTACAAAATAGCCTCACTCCAGATGAATACACTCAGGCTATGGCCATGGAGTTGGAAGACTTGGACAAAGTTTGAATATAGGCATTCAATCACATGGCTGTACAAAAGGAAAAAGTATCAAGGATCTACAACAAAAGAATAAAGAGGTAAAATTTTCAACAAGGAGACTTAGTCTAAAAGACTATATTACTTGTTGGTGCCAAAGATAGGCAGTTTAGCAAATGGTCTCCAAACTGGGAAGGTCCTTTCTAGGTGAATCAAGTACTGAGAAGAATGCATGTTGGTTAGCAAGTCTTGCAGGAAAACCATATAAAAAGTTAATCAATGGTAGGTACATGAAGAAATACTTTCCCACTATGTAGGAAATACAAGACAAACAAACAAAAAAAAAATAATTAGGGCTGACCCATGGCCTCATTAAAAGCCAACCCCACAGCTAGCATAGGATTCATATATAAATAATGTAATTAAAGCCAACATAATGGCAGGACATTCAATGTAATCACATGTAAATAAGATTGGCTTTGTAATCAAGATTGGCTTTTGGGCCACCTGTAGCACATATAAATAAATAAAGTGAACGCATAGCTTATTATTCACAGTATAGCTATCAAAATCAGTGGTATCATAAAATAAAATAAATATACTATAACTATAATTAGCACACTGGTTCATAAAATCGATAAACCAATAACAAGAATCTACATATGAGATAAAATAGAATCATAGAGGATAGCCTTGTGGCTTTAGCAGGAAGCTAGAAAGTCTTAATAGGACTGTGCTCCCGAATCTTAGCCTTTGTAGGTATGGCCAACTCCCTCAAAGTCTCACCCTTAGAAAATATCACACCCTTGTCTATCATGTGATCAACTAACAGATCAATCTCCAGCTATATAAGGGAGGCCTCCTCTACCTTTAACTCTGTTATCTCTGCCTTCAGGTGAGATATCTACTCCTCCAAGTCAAGCACTTTGCCCCTAATGGCTTTCACTTTGTCCTTCCCCTCCTTAGCCTAGACCACATAAGATTGAGCTTTTTAAATAAGCTCCCTAAGCTCACAATGTTTGTGGTAAAGGTGATAATGGAAGTAGAGAGTGCTGTAGAAGGCTGAATTTCGCGGCATATGTAGCAAGATCTCAACAACCTGTGTTAGGGTATCCTAGAATGGTGTGTTCGCTGGAATTAGGGTGGACAAAGTAGAAAGTAGTAAAGATCTTTGCTCCTCTGTATGGAAGCCAAACTCTATGTATAACAGGTAGTGTAACTAGTTTTTAGTTGCTATGATTATAGTATTAGATGACCTAGCTATAAGGTGAGTACTGGAGCTACCAAAAAACTAAGCTACAAATGAGAATTCAAAATCCTAAAGAGGATCAACTATGTTAGACATGGGGATGGCTCTCTAGCCTAAAATAGTAAAGGCTAAGGGCAGAAGAAGTCATAGAAGCTAGAGTTGAGGTAGTAGTACTTGTAGAAAGAAAGGTAAGTACTAGCTTAAATTGTGAAAAGTTAATTCAGTGAATAGTAGGTGTATACCTTAGGAGAAGTAGGCGAAGGGATATCTCCTAGAGTGTAATCATCATCTCTAACATCTGTTACCTCCTCTATAGCATGATCACTCTCAGAAGTAGCTAGGCCCTATGCCTCTTCATGAGTCCCAGAATGTCTCTTAGAAGAAACACCACCTATAAAAGATGTGTCAGCATCTAAAGGAGTTTTTGGGTCAGTATCACTAGTGTTAGAAACTTCTACTAGAACTGTAAGGGGCTAGCTTTAGGATATGGCAGCTGGAATGCTTGACAGGAGGAAGAGAGGAACTTCCCTACTGCTTCTTCTGAAGTGGAGGAGACTTCCTAATTTTAGGTCTATATTTCTTGGTTGGTGCCCTGGTCTTCTTAGATGGAGGAAGGTATGACTAGGAATAAGCACTTTCCCATTTCTTGGAGGGTGGCGTAAGTCTGGAAGAGGCTGCTTTCTGGGTTGTAATAGCAAAAGGAGTAGAGGGAGTGAGTGATAGAGAACCTAGAAAAAGTAGCAGAGGTTAATAAAATAATAAGCATAACAGGATAGAAACAGTAAAACAGTAGGTACCTGTGGCCAAAGGTCTGACAATGGCTTCATAGAACTTAGAGGACCACTAGCTCTAAAAAGTGCAATAAAAAGGGTCAATAGCTTCCATGGGAATTATCTAACGCACGTTCTATGGCTACTCTAACCTGTAATAATAGCGACCATGTTTGCTAGAGATAACAGACTGATCCTACTGCCAGTAACTGGGTTAGCACAAATTAGAATGCCAGAGGGGACACCCTGAGTGAATCCCAATTGTTGATACTAAAGGGAAGGTATGTACAACTCTAGTTCAGGCTTCACTATGCCTAGACAAGTGCCAAAGGAGGTACCGATATGTAGGTGCTGGATAGCAGTGGTAGAGGCCCAGTGGCTAACAACATCATTTGTAAAAGTGGCTCTGGAGAAAATGAGCCAGGCAAGAAGGCTAGCAGACTCAAGGTCCTCAATGTTATTAAAAAGAGTGAAGCTAGAGAAGTCCAGAGCAAGTAGCTAGACCAAGAACCTCAGCACTCGACTCTCATCCTAGGTGCAAGCTAGAGAAGTAACCCTTCTATAGAAGACACATTAACATGGACTATTAGAGTGTTTGCCAACTCAGGGAAGTAGGAGAGTAACCACAGCTATATGATCTAAAAAAGCACCATTCACCTTTCTCAGTGGTGCATTGTCTAATACCATGGTAGATAGAGATTGAAAAATAGAGGCTAGCAACATGGTACTAAGGGCACAAGCTGACCAATGGCAAGAGAATAAGCTAGTGGCAGTTACTCAACAAAGGAGCACCGAGAAAAGGGAGAAAAAGATAAATTTGCAAATCAAGCACCAAATGAATAGAGTATAGTCAAACTAGCTGATGCTGGTGTTGTACTCAATAAGGGCATTATAAAAAGTGAATATGTCTATTACTTGTATATGGAAGGCAACTTTGTGAAAGAGCTAGGAACCTCATTGCCAATAATAGGTAGGCTTGTTAGGACCTTAATATCCTTCAATGTGATAAACATTAGCCCCATTGGCAAGATAAAAAAAAGTTACTAGATTTGGACCATAGCCTTAAGAAGCTAGTTAGTAACCCAGAACAGAAAGGTAGGGTGCATATTGTTAGCTTGATTAAGTCATATATACCAAGAGCTTCCAAGTATGAGAGAAATAGGATTGGAGTCTGTCTATCCATGCCTCCTAGCTAGAAGATTACTTTGGCCATGATTTAATGTCACTTGGACAAGGGAGAAACTACAATTCATGATCAAGCAATAGCTCTTGGTAGCTCCCTAGAGAGAAAGGAGGTAATGAAATGTCATGTGAGATAGTAAAAGGACCAGTGGTGGTAGCCCTTACAAGAACCTATAAGAAAAGAAGTGATGTCAGTTACCTAGGTAGAGAATTTGTATGAAATGAAGTGAAAAAATAAAAGAATATAGTACTTACTGAAAGAGGATTGGAGGGTGAAATAATTTGGGTCTTTCTAGAACTAGCATCTATAGGTCTCACGGCACTAGTACCTGTAGGTTCAAAGGTGCTGGCACCTGTAAAAGCAAAGTAGGTACCTGGTGAGATGAAAATCGGATAAATTTTCCTTTATAAAGTGAACATCAAATTCTTCAAGTATGAACCAAGTGTCACAATCAACGATCACAACACAACCTGTAGAAAGCTCACATATACAGTAAGTTCAGAAATTACCCTCAGTAGTGCGAGAAAATAAGTTAGTATTGGGCATGGGAAAGGATGGTGGAGTGTAAACTCACAAGGCAGTAGATGTAGCACTCAACTCAGGAACACTACTGCTGATAGGAGAAACCTATGGTACCATCAGGGTACCTGCGAAGCTATAGGTACCTATGAAGTGATAGGTACCTATGAAGTGATAGGTACCTGCAGACTAGAAGGAAAGTCTAATGCCATCTGTACAAGCACAAAGGACATATCAAAAGTGTAGTCTTAAAATAGCAATCAAGTAGCATAAGTATCGATATGCAAATTCAATATACAGTACTTAACAAATGCAAATAGTATACAGGTACCGAACAACCTACTGTAGCAAGTATAGGTAGCTGAGCAGGTACCTGCAAATTTCTCAAATCAGATAAAAATTAACAAGACCCATTCAAGTATTTGATTTCTCCATGGTAAGAGTAACATCAAAAAGGAAATAAATGATTCTATTGTTACCTAAAATGAAACTGAATTAAAATAGAGGAAACAACGAGGAAAATGCCACGAATAGGATGATTGAACTTTGCGAAGTGGTGCAAGGGGTGCTGGTCAGTGTAAAGCGATGCCACTGATGAGAAGTAATGACAAGCGATGAGTGTCAAAGCACCAGATGAAACCAAAAGGTGCATAAAAATTGGCTAAGATAGATAGCCAAAAGGGAAGTAGCAAGAAGGTACCACAAAGAAAGACCTTGGGTTACTAGCAAATGCAGCAGGGATTTGTCGATAAAGAGTGTGAAGAGGTGATGGTGAGTAAGTCTACGAGGAGAATCGCGTACTAATGGTGAAACTGAAAGGATATATATATATATATATATATATATATATATATATATATATATATATATATATATATATATGATAATGATGATGATGATGATGAGTTTTGCGATGGCCCAAAAAAAAGAGAAAGAAGTAGATGGATTTGGTGATATTTTGATTTGAGAATGATATTGCCTAAAGTTTAGATTGGGAAAGAGAGTAAAGAAGAAAGGGAGTTTCTTTTATTAAGTGCCATTTGTGACATACTATGGGAATGGTGATTTGCAGTAATTAGAGTTCCATAGGAAATTGGACTCTTATGGGATTAGGGCAATGTAAATTTTAAATTCCCATGAAGTTCATAAGAGATACTGGGTTATTTTTTACAAATTTTGAACAGCAAGGAGATAAGCTAAGATCTATTCTTGTTCTCCCAAAATGGCTTAAATAGCCAATCCAGGTGCAATGAGCAATTATATATACCAAAATAATTAATTTAATTAATTTATTTATTATTTTTAGGCCTAAAAATAAATTAAATTAATTTTTTGTGAAATTAATTTAATTAATTTTATTTTATTAATTTAATTAATCTATGACCTAAGATAATTATTAAGTAAATATCTGGTGATTATTGGATAGTTATCTAAGATAAGGAGGTTGACAACAATTCCAGGCAGTTTCAAGGAGTGGAAAGGTAACTGTTAGTAACTGCAGAATGTGAGAAGGTGTCTTCCAAAGTCTTCCAGGTACCTACAAGGAGAAGCTATAAGAATCAAGTATGTAGCAACATGATAGACCCCAACCAACCATTTCAAAAACAACAACAATAGACTCTAATAGTCTATCTATTTTGAATGTTATCTGTCTTTTAATTTTTTAAGTTTTGTATTTATTTTTTCAAGTCTTGTATTTAAATTTCTAGTAATCAATACAATTTCTGCTACCATTACCATTCAACATGAAGTGAGATCTATGACGAAACTGCATTCAGTCTAGTCAAGTTTCCATAATTGTTTGAAAGAAGTCAGATAAGCGCACAGCTAATATACTCAGTATCTTGCATGCCCACATTTCCTAAGTTGTTAGCTAGCCAAGTTTGTTTCTCAAGCAAACACTAACTTAATTTTTGAAATGTGATATTGATTTATATAGTTTATAACTATTAGTTTCCTAATATTAATTAAATTGTGAGTATTGTCATAAATTTTTTTTATTAAAATTAAATGCATGATTTTATAATTATAGTAAACAATAAAAAGGTGATTTTGATTTATATAATTGATAATATGACTCTTTAATTTTTTTTAGTATTAATTACATTGTAACTATTATCATAATTTATTATTATTATTATTATTACATGCCTTATAGGTGATCAATTGATATTGTAAAATTGTCAAGGAAATAGGAACAAAATGGACAAAACGACAAAAAAAAAATTAATAAAGTGTCCCTTGGCACTTTTTAGTGAAATTCATTTTGAGATCCACTTTATTATAGTTATATCGATATGGATTATGAACACCATCCAAATTAATTTTGAGATCAACTATATTTATTTACAAGCTAGTGGTCTTATTCAAGCATTGCGCGAATTATTTATGATTTTATTTTAATAACATAATTTTATATTTATTTTTTATATTTTGTATTTTAAAAATCATATTATAAAATTTTATAAATAATAAAATTATTAATTAATTATAATTTTATTTTTTAATAAATAAAATTTTTAATATAATTTTATATTTAATAAAAGATATGAAACTATAAACTATTAGATTTTAACTTTTATTTTTATAAATAAATTTTTAGTAAATAGTTATTTAAATACATATATTAATACAATTTTTTTAAAAAAATCAATCACCACATTTTCATCCAATCAAAATTTTATTTAAAAAAATGATTTTAGTATATCTATATAAAAGATGCTGTAGAAAAGAATTTTAGATTATTTTTTATGATATAAGATTTTGATAGTTGAAATTTAAAAAAAGTCTAAATAAAAAATTGATATTTAATATATAATAAGTTAATTTTTTTATATAAAAATAAAAATAATAAAAAGGTTGTGCCACAACAATTTTTTAAGCAGTCTTACTACATTAGGTGACACATTCCTATAAAATCAATTTTGAAACTTCAGTTTTTATATATATATATATATATATATATATATATATATATATATATATATATATATATATATATATATATATATTGATTTATGATTAATTATTGACCCCTAATGCACGTGCTCGAATCAGTGCTCGTTATCGAATGCTTGGCAGTGACCTGTCACCACCAAGAAAATTTGTAGCATTTTAGGTTTCATTTATTTTATAAAAAATATATTTTTAAAAATATTTTTAATATTTTTTGATGTTTGATACATTTATAAAAATAAGTTAATAAAAATATTTTTTTAATAAAAAAAATTTAAGTTAATTTAAAAAAAAATAACTTCATCTTTTATTTTTTATAATTTTATTAAAATATGAAAATATATATACTTAATTAGATGATGCAAACACATTTTATTTATTTAACACTATAACTAAATAATGAAAAATATTTTTATATTTTTTATGAAAAATATTTTTAATATGTAATTATTTTTCATAAAACAAATAAAATCTAATTATTATCCGAATAATATCCCACCTATTGAAAAAATCAATTTAGAAAAAGTCATTTTATTATTTGATATTTTTATGCTAAAACTTATAAAATTTAATTTTAAATTAATTTTTAATACTTTATAAATACCGAATTTCGTTAACATTGCAGTTGGAAATGAGGACAATCCCTCACATTCATTTGCACAATTTCTTGGCCCTACCATGCAAAATTTTCAAAATGCACTCGTTTCTACCAGTCTTCGGAATATTAAAGTTTCCACAGCCATTCGTACTATCTTCCTTATGAAAAGTCCTTCCCTCCTTAACGGACTTTTCGAATACATCCATCATAGAACAATACAGGCTAAATGAAAAACCTTGGAGAAAACAATACAAAAATAATCATACAAAACTCGATACAAAAATCAAGCAGAACAGATTAAAAAGATCATGGAACAAAACTGAGATAAAACAAAACAGAACTCAACCGGGGCGGATGCAGGATTAAATATTGAGAGGGGACAAAATTTTTTCCATGAAGGTGGGGTGGGAACTTTCTCGTTGAAAAGCGGGGCGGAACGAATTATTCACATGGAATTTCATTTTGTTTTTATTTTTGATTCATTGTTGTATAATATAAGTTGAAATATAATCTTAGTCATATATTTTTTTTTCATTAAAATTATAATATTTAAGTTTTTATTTAAAAAATTATATTATTTAAGAACTTAAATAATCAGTTGTGAAAAAAAAGTACTTAAATAACCTGACTACATTTTAACCAACACTCAGTATTAAAACATAGCATTAAACATTATAGTGCATCGCTTTTTTAAATCAAAAGAATCACATATAAATAAATTTATAGTAAATTTTTCAACACTTTCATTTTCAATATATACTAACAAACAGTAAAAGAGAAATTCAATATATTATGAAATCTATTCTTAATTTATTCACTTCTAGATATCTCAATTTCATACATTATTATTATTATTATTATTATTATTATTATTATTATTATTATTATTATTATTATTAAAGAGTCAACCTATTAGTGTTAAAATATTTTTAATTTAAAAAAAAATTAGGGGGCTAGGCTCCAGTTGTATTCGTGCCCCTAAAACTAGAATCATTAATTAAAAGTTGTAAAATACTTAATTAAAAATTTTGGTGGGAGGAGGCCCCCTAAGCTAAAGGCTGGATCTGCCCCTGAAACCAAACCATGCTAAACATAAATAAAGACAAAATTAATATCAACCAATTACTGATCATGTTATCGGATTTCTGGTGAATAACCTATTCTCATGATGTATGTTATTTTCATATGATGTTATTTTAGTGAATAAAACTAGTGAAGAAGTTAATTAAAAGTAAAGGTTTTAGGCTATGTAAAAGTAAGAGGAAATATTTATTACATATATGCATTGTGAGTTTATCTCTTTTAGAAGGGGTGAAGGATAGGTTCAATTGGATGGAGTTTTTGTGCTAAAATATAACAAATTCAAGTATGTACATCTTATCATCCAAAAGAACTAAGTAATAGATGATGATATAACTCATATGATCAAAACAGAATGAATAAAAATGAAGGAGGACAAGTGTGTTTTGCGGCTATAGGATGCCTAACAAAGTGAAAGCAATAAATTCTATAGAACTACAGGCTAATATTGTATGAGAGTGAAAGTTATGAATCTAAGTATAGTAACTCATTATACAGTGAAAAAGATCAAAATGAATCATTCTTTTTATTATATAATATTTTGTTCATTTATTTTTTTATAATGATTTTTTAACAACTCATTCACTATTCACGGAAATATCACACTGTAGCAATTTTTCTTTTTAACCCATATTGATTCCAAACCTAGCAACATCACTTGCAAATATGCATAGTAATAGTGGTGTTGTGCAAGGTGTATACAGTATATTGCCATCCAATTATTCTAAGCGCATTAATTTTGTGTAGAAGTGGGAAGCCAAGACTTTTTTGAGGTGCACATGCGTATAGACTTAGAATTAGAATTAAAGGCTCTATAAGTCAAGAAGTTATATGTGCAATGAATTAAAGTGTATTGATAGCCAATGGACATATTTGTGGAAAAATTCTCGTTCTTGTGTTGTAGTTTCTATGGAATTGTTAACCATTTTAATGGAAATATAGTGTTCCTTTTCCTCTATAAATAGCTAGGATGAGCAGATTAATAAAGTAAGCAAATATATTTGCAATCACTCAAAGTTCCTTTAGTTTATTCTCTATTGTTTCTTTCAAATGGCAAGGTCCTATTTAGTTGGAAAAAACCCTTCCACAATCTCCATAATTTTGTTCCTTGGGTTGCTACTGGCTAGCTTAGATACAACAGGTATGATTTTTTCTTTTTTAGAAATTTTATAAGATTTTAAAATCATTGATTTATGTTTGAAGGAATCCATGGTTTACAAAATTCTTATTTAGATTTGATTTGTTATAAATCCAAGACCTATTATACATGATGTGACTCACATATTTAGATCTTTAATCTGTAGTAGATCAAGTCCAATTAAATGAGTTTTTCCCAATTTTATAAGTTAGAATTTTCAGAAGTTTTTAAAAATCTCTAAAAAATTCTCTTTAAAACATTCAAAATTTTTCAAAATCTTTCCCTTTATATATATATATATATATATATATATATATATATATATATATATATATCATTCCAAACATATTCATAGAATTTGAATTTTTGATAGATGGATTGACGAAGTTTGAAAGCATAAACAGAAAGACCATCTAGGCTATGCCTAATTAGTGGTATAATCAAATTAGGAAATTTATAAAATACTTCTGGAGTACTTATAATAGTACTACTCATAGACATAAAATTTCAGTTATTCTTTAAATTAGGTAGACTAGGTCCCATGTATTGTAAGAGGTCAAGCATGCACTCGAGGAGCACTAAATAACCTTAGCTTTCTTTGTCTGATTAATTCCAATATCAACCGTGTATGTACATAGATTTTGTGACTAATTAGTAGTTGTTGATGCCTAATGCAGGTGCTCAAATAGGAGTTTGCTATGGAATGCTTGGCAATAACCTGCCACCACCAAGACAAGTTATAGATCTCTACAAGCAGAAAAACATCATCAGAACGCGACTCTATGACCCAAACCCAAATGCTCTCCAAGCCCTTGGAGGTTCCAATATAGAGCTCATGCTTGGCCTTGTAAATGAAGACCTTCAACGTATTGCTTCCAATCAAGCTGAAGCAAATAAGTGGGTGCAAAATAATGTACGAAACTATGGAAATGTCAAATTCCGTTACATTGCAGTTGGAAATGAGGTGAAGCCCTCAGATCCATTCGCAAGGTTCCTAGTTCCTGCCATGCAAAATATTCGCAGTGCACTCAATTCAGCTGGTCTTGGGAATATTAAAGTTTCTACAGCTATTGATACTGGAGTCCTTACAGACCAGTCCTTCCCTCCTTCTAATGGGGCTTTCCGGCAAGAATATCGACCAATTCTTGATCCTGTTATTGGATTTCTTGTGAACAACAAATCTCCATTGCTCGTCAACTTATATCCATACTTCAGTTACATTGGCAATACTCGAGACATCCGTCTTGATTATGCTCTTTTCACAGCTCCGTCACCTGTAGTCTCTGATCCAAGAAATGGACTTAGGTACCAAAACCTTTTTGATGCCATCCTTGATACTGTTTATGCTGCCTTGGAGAAGGCTGGTGGAGGCTCTTTGGAAATTGTAGTATCTGAAAGCGGTTGGCCTACCGCTGGAGGGGTTGGAACATCAGTTGAAAATGCAAGAACTTACAATAACAACTTGATTCAACATGTGAAAAGAGGGAGTCCAAAGAAGCCTGGAAAACCCATAGAAACTTACATTTTTGCTACGTTTGATGAGAATACCAAAGGTGGCGCAGAGTTGGAGAAATACTGGGGACTCTTCTTTCCAAACAAGCAGCCTAAATACCCTGTCAATTTCAATTAAAACAGCGGATATAGCCTATAAGTTGCATCTAATTAGGGACAGTGCTATGTATTACTAAATAAGAGAGCACTGAAATACCCAAAAAAATGATGTCTATATTTGTATGATCTTCCTTTGAATTAGAGCATGATGACTTATTGCCTAGTCAAGCAATAAGTCTAACTTTAAGTTCCATAATCAAATATAATTACTTATTAATTTTTCATCATATTAACATATTATTATAAATTTAAGATAAAAACAAGAGGGTCTCACCTATTTTATATGTTGGTCCCATCAAATATGATATATGGAAATGTCTAGACAATAATTTGCACAGGACAAATACATCGAAATGTCCTTCTACTAGATGGAAATGCGCAACTAAGCCCTTTCTTTAAGTTGTGTTGGATCTGACATAGAGCTTATTTTACAATCACTTTAGGCACAATAGTTGAAATAATTCATGATATAGTTATTTTTATTTTTCTCTTTATATATATGCCTTATTTTCAATTCAAATAATTATTACCTGGTGGCAGACTAAGTCCAAATTTAAGTCTTGGAACCATAGAGTCAAAAAATATATATATTATTATTTTCTAATAACTCAGGAAATTGGAGAAGAACTATAGACCAGTGATAATGACCCATAACAGATTCAGGCAAGAGGCTTAAAATGCAGACAACCTTCCATAGATTTTTCAAACCCATAAAGAATATGTCAAGGATTGATAGCATAGTATTTAATTAATTCATGCTTAAATTACGGAATTTGTAAATAAAATATGTGGCATTCTCACATCGGTTGAAAAATAAGATGATGAAAGAGTTTAAAGTCCAACTATTGATGAAATATTTTAAGTCAATCAATTTAGACATAATGGTTTAAAACCTAAAAATTATTTAAAACTAGGGTGTTATAATTAATATAAGAGCCTTTCTATTGTCAATCAGTCCATCACTTTTTTTTTTTTTTAAACAAGCCATGTAAAAAATTTTATTAAAGGGGAAATTATCAATATCTAAATTTATGATCTCTTACATTTGCAAAGACAAATTATTATTTAATAAGCAAATTCGCTATAAGAAATGTTAAATTTATCAATAAATTTTTTTATTGTCAGAAATAAATTTATAACAACAATATATAAATTGCTACATATTGCTACTACCAAATTGAGATAAATTTTTTTATTGTTAGAAATAAATTTGTAATGGCAATATATTAATTACTACATATTGCTACTATAAAATTAAGATAGTAGATGTTTTACAACAAAACTATGATTATTGTAAAAAAAAAAATTATTACTAACAAAAATTATTACCATCGAGAATTTTCAATGATAATAATAATTACTGTTATATATTTTTTATATCTGATCAATAGCAATTATTCATGTTATTGCTATATAGTAGTTTTATAGACAACAAAATTAATGCTGCTGTAAAGCAAAATTTTTTCCATTAATTTTAACATTCATTATAATGAGACTAAATCAAAATTCTAGTTTAGCAATTGATTTCTTTTTCAATATTTTAAATTTTTTATTCTGAATTTTTTTTTCTTTAGATCAAATTATCAAATCCTATTTCCAAGAGTTATCTTACAATCCATTCCATTCCAGAACGGATAAAAGGTGGCAAAATGCATTGCTGATTGTAACTAGTTGAAAATTATGTCTTATTTTTTTCCATTGTAGTATAATGCTCGTTAAAAATTGTCTTCAATAATACTTTTCATTATTGGAATGTCAAATACAATGTTTCACTATTAAAAGTTGTGTTCAAATGATGTTAATTATTATTCAAATAATGGAGAATATTAGTTTAATACTGTAAATTATATTTAAATACTGTAAATTAGTGAACAATTTCATGCTATGCTCTGTTAAAATGCAAGCCAAACAATACGCTGCTGATGGTAACTATTTTCTCCAGAACAGCATGCTCAAAAAGCCCAAACTCTCACACCCAACCCTCCGCAGCAAACACAAAAACAAAACCTGTTCTCCTTCCCCAGCTCAAAAAGAAAAATAATATATAATATATAAGTGATCAAGTGATTGATTATGGACATCAAAGATTGAAATGAGATCTACCAGAAACTTATACCTTGCAATTCACCCCACAAAATTACTTTCCAGGCACAGAAGGATCATTTGAACCGCTGTTTATTGTTATTTGTCAATGGAATCCTCAAATGACCACATCTTGAAGTTACTTCAGTGTCCTGTTAGTGACTGATCAAGCTGAAAGTCCTTTGGAATTAACTCTTCTGGTTCGTATTAATTTTGTTGAGAAACCAGCCAGGTATCTCAATATTGGCGATACATGCTCACAGGAACACGCTGAGAAGCACCACTACTCTTTCCAAAGGTGCCATACAATTCACCATTATAAGAAGACCAAAGAGAGAGTCCTTTCTTGTATGATAAGCTATCATCGAAGCAAGGATCCTGAATTCCTATTCGTGGCCTCGGTGTGCTCATTGACCTTGCTTTTGCCTTTGCAGACTCTGTTGCAGCCATGTAAGTTGGGAAAACCGGAGAATTCAAGGGAGAACTGTCATATCCTTCGGTATTCCGTTGTGTGCGACAAAATGATCTTCTTGGAAATGATACTGGTGAATTCAATCCTTCTATGGAATCTTGTTTCCGTGAACTTCTCGTTTTGACTTGTACTGCACCAAATATGTCACCAGTGGATGGATCAGAAATGGTAGTTGCTTTCAAATTCTCTATCCGTCCTCTAGCGAATGTATCTTTGTCCACCAATTGTTCCAACCAGTGGCTCTGTCTACCAGTTTCCTTGTTGGGTAGTGATTCTTCCAGCATACCAGTGTTTCTCCTCTCCTGAAATAGATAATAATGTAGCACAATCTGAACATGAGAAATGAAGCTTAATGTTTCATTTAATTTTCATTTAATTCCCTGTGATCAGCAAGGGAAGGAGGGAACAACAGAAAACAGATGGCATATAAGATAAAGTTACCCGGTGAGAAAATGAGTATGTCATCATTCGGTCTCTTTTGATGCTAGCCTCTTGCTTCCTGAACCATAGGCTTTCTGTGTCTTCCTTTGAAAGCATACTGTAATCCCAGCATCTTTGGCTTTTGCATTCAAGCTGTTCATAAAAGAAAGAATGTTGAATATTACGATAAAGCAGCAAATTTCATTGGTGAGCATTTATGTATCAGATTTACCATTTCAATTGATTCTAGATCTTTTTTCTGGTTCTTCCCCTGCACATATTAATACAAAAGTAATCGTTAAATTGCATGAAACCTACTCTTTCATTTCAATTACCTTCCACAAGCAGTGTTTCAAGATTGAATTTCAGCTGTTATTTCACATTATTCCTCATAATTTGCTTCCGAATTCTCTCCAAAAGACATTTCAAGAGAAGGGAAAAGAAAACTTCTAAAATCATCTCACCTACCTTACTGTCCATGTCTCCCAACTCCTTGGACAATTGTTTATTTCCACCTTCTTTACAAATGTCATCTATATTATGAATGCTCTGTGCTCGGACCTGTGATCGTGTCTTTGCATTGGATGGCAAGCTCTTCAATTTCATGACTATTTTACGTCGCACAACTTGTCCACGGACAATGGCTTGAAGCTTCACAAGTCCTTTCAATGCTCTCAAAGCTTTCCTTGCCTGTTTCGATGCCATTCAAAATTTCAGTAGGGATAATGCATCTACTTTTGAAATAGCATACATAGTTACATTGGAGGCCACAAATTGTCAAAGAATTTATATAATTCATCGACTTCATTTTATTTCATACATAGTTACTAACCCTGCCGAATAATTTCAGTTCAATAATAGTCGACTTTTATCAGCTAAATAACTCAGTAATACTGCACTAAAATCTATTGAAGTGAAAGTGACTCACTGAAACAGAATCACTGATATATATAGAAGTTGACTGAAATCAGATTGATGAAATTAAGCCTAAATAATTTTCAGAAAGAGCATTTCCGTCACACTAATATATAGTATCAGCAAAATTATGAATTCTAACAGTACATGGGCTTAGCCATGAGAAAAGAGAGAGGATTTTTTGCAAGCTTACAAGATATCCACGGAAAGCACTCTGTATCTTGATGGCAGCTAAGTTTTCATCTAATTTCTTGGTGAAATGAAGACGAGATTGAGAAGAACCAGTGAGCCTGACAACCTCAGCTGCAGCCTGAGCAGCAGCAACTGCAGCCTCCGCAGCAGCCGCCGTCGCAAGAGCTAAAGTCACAGCATATTTTCTCTGTTTTTCCGTTGCCTCATCGATGGTCCTCTGAGGTGATGGAAGAGCAGGACGTTGTTTAAACTTTAGCCTTCCAAGAATCAATCTCTGCCTCTTTGATTTCTGTTTTTAGAGCAAGAAAAGGAAGATTTATGAATTGTTTCATTTAAAAGAAAGAACAGAACAGGATAAAAATAAATGAACCAACCTTCTCTGTTCTTGGTTTTTCCTCAGAGGCAAACAGCCTTTTGAACCAACCAATCCAGCAAGTCTTCTTTGCCATCGGAGATGTTATGAAATCAAATTAACCCATTTTATGAAACCTCATCATCATCATCATCATCATCATCATATTCTTCTTCAAGAACTACACCCACCTGAAATTTCAACGAGAACCCAAAAACCACCTAAACCAAATATACAAAAGAAAAAGAAACAGAAATTCAAATCAAGAAAATGGAATGAATCTTTGAATCTTGAAACTCACTTCAGAACAGAGGCAGGATAAAGCAGAGACCAGAATCCATTGAAAAGTGAACAGGGTATTGTGTATAAATGAGAGTTTAGGTAAGAGAGAAGAGTATATAGGGAAACAGATTGATGTGGCATACAATGGAAGCAGAAGCAGAGAGAGAGAGAGATGATTTTGTAGCATGATAGAGAGAGAAAATTTTGTAGAATGTTAGCAAGTCTGTTCTACCAGCATGGGGGCCCATTCTTTTCTCTCTTCCAACTGTCATTTATCTACAACTGCCACTGACCGCTTCTAATGTCTCTGCCAACAGAATTACCCTATTGAACTTTTTTAATCTTCATTTCCTCTTATTAACCTTAAGGATGTTTCCTACGATATTATCAATAGCTAATTATTATTTTTATAATTTTTAATTTTTTATTAATATTATTTAAAAATTTAAGAATTAAATTATTTTTTAATTTTATTAATATTTATACTTTTAAAGAGATTGAATATCAATATTTAACGTTTAAATTAATAATTATTTTTTAAAAAAATTAAAATTTATAAAAATAATATTTAACGCTTAATTTTTTAACTTTTTATCAAACACATCTTAAGTAAAGGCTATTTTTTTACCGTCTGAAAAAACCAATTTCTTGAAGTTCGCCCTTCCAACAATATTTTTTCTAATAATTTAATAATTAAACTTAAATTATTTTCCTTAAAAAGGCAACCATCCTTACCATTATCTTCTTTTCTTTCTTAATTAAAAAATAATAATTGCAAGGATAACTCGAATATTATTAATTAAAACTCTTACAATTTGCATTATTATTTGAAGATTTTGTTAAAAAATTATTATTTTAAATATATTAATTAAAAATATAAAATTTTAAAATAATTAAATAATTTTTTATCAAATTATTTTTTAAATAACTTTTAAAATTTGCTTTTCCAATAACAAATTTTAAAATTCAACCCTGGATAAATTCTAAATTAATAATAAAATCATTTATAAAACTATAATAAGTTCAAATTCGGTAAAACACAAGTAACATAATCTTTTAATGGTATACTCATGTTTGTAAAATACTTCAAATTTGTCGTTTTACTTGAAATGATTATGACGGAGAGATTTGAGTGAAGTGCAACAAAATGATGCATCAATTTGAACATAAAATTGTGGGGTAGTACATATATTAGATAAAAATAAAACATATGTGATCATTAATCCAATTCTGAATAAAATAAGTTATGCAAAATAAGCTTTTCTTATATATAAAAATAGAGAAAATATTTTATTAATTAGAAATAAATTAGAAAATAAAGAGAAAGTACAAATCAAAATGTTATATTTTAGTATAAATGAAATTAACTACTTATGTAAAAAATAATATAAAAAACTTAGAAGATTCGATAGTGATTATAGAGTATGTAAATTGGTCAATAGACGAATTGCACACTTCATTTTTGGACTCCATGGTCTTTTAATCGGAGATGGAAAGTGTTTGTTTGCAAATCAAGTTATGCAAATAATGACAATAGACTATAGTGTATGATGCAAGTACATTCCTTCTTTTGGTAGGGTCAAACATGTTGCACTCATTTCATATAGGCATTTTAAGATAGTTTTGCATCCATTTTGCCCTTATATTTTAGTATATTTTATGTTTTTAGCTTTATTTTAGCTTATTTGTTAACTTTAGTTACTTTATATTTGATTTTTGTAATTTTGTTGTTTCTAATAGGTTTTTGCGGCAAATTGAGGGTCAATGAGTGCATTAGGAGGTGATTTGAAGAAATTTGGAGCCTCTTAAGTATGAAAGAAAGTTGAAAAATCAAGCCTTGAAAGATTAAATTGGCCGAAATTTACTTGAGACTTGACTCATAATGTTGCTTAGGGTCTGCCAAATTGCTTAGTCTTAAGCCTGGGTCAAGCCGCAAGTCAAGCACAACTTAAATCTAACACATTCAAGTTTTCATCCACAAACTTGCCGAGATTTGCTTGAGATCCTGCTTAAGGTAAGCAATAGTGCTTAAAGTGCAACTCAGGTCAAGCTGGAAGTCAAGCATTAGCAGAAAAACTCATTTTATTTCAAACCTGCCGAGATTTGCTGAGGGTCTGCTTAACCTCAAGCAGACAGTGCATGCAGAGGCCAAAAATTGCTGAAGAAGTTGCTTAGGGTAAGCAGTACCCTAAGCAGACTGCCCAGAACGAGAATAACTTTGCTAACCTGAATATTTTTACACCTTATTTCCTATCCACTCCTTGACTCTTATCTATTTTTAGGGCAACTTTTGGGGACCATATAAAAGCATCATTTTCTAGTTTTTGCCACAAGAAGCAAGAAGAGGAAACAATAAGAAAGAAAAGGAAAGAAAAATTACAAAAAGAGAAGGGAGGAGGATGCCATCAATTCTGAAGAAAAGGAGCGCTGCTGCCATTTCTGGAAGCTCTACGACTCAGAGTTTTGGGTTCTTCTACCTGGGTTTTCTATTTTTAATCCTCTTATCATGCTTTTCTTTACTTTTCCATCAATCTCTCTTATAAATACCTACATGAGTGAGTAAACTCTTTGGATTTCAGAGTTGGAAAATATGTTTTAGATTAATTTGTGGATTTGGACTGGTTATTTTCATATTTTATATAAATATGAGTTTTGATTCTTTCCTTGTGTGCTTGATTTACTTGCCTAATATTGGTACCCATTGGGTATTGTGTTAATCTTTGATTGAAGGACTGAAAGGTGAAGATCATTGATAGATAATCAAGGATTGGAACTTAAAATCACCTAGATTTAGAAATAAACTAGGGTTTTAAGAGGAATTAATGATTGGTTACAAAACTTAATGGGTTTTAAATTAATCAAATATCATATGAAAGTAGATTTGGTTATTTTAAAACACACTTTGGTTTGCTTGAAAAAGATATCAAAGGAATTTAGAATCAATCACCTTCAAACTCTATTTTTCCTTAAAATTGGAATATCCAAGACAAATCCCAATTAATTTATGCATGAATCCCCAACTCTGGTATCATTTTTATCATAATTAGACTTTGATTTAAATTACTCGTTATTAATTTAGTTCAATTGCATCTAGATTTAGAATTTATTTGCTTGCTCTTTACCCATTCTAATTAGATTTATCAATTTACTTTGTTCATTTACATTTACCATTTATTCATCAATCATTAGCCCAAATAATCGCTTCATTCATAATTTGGTACTCAAACAGCAAATCCCCGTAGAAACGATACTTGACTTATCACTTTATTACTTGATACGATCCGTATACTTGCAGATTCAATGCATCAAAACACAAAGCTTGCAATTATTAGAAACTAAAGCTAAACTTTAAAACTTAGATATTAAAATTAGAGAGGCTAATAGATTATAAAGAAGTTTTAAAAAAAAAAAAATTGTTAATAACCAAAAGGATTAGACTTTAATACCATCTTAGAAATTTAATCCCAGCCTTAAAATCTAAGTAATAAGATTAGGGACACTAATAGATTATAAAGAGATTTTAAGGTCTATAAGCAATCGATATGGGATAAAAGGTCAAGAAAAATTTTGTTAACAGCAACAAAAAAAAAAACTTACTTATACCTAATATATTATGTATTCAAAATATAAATATATAAATCTCATTTACTTTATATATAAATTTTATTATATATTATTTTGAATTTACAATGGATTATAAAAAAATTTCCCTACAATAATATTCTCAAGAGATTGTGCCACTCTATAATTAAGTTCATAATCCTCCCATCTATTATCATGTCTTATTCACATTATTATTTCAGCTTTTACAAAAAATTCATTGTTTTAAATGTATTGATAAAAAAATATAAAAATATTTTTAAATTAAATTTAACATATTTTAATTTTAAAATTTTAAAACAGTATTTAAAATTTGTTCAATAATATTTAGAAAATACTTTATCAAAATAAAATTCAAAACTCATTCCCAAATACAATCTTAATAATAATAATAATAATAAATCATTTATAAGTAACACAATTAACATAATTATTTAATAGTATATTCATGTTTGTAAAACACCATTAGCTTCAAATTGGTGGTTTTATTTGAAATGATGTTGATAGAGAGATTGGAGTAAAGTGCAACAAAATGATGCATTAATTTGACCATATAATTGTGTGAGAGATAACATATATTAGGTAAAGATAAAACAAATGTGATCATTAATCCAATCAAGTTATGCATAAGGAGATTTTAATCGAAGGTGGAAAGTATTTGTTGCACTTTTGCAAATCAAGTTGACATACTTATTTTCAAATTTTAATTGGTAAAAAATTAATTTTTGTTAATAAAATTATATATGTGTGTGTGCATGTTGCACATGCTCATGTACACGGTACATGATTAAGGTGAATTAAAGTTTTATTATTATAAAAAAAATATTAGCTCTAAAATTACAAGACCAAGTGTTTTTTATGATAACAAATCTAATGAAATGGATATAACATATATGCAAAATTTATTTGAGAAAAAAGTTTCAAGGTGTTCTTTTATCTTTTATGGACAAAGTGTTAAGAATGGTTGAAGATAAAGGAAAATGATGCTTGAAGTAATTTAAAAGCTTCAAGAAGATTGAAGACTTATAGAGTTAAGTTTTTAGATTTTAAGTATAATGAAAAGGAGAAAATGCCTTCTAAAAATTATTTTTCAAAAAGCCTCTTGGTGTAAAAAAAAAAAAAAAAAAAAATTTTTTTTTTTTTTTTTTCTTATCTTTATTCTTTCGTTCATCAATCAAAATTTAAAAATGTAAAAAATTTTAAAAAAAATTAAAATTGATGTGGCACTCCACTTAGTAATTTTTTATTATATTTTAGTGAGTCCCACTTGACACATAAGCATTAAAAAAATCATTTAAATTGACTATTTAACTAAAGGTTATTATTATAAATCACAAAACAAACAAACCAATAGCACTTAAGAAAGGAAGACGAGTCCTCTACCTCTGGCCTAAGGTATTTTGATATCTTACCAAAATTTCAAAACATGAATCTACAATATGATAGCAACTATTATTAAATAACTTGAATTTGAATGTCACCTTCCTCTCTTGCATTTCTAATGCAATTAAAAAAAAATTGAACATTATCTTAGAATTAAGCTAGCTCCTCTCACATATAATATTAAACAGATAGATCACGGCTTTGTACCAAACTCTTGCCCCATTTTTTAGAAAAAGCTTGATTCAACAAATATGAAAGCACATTGAGTTGGTGCCAATCAACTACTAAGTAATCAATCAACATTATCTCTTTATTATTTTAAATTTGTTTTATTTTAAATTCTCTTGATGTTTATTATATAAGGTGGCATTCAATTTAGAGAGCAATATGATAAATTCACCATGCTCATCCATGTAAGAATCCATTGTTGAGAACCCTGCATCCATGCTAGTCAGATTCTTGGTGTCCTTTTGAAGGATGGGATTTGCTTCTATGATAAATTATTCAATTTGTAAAGAATCGAGGACGTGATTGAATTGTAAGAGATTTTTAGTTTAAGAAGTTCCACCCGTTAGCAGAAGAAGATATTTGTGTCTTTATGAGACAATGGCAGCGCTAGGAAGTTCCATGTGGCATGATTTTCTTTTGTTCATTGTCATTCTCTTGCTTCAAGAGTTGTATCAAGGAAAGTTTGCATCAACAGAGTTGTTTACCATACTCAGAACCTTTATTAGTTCTCTATAATAAAAAAAAAAATTGCTAATTGGAGTGCCACACAGGGTGGGGTACACTCCCCCATATTCAATTTGAAATTTAGATAAAAATTTATGCATTTTGAAATTTTGATCAATTATACTAAAATTGAAACAATTGGATAAATCGCCAAAACACAATAAGGTTTAGCTTTTTTTAACCAATAGGCCCTTTCAAAATGACTATCTATTTTATATGTTTGAAAATGATTTTAGAATAAATTTTGTTGATTTAAAATTTTAAAATAATTTTTAAAACAATATTTCAAAATTAAAAGTTTTAGAACAATAGCTAAAAGAAGCTAGCTACTTTATGTTTCTATAAAGGTTAGTAACATAAGTAACAAGGTAATTTTGAAAATTAGAGGGGTTTGGCTTAACTTATGTAAAATAGTTTATAATCACTTAATACAAGCTTATAAGCATTTAAAATTTTAAGTAATTTTATATTTAGTTAAAGTACTTACAAATGACCTAATAAGTAGTTAACACGTTTGGTAAAAATGGTTTATATTTAAAATTTTAAACAATTATGTGTTAGTTAAAGTGTTTATAAGTGACTGATAAGCAGTTAATAAATTTAGTAAAAAATAGCTTATAATCATAAGATTTACGATGAAATTTTAAAATTATATGATAATATGATAAAATACTTAGTCATACTAGCTTATAAGTATAGCTTATAAGCATGCTTATAAGTACCAAAATGAAAAGTTGGTCTCTATAATTTTTTTTTTTTAGCTCATAAGCTCAATTTATAATTCCCAAAATTGTTATAAACAAACAAATTAGCCTATTGTTATAGTTTATAAGTTGGTTTAATTAGTTTATAAGTTAAAACAAACACCCTCTTAAGTTAAGACAAATACTAATTACTTTCGTGACTTGAAAGTTTTCACCTTTTTATAAGAAAAATAATAAATAAAAAAAGTCAAAATAATGGCTAGTTTCTCTATCTTTGAAAAGGTTGGTTGTTCTTTTTTTGATATCTAATAGCTATATTTCTATATCACATTTATAAAACATTATTTTATCCATCTATGAATTATGAAAGCCAATGATTTCAAAGAGAATTTTTGTAATACCTGCCATTTTCTGATGTCAAAATATTTGTCCTTGACAGATTTTGGTGAAAATTAAAACTTCACTAACAAGGGAATAACGGCAAGATGTGAAAATATGTTCATGTATGCGCGTTGAGATGTTCAAAATGTATTTAAAAATGAAAAAATTTTAAAGGTTTTATTTCCTAAAAGTTTTCAAGTGTATGTTTGGGCAAAAGAAACTTCAACAGCTGAAGGATGGACTTCCAGCAGCTGAAGTCCCTTTTTCGGCTTAAATCCCCTTTTGGATAGAATGGACTATGACAGCCAGAACTGAAGCTTTCGATAGCTAAAAGTCTCTCAACTATCAAGGGTATAAAAGGGACCAAAGCTCATTTTTCTGCTCAAAACACTTGGGTTTTCTCTCCTTCTCTCTCTCTCAAAAACTGGGGCATACAAGAAGCTCTTTGAAGATATTTCCTTTGGCTTTTCAAGATCTGGAGGTAGATTCTTCCATTTAGAAGTTTGAAAAAGTATATTCAAGTTTTGGGGTTTTGATTCTCTCACCTCTAAGTTCTAAGAAAAGAGGTAACTTTTCTTTTCTTTTTGATTTAATAGGTGGATCTAAGAAAGTTGAGGAGGGATTAGGTTTCTCTAACTTCAATTTCATGAAAAGTTGCTTTTAAGATGAGTTTTGGGAAGTTATGCATGCTAGGGTTAGGGTTTTGTGATTTTATGTTGAAGTTGCACGTTTTATAGTTAGAATAGTTATGTTTAAGTATGGAGCATTAAATGACTAGTTTCCCTTGATGGATTAAGTAAAATCCATGTATATGTTATGTTGGGTTTGGGGAAAACCAAGGGTTTGAGTTTTTGATTAATGTATGTGGGTACTAAGCATGTTTTCAAGTTGTTTTAGGCCCTAGAGATGTGTATATGTGATGGGATTACGTTTTGAAACCTTGGAGTGAGTTTGGGTATTGATTGGAGAAGGATTTTATAGGTTTTCGACTTGAGAATCCTAAAAATACCCAGGTTCGGTAGCTGAAGCATATAGTCTAGGGTCCAATTTTTTAGGATCAGGCTTAAGAGACTCAAAAGGTTGAAGATCTAAGGATAGCTACCATTCGAGTTAGGCGATTGATAGGCTTTAAGAGGTGAGTACCTCTAACCTTAATAAAAAATAAACTTTCTAAATTTAATTTATGATCATCCTTGTGCATCATGTCACATTTATTTAGGATGTATATATCTAGAACACAAAGATGTTGCATAATTGCATAATTGTTTTTGGTGCATTGATGGATGTTGGATGACCCATTGACTTCCCCCCATGCTTATGACTATGTTATATTATGTATGTTATAGATCCATAAGTAAATCCCATGGGGAGATCTTTATGATGCCCCATTAGGGGAGATCTATAAGTTGTCTCGAGTACATTACACATGTCATATTTTAAGCAAAAGTCTTGAGGAGCCTCTGTATGAGCTAGGCACATTGGATTTAGAGAGTTACTAGTGATACGTCCATCCTATGTGAAATGTTTATGATGTGAAAACCCATGTAAATGATGCATTGCATATGTGTGAATTAAATGATATAATTAATGTTGGTTAGTTTACTCACTGAGCTTGTATAAGCTTACCCATTTTCCCTAATCCCTAGAAGCAGGGTTGCAAGACTAAAAAAGTTCTTTGAAAATAGAGCATCCGAGGTAGCTTTAGCCTTTTCCTCTATATATGATGTATGGGTAGATAGACATGTTAAAAAAAGTGAATGGATAGTACTATGCTGTTAATTAAAGAAAATTGGAGTTATGTAATGTTTTTAAGTATGATGATGTATATGTTATGTTAACTCTTTTTGAGAGTATGCATGTTGAACCATTACGCTTTAGAGCTTATGTATGTTGAGGTTCAAATTATGAACCATTTTTATGTTATGAATGTATGAAAAGACTAAAGTGTAATGGTTTGGAGTATGCTTAGATGGTGAGATACAGGAATGTGTGTATGTTTTGTAGGTTTTAGGCTTATTACAGGTTCCAGTAGCCTTAAGCTAACTCGATCCCTAGCACTGGTAATGGCCTCTAGTTTAGGTCATTACAAAGTTGATATCAAAGCTCTAGATTAGATGAGTGAACATAAATGCTAGTAAAAGTATAGAATAAAGGTGAAAGCAAGTATGTTGACCAACATAGTTAGGGAAATACATGTCCTTTAGGGTTGAGTCCCTGTATGATTACATATTATATGTTATATGTATGCTATGATTGATGACATGTTGTGTGTTCATGTGACTCCACATGAACTTTTTATATGCTCAACACTTCTTATTTGCTTTAAGAAATGCGAGGTTCAAAACAGTTTGCTAGGTTGACCAGAGCTCCACCCGAGTTTGAGGGTATTAGAGCACTACCTGCCAACCCTGTTGTCAGGGAGAGAGCAAGCAGAAGTTGAAGCGGAGAATCTTCAAAAAGTCCTATAAGGTCCTTTAAAGTTAGTAAGGAGACTACATATGTGCCTAGAATGTCGATAAATGCACGAAGGGGTTCTCATGGCTTTTCCTAACGGCATGAGAATCCTGAGTCTGTAGGCATGGGGAGAGTGGAAGAAGATAGTTTTATAGAAGGAAGAGATGAATCAGAGTTTGTCTCTGCTCTACAGCTAGGACTTGAGTATGGGCTTAGGTACCAATATCCTCAATAGGGAAGTTTTGGAAACCTTAGGTTTATGGGCTATCCCCAATATCCTCCTTTCATGCCCTACCTAACTTACTTCCCACCATTTAACCCATATCCCATGTACCCTCCATAACAGTACCCCCAAAGTTCTTCAACCACCATGGTAACTCAAAATCCCATGGAGAGAGTTATAAGAGAGAAAGTACCACAACCACCTCTGCAACTCCTATAGTTCCTACACAAAAGCCAAGGACAAGTAGTCAAGGTAAGGCAAAGATGACAAACTACTTAAAGCTGAATGATCCCAATACAAGGAAAGAGATGATCTTTTCAAGTATGTTAAGTTGGTCAAAATGATAGCCGATGAATTGGGCGCCAGTGATAATAGAGCCATTAAGATGGCCTGCTTTACCTTAAAATGTAAGAAGGCAAAGGATTGGTACAAGTCCTATATTGATGACAGGGTCGACAGTATGACCAATCTCAGTTTGTGGTAGAGTTTACCAATCGAGCTTTCCCAGAAAGCTCTAGGGAACTGAAGGTGGTAGAGTTTGAGCAAATGAGATAGACTGCTAATATGAGTATTGACGAGTACACAGACAAGTTTGTTGATCTTCTGCAGTATGTGGGGCAAGAGTATGATACTGATAAGAAGAAGGTGAAGAGATACACTCAGAAGTTGTCCTCTAGATACTCCTCATTGATTTTGGCTATAGAAACCCACAATTTCTATTCTATAGCAAATGCTATAAGAAAGATGGGGACTGGGGCTATCATTGAAGAGAGTCTAGAGCTAAAAAGTACAAAAGTTGAGCAATCCATAATTTTTAAAGCTACAGATGCAGAGAGGTTTAGTCACTTAACCAAGACTGTTTCCTTATCCAGAACTAAGAAAGATAAAGGAGGGAAATTTGGCAAGAAGAAAAAGAAGAATGTGACGACTTGACCCAGGAAAGTGATCTAATGAGGGCGGGGAGTGGCATAAGAGAGTAAACTCCCAGTAGACTTCTAGGATGGTGAGGTTACCTAGGATAGTGGAATGTAGGGCACAGAAATGAATCAAATCATACATTGATATGGGAAAAACTAATCGCTAGAGGCGCTTTTTTGTGGAATGGCCTGAAGAGTTGGAAGAACTCTGGGGTTAAGCATACTCGTTTGAGAGAAATGCTAGGATGGGTGACCTCCCAGGAAGTTCTGCATTCTACCTATGGGACAAAACCATAAGGCTCAAGATGGGGTCGGCCAATTCCTCTAGTGGTTGGAGCAAGGGCGTTACAAAGAATAAGTTCTAGAACAGAATCAAATCAGGCCTCGGGATGGGAAGTAGATCTAGTTCGGGTTTAGATACCTCTGGTTGTGTTAGTTATGGGAAGCCTCATCGAGGAGTTTATAGGTTTGGAAACTCCCAATGTTATAAGTGTGGTCAAGAGGGGCACATGTTTAGGGAGTTTCCTAACATGGAAAGAGTGGCTTCACAGTAGCAGACTGGGTCAGGCAGTGTGGCTCAACTGGCAGCAAGACAAACTTCTATGGGACCCTCATCAGGAAGGGGACAGGAGATGATCAGTGTGATCCTTTAGTGACAGAGATGATCTGTTATGCTTGCACAATGATGGTGGAGTATAAATGATTTCCAGCTGACATGACAGTCCTAGAATTGATAGATTTTGATGTCATTCTAAGGATGGATTGGCTCTCGGCTAATTATACCACCTTAGATTATAGGAATAAGGTAGTAAGGTTTAGAGGACAAATTGGGTCAGAGGTAGATTTTTAGGAAGATCATAAATAATCAATGAAGGGGAAGATCTTCACAATGCAAGCCAAAAGGATGCTCCGAAAAGGATATAGAGGGTTCTTAGCCTATGTTAGAGAGGTTACAGAGAACAGAAATGGACCCAGATCAGTTCATGTGGTAAAAGAGTTTCTAGATGTGTTTCCAGAGGAACTACCTAATTTGCCACCTAAGAGGGAGATAGATTTTGAAATTGATCTAGTGCCTGGTATTAGATCCATATCTATTCCTCCTTACAGGATGGTCCTACAGAGTTGAAAGAGTTAAAAGAACAGCTACAAGAATTAGTGGATAAGGGATTCATCCGACTAAGTACCTCTCCTTGGGGTGCTCCAGTACTATTTGTAAACAAGAAGAATGCATTCTTGAGGCTGTGCATTGACTATAGGCAATTGAACAAGGTTACTACAAAAAGCAAGTACCTTCTGCTCCGTATTAATGAATTGTTTGATTAGTTAGCTGGAGCTAGTTGTTTTTGAAAGATAGATTTAAGGTCCGGATATCACTAGTTAAGGATTAAGGAGACAGACATTTCGAAGACTGCCTTTCAGACTAGATATAGGCATTATGAGCTTCTTATGATGCCGTTTGGGTTAATAAATGCTCCAGCTACATTCATGGATCTCATGAACAGGGTATTCAGGCCTTATCTAGATCACTTTATGATTGTCTTTATTGATGACATACTAGTGTACTCCAGAATTCCTGAAGAACATGCACAACATCTAAGAATGGTTCTTCAGACGTTGAGGGATCACCAGTTGTATGCCAAGTTCTCTAAATGTGAGTTTTGGCTAAAGGGTATATCCTTTTTGGGACATATAGTGTTAGATAATAGAATTGAAGTGGATCCTAAAAAGGTTGAAGTAGTGACAAATTAGCCAAAGCCGACTACAGTGACTGAGATCAAGAGTTTTCTAGGTTTGGTGGCTATTATAGGAGATTTTTACTTGATTTCTCCAAGATAGTTGCTCCAATGACTAGGTTAACTTAGAAGAATAAGAAGTTTGAATGGAGTGATGAATGTGAAGAGAGTTTTCAGAGGCTCAAGGAGTGTCTGATTTCAACACTAGTACTAGCTCTACCTATAAACAATGAAGATTTCATTGTTTACTGTGATGCCTCCAAAGTGGGTTTGGGATGTGTACTTATGCAGAAGGGAAGAGTAATAGCTTATACTTTGAGACAGTTGAAGAAGCATGAAGCTAATTATCTCACTCATGACTTAAAGATGGCAGTCGTAGTCTTTACCCTAAAGATATGGAGACATTATCTTTATGGAGCAAAATGTGAGATCTTTACAAATCACAAGAGTCTCTAGTACATCTTCAAGCAGAAAGAGTTGAATTTCAGACAGAGGAGATGGGACAAATTGCTCAGTGATTATGATTGTACAATCCAGCACCATCTAGGAAAGGCAAATGTTGTTGTACATGTCCTTAGCCAAAAATCATTTCGCAATTTAGCTCATATATCCATAGAAAGATGACCTATCTTGAAGGAGTTGCACCAACTAATTGAAGAAGGGTTGTAGTTGGAGTTATTTGCTAAGGGTACCTGGATAGCTCAATTGAAGGTGACTACATAAGGCAAATAGTAGTGAAACAACATGAAGACTTTAAGTTGGTAAGGATAGCGGAAGTGATAAAGAAGGGTAAGAACAATGAGTTTCATTTTAATGGAAAATGAGTGTTAAGGTATGGTAATAGGTTGTGTGTACCAAATGACATCCAACTCAAGGGAGATATTATGAGAGAAGCTCATAATGCTAGGTATATTATATACCCTGGAGCCACCAAAATGTATCAAGATCTAAAATGGTGTATTGGTGGCCTTCCATGAAGAAGGAGATTGCATAGTTTGTGTGTACTTGTGAGGTCTATTAGAGGTGAAGTTGGAGCATCAGAAGCTACTGGGAATGCTTAACCCACTACTCATTCCAGAGTGAAAATGGGAAAATGTGTCCATGGACTTTATTGTGGGGTTTTGAGTAGCCTCTAATACATATGACTCAATATGGATTATAGAGGATAGGTTGACCAAGACTAGTTACTTCATTCCTATTAAAGCTAACTATTCTGTGGATAAGTTGGCTCAGGTCTACGTGGCAGAGATAATAAGGTTGCATATTATTAGTAGTATACCCTAGAGCATATCATTTAGTATGTATCTTGTACATGTTTTATTAATAAAAGTCATTTTCACTTTTCCATTTACATAATATATTTATGTGTAATAGAAAAGGTCCATTGATATTTTGTTAGAAATTCTATTCTTAAGTTGTTAAGAATATGAGTGATAGTATTTCTAGCACAAAGTATCATAAATAGGTTCACAATCGAGGATACTTCATAATAAGGACATGACTTATCTAAAAAGATTGTAATCATATTTATTCCCAAGTTATTTATATGAGATGTAAATAAGATGGAATGGCGAGTCTCATGCCATATAACAAACATGATAGTCACTTATACATGATAAGTAGGTCGAACCAGTGACATTTATGATAAGCACATGGAGTTTACTCTTGTCAATATATTATCATAAATCATATTAGTGCATATAATCTATATACCTGAGATAGCATAGTTATCTTGTATATAAGTGGTTTGAGTTTGATACTGCTTTCATACTTGTACTGTGTATGGGTATATAGGCATGTGTTGGCTCCTACTAGTTATATATGGAGGTAGGTGTTGATCAAGATGGAATCTGTTCCTTTAAGTAAATAGGGATAAAATCCTATGTTCATTTAATTGTTCTTGATGTTCCAAGTTCCTGGCCAGGACAGATAGATTTAATCAGAAAAGAGTTTCTAATGAGAAAAATCATTTTAATCAAGAACTGGAATTAAAAAAGAACATAATATTCATAGCAAATGGGGTTTGACATAAACCATGACTCCAGCTCGAATTGGGATTTTGTAACAGAGAGATTCTAGTGCATGGTAACATATGATTATAAGTTCATTTAAGGTAAACTTTATTACTGATTGGGTGGCTATGGCATGCAATGCTAGGTGTTAACCATAGTCTATGAGCTGCATAAAATGATTTAGAGAAATCATTTATGGTAAGAAAGAGTTTTGATGATATTAAGAGTTGATATCATGTCTCATTGCCAATTAGTGATGAGCCTAGTAAGTCACACACATACACAAGTAATCACCAAATTAAATATGATTTAATTAATTAATTAAAGAGTTTAATTGATTAATTAAATAGGTTTGGTTTGCAATTAGATTGCGAAGTCCCTAGCATGGCTTAAAACCAAATCTAGGTTATTGGATATATAGTATAAGTTAAATTTATATTTAAAGTGTTTAAATATGAATTTAATTAATGAGAAATTAATTAATAGAGATTAATTAATTAATTTATATTTGATATAAATTGATTAGAAGAAGAGAAATAATTATTTTGGGTTGAAAACTGAAAATTAAGACACAGGGGTATTTTGGTCATTTCACATGTTGACACATGGCACCATGAGATGGTGACACATGGCACTGCACATAAGCTAGCCAATGTCTTTTAATCATGTAAGATGATCAAAATAAAGATTAAATATAGGTTTGACACTTGGCACAATGTGATTGGGTCAATTAAACCTAGAGCTAATCAGAGGTTGACATATGGCAAGGGTTTTAAGTGGTGTCCTAACTTTATAATGTGTTGTTATGAAAAAAAAAAAATAACAAGCTGCCATTCATCTCTTTGTGCCGCCACCCTTGGCTACTCTCCCTTCTCTTCTTCTTTATTTCTCATCAATTCAAAGATATTAGCAAATAATCTCTTAAATTAAAAATACTAGAAATTATTTCTAGTGTCCTATTTACATATGTAATCTCTCAAAAGGCAAAACTTGATTTTTGTAATTCATAGAAAAAGCTTTAGAAGCTGTTCAAGGGCTGTCATAGGTGAGCTTGGTGTGGACAAGCTAGAGGGACAACATCTGGTATCTTAAGGCGCATCCCAAAGGTGCCAAACACACTACAGTGCATCAAAAGGTTAGTGCACTTGTTCTTGATTTAATCTAGGATTCTAATGAATTAATCTAATTAATTCTAAAATCTTAAATGGCAAATCTAGATCCAAAACATATTAAAAGAGTTTTAATATACTGTTTATCATTGAAATCAAATAGATAAAAATTAATCTTGCATGATGCATGTGACCTCAGGTGAAAAATTTTTAAATTTAATGATATAAACTTGTGTCTTTCATGCTGCCGCTCCTTTAATTGGTATCAGAGCTACTATATTTGCCATTTAGATTGTTGATTATATGATTTAATTGTGTGGTTTGATCATGAGATGATAGATCCATTGCTGGTTGCAAAGGAAAAGTGGCAGCTTGGTGATGAACACCATTGGTGACTATTGGTGCGCACACTTTGTGGTCACCAATGGTGTGCACAAGGTTTGGATTTTTGATTTACAATTGTTGTATGATATAAAAGTTCATCCTATGTCTAATTAAATTGTTTAATTAGAGTTTTAATCACACAATTAAATTTTGATTCAAATCTGAATTTTAAAAGTTGCTTGAATGTGATTCAAATATGAATTTATAAAGTTGTTTGAATATGATTCAAATCTGAATTTTTTAAATTTGTTTGAATGTGATTCAAATCTAAATTTTTAAATTTATTTGAATGAAATTCAAATTTGAATTTTTAAATTTGTTTGAATCATATTCAAATCTAGATTTTTAAGTTGAATATGAGATATTCAATTTAATTTAAGTATGTATGTTTTATTTAATTGTTAAATAGTGATATGCATGATGGATGATTATGGACTATAAAAGACCAATGTGATTGGATTTATTTCTTTTATAGTTCTTTGGGTTGTAAATTAATTAGTTTATTTTAATTTATTTTGGGCATGTATTATTAAGGTTGTAATAATTTTGGGTTGCAATTTCATTTATTTAGTTCTTGTAAATTTGCCTTGGTATGCCAAGGATTACTATGTAATTGGATTGTAAGAAGATCAAATAGGTCAAGAGCATTAGTGGCACCAGTGGGAGGAATTCAAGATCAAGTATTGATTATGTACTCCTTCAGTAACTCTTGTAAAATGACTAAATGAAATATACCTAGTAATGCCCTGATTTAATTCTTGGTGGCTCAGAATTGAATCCCTTAGAAAGTCCATGATCATATCATATTTACTGTTTATCCATGAATGTATGAGATGTATGGGAATATATGCAAGTATATGATATATACATGCTAAATGGATAATGTGCAAAGTGAGACCATAATAGTAATTAGGACGATCACAAAATCTTTCAAATAAATGATTAAGTTGGATATGCTATAATTAAAGTAATTATAACATAGGCCCTCCATTGGGGCAATTATTTTAAGAAATTTTAAATAGTTGCATATGATGCAATTAATTTAAGAGATTTTCTTAAGAATAATTGTTAAGCATGAGATGTTGTAAATATATAAATGATTTGGTGGTCAATAATGGATGTGCCTGAGGACATTAAAATTATTTCCATGTTTACTGGCTCAATGGGATCAACTTAACTAATGCAAGATAAGTCAATAATGGATGTGCCTGAGATTTTGAGCATTAGGGGCTAGGTAAAGGATTGAACCTCACATGAGATGTGATGGGCAAGGAGTTGCTCACTTATAGTTTATTGTGATTCCAATAATGGATGTGCCTGAGGATGATCAATAGGATTATAAGAATTCAATCACTCACTAGAAATCCATCCAACTAGGATTTCTGTTTTCTACTTTGGAACTGTAGGATTTGCTAAGTTAGTTGGAGGACCAATTTGATTAAAAGACCATAATCATTTTGGTTAATTACATGATACATTTACTAATTAATCTAGTTATTTTCTGCAGTTAATTTTCTGATAATAATGGGCCCAGAACAACCACCACCATCCAATATCCTTGCAAGCATACTTGATCGCAATAGGTTGACAGGACCTAATCTGTCTGATTGGCTAAGAAATTTGAAACTTGTCCTGAACCTAAAACATATAGGATATGTTCTAGACTCAAATGTTCCTGGTCTCTTACCTCCAGAGGCCACTCAAGAGGAACATGAAACTTTGGACAAGTGGAAGGAGCATGATATGAGAGCCAAGTGTTACATGCTACTTCTGTAATATGAGTAATGAGTTACAGAAGCAGCATGAGAACATGCAGAGTAAGAGTAAGATCCTCCTTCACCTACAAGAATTGTATGGTGAACACAGCAGAAATGCTAGGTATGAGATATCTAGACAGCTATTCCACATGAGGATGTTTGAGGGACAGAATATTGGGGATCATGTCCACAAGATGATTTGGCTGATTGAGCAACTGGAACATCTTGACTTTAACATGGATTTTCAACTGCAGACGGATTTGATCCTTCAGTCCCTTCCTAAGTCTTTTGGGAATTTTGTAACAAATTTCCATATGACTAAGCAGGAATGCACCTTGGCTGGTTTACTCAACATGCTGGTTATTGCTCAAAAGAATATGCCGGGCAATAAAGGAAAAGAGGTAGCTTTGATTGTATCTTTTTCTGCTAGAAAGTCCAATAAGAATAAGGGTAATAAGAAAAAGAAACCTCAAATTCCTGGTCCTTCCAAGAAAATAGCTAGACAGAAAGGGAAGACTAAAGCTGATGGAGGCAAAGAAAAGTGTTTCCACTGCCAGTAGGATGGGCACTAGAAAAGGAACTGCCCAGAGTATCTTGCTTCTCTGAAGGGCAAGAAGGATACGCCTTTGGAAGGTATGTCCATATCTTGTTATTTAGATTCTGATGATACTCATAGTTCATCTACAGCTTGGGTTTTAGATACTGGTGCCAGTTCTCACATTTCTTATGATATGCAGGAACTAGCAAATAGTAGCAGCTTGCGTTCTCAAGATGTTAGACTTCAGATTGGCGATGGCTCAACTGTTGAAACCTTAGCCATAGGATCTAAATATTTTTATATGTCTGGACATGTTTTGTATTTGGATAATATTTTATATGTACCTGATGCTTTTAAGAACATCATTTATATATCTAGTATGACTAGAAATGCTATGAATTTCAGTTCACAGATGATGTTTGCAATATTTATTTTGAAAATAAATATGTTAGTTCGGGTTATATGAATGATGGTCTTTATTATTTGGATAATAATGACAAACACAAAATGAATGCAAGTAATCTAAATGAATGCAATGCCATGGTGAAAATCAACTCAAGTTCAAAATATATTTGGCATTTAAGGTTATGTCATATTACAGAAGATAGGATTGCAAAACTGGAGAAAATGGGGATTCTATCCTCATTGGGCTCTGAGCTTACTCCAACTTGTGAATCTTGCCTTCAGGGCAAAATGACTAGATCACCCTTTGTAGGACAAGGGCTAAGAGCTGAAAATATTTTGGAGCTAATACATAGTGATGTATGTGGTCCATTTAAAAAAATGGCTAGAGGTGGTTTTCATTACTTTATTACCTTTACTGGTGATAAATCAAGGTTTGGGTATTTGTATTTGATGAAATACAAACATGAATCCTTTGAAAAGATCAAAGAATTTAAATCTGAAGTAGAAAATCAAACAGGAAAGAATATTAAAACTCTTTGATCAGATCGTGGAGGTGAATACTTAAGTACTGAATTTGATGAATACTTGAGAGAGCACGGCATTGTTTCCCAGCTAACTCCTCCAGGAACACCACAGTTGAATGGTGTATCTGAAAGGAGAAATCGTAACCTATTAGATATGGTACGTAGTATGATGAGCTATACTAATATGCCAATCTCCTTTTGGGGATTTGCATTAGAATCAGTTTTGCATATTCTGAATAGGATTCCATCAAAATCAGTCTCTTCCACACCTTATGAGATATGGCATGGAAGAAAAATCAAGTCTTAAGCAGGTTAAGATTTGAGGTTGTCTAGCTTATATCAAAAAGCTAAACACTGATAAATTGGAAACCAGATCAAAAAAAGGTCGATTTGTTGGATATCCAAAAGGTAGTTTTGGATATTATTTTTATTTGCCTACATCACAAAAGGTTGTGATAAGTAGAGATGCCACATTTTTTGAACAACAGTTTATTCAAGAAGGAGGCAAAGGAAGGCAAATAGAGTTAGAATTGGAGAATTCTGACCAACCAACAGATCATATGGATATAGATCCACCTAGTCAACCTACACCTATTGATGAAACATCTACAGTTGCTCCTCGTAGAACAACCAGGGTATCTGACCCACCAGTGAGATATGGTTTCCTTCATGAAGAAGAACAAGAGTTGTCTGCTCATGAAGAAGTAGATCATGGACATGATCCACTTACCTATGAAGAAACTATATCAGATATAGATTCTTCAAAATGGATTAATGCTATGAAATTCGAGATTGGTTTCATGTATAAGAATCAAGTTTGGGATCTTGTTGACCCACCTGAAGATATTATACCTATAGGGAACAAATGGGTTTTCAAGAAGAAAATTGATTCTGATGGAAAGGTAGAGACCTATAAGGCAAGGCTAGTAGCGAAAGGGTTTCGCCAAAGGCAAGGAATCAACTATGAGGAGACTTTCTCGCCTGTTGCCATGCTTAAATCAATTAGGATTCTATTAGCAATAGCTGCATACTATAATTATGAGATTTGGCAGATGGATGTCAAAACAGCTTTTTTTTTTCAATGGATACATTGAAGAAAACATTTTCATGGAATAACCTAAGGGTTTTGAATCCCAAGATGGTTCCAAAGTGTGCAAGCTAAAGCGATCCATTTATGGGTTAAAACAGCCTTCGAGGAGTTGGAACATCCGTTTTGATGAAGCCATTAAGTCATTTGGTTTTATCAAAAATGAGGATGAGCCATGTGTATATAAGAAGGTTAGTGATAGTGCTGTCACTTTCCTTGTCTTATATATGGATGACATTCTGTTGATGGGTAATGACACATGTATGTTGACAACTATAAAGGAATGGTTGTCAAATACATTCTCCATGAAAGACTTAGGGGAGGCAACCTATATTCTTGGGATTCGCATCTATAGAGATAGAGCGAAAAGAATAATTGGTTTATCCCAAAGTCTATACTTGGAAAAGGTGTTAAAGAGGTTTAACATGCTTGATTCCAAGAGACAATTGTTACCAGTGAGACATGGTATCCACCTTTCTAAAGAGATATCTCCAAAGACACCTGAAGAAAGAGATAAAATGGCCAGGATTCCATATGCTTCGGCTATTGGAAGTTTGATGTATGCAATATTGTGTACTAGGCCAGATATCGCATATGCAAATAGTTTGACTAGAAAGTATCAATCAAATCCAGGTTTGGAACACTGGATAGTTGTCAAGAATATCCTTAAGTACTTGAGAAGAACTAAGGATTTATTCTTGATATATGGAGGTGGTGACTTGCAATTGGATGGTTATACTGATTCTAATTTCCAATCAGATATCGATGATAGAAAGTCTACCTCTAAGTTTGTGTTTATTTGTAATGGAAGTGCAGTTAGTTGGAAGAGTTTCAAATAGAGTACGACTGCAGATTCCGCTACAAAGGCTGAGTATATTGTTGCATCAGATGCTACAAAAGAAGTTGTTTGGATATAAGGAACCCTGGTCTCACTAGAAACCCAAACACATAGAAAGGCGCTACCACATTATCAAAGAAATAGTTGGACAAGGTAATGTAGCCATGCAGAAAATAGCATTAGCTGAAAATTCAGCTGATCCATTCACTAAGCCTTTGTCATAAGCACAGTTAGACCGACATCTTAAGAAGATGGGTCTAAGGTATTGTAATGAATGGCTCTAGTGCTAGTGGGAGATTGTTAGTAGTATGCCCTAGAGCATATCATTTAGTATGTATCTTGTACATTTTTTATTAATAAAAGATATTTTCACTTTTCCGTTTAAATAATATATTTATGTGTAATAGAAAAGGTCCATTGATATTTTGTTAGAAATTATATTCTTAAGTTGTTAAGAATATGAGTGACAGTATTTCTAGCACAAAGTATCATAAATAGGTTCACAATCGAGGATACTTCACAATAAGGACATGACTTATCCAAAAAGATTGTAATCATGTTTGTTCTCAAGTTATTTATATGAGATGTAAATAAGATGGAATGGTGAGTCTCATGCCATATAAAAAACATAACAGGCACTTATACATGATAAGTAGGTTAAACCAGTGACATTTATGACAAGCACATGGAATTTACTCTTGTCAATGTATTGTCATAAATCATATTAGTTCATATAATCTTTAGACCTAAGATAGCACAGTTATCTTGTATATAGGTGGTTTGAGTTTGATACTGCTTTCATACTTGTACTGTGTATGGGTATATGGGCATGTATTGGCTCCTACTAGTTATATATAGAGTTAGGTGTTAATCAAGATGGAATCTGTTCCTCTAAGTAAATAGGGATAAAATCCTATGTTCATTTAATTGTTCTTGATGTTCCAAGTTCCTGGCTAGGACAGATAGATTTAATAAGAAAAGAGTTTCTAATGAGACAAATCTTTTTAATCAAGAACTGAAATTAAAAAAGAACATAATATTCATAGCAAATGGGGTTTGACATAAACTATGACTCCAGCTCAAATTGGGATTTTGTAACAGAGAGATTCTAGTGCATGGTAACATATGATTATAAGTTCATTTAAGGTAAACTTTATTACTGATTGGGTGGCTATGGCATGCAATGCTAGGTGTTAACCATAGTCTATGAGCTGCATAAAATGATTTAGAGAAATCATTTATGGTAAGAAAGAGTTCTGATGATATTAAGAGTTGATATCATGTCTCACTGCCAATTAGTGATGAGCCTAGTAAGTCATACACATACACAAGTAATCATCAAATTAAATATGATTTAATTAATTAATTAAAGAATTTAATTGATTAATTAAATAGGTTTGACTTGCAATTAGATTGTGAAGTCCCTAGCATGGCTTGAAACCAAATCTAGGTTATTGGATGTATAGTATAAGTTAAATTTATATTTAAAGTGTTTAAATACGAATTTAATTAATGAGAAATTAATTAATAGAGATTAATTAATTAATTTATATTTGATATAAATTGATTAGAAGAAGAGAAATAATTATTTTGGGTTGAGAACTCAAAATTAAGACACAGGGGTATTTTGGTCATTTCACAGGGTGACATGTGGCACTATGAGATGGTGACACATGGCACCATGAGATGGTGACATGTCATAAGCTTGCCAAATGTCTTTTAATCATGTAAGATGATCAAAATAAAGATTAAATATAGGTTTGACACTTGGCACAATGTGATTGGGTCAATTAAACCTAGAGTTAATTAGAGGGTGACATATAGCAAGGGTTTTAAGTGGTGTCCTAGCTTTATAATGTGTTGTTATGAAAAGAAAAAATAACAAGCTGCCATTCATCTCTTTGTGCCGCCACCCTTGGCTGCTCTTCCTTCTCTTCTTCTTCATCTCTCATTAATTCAAAGAGATTAGTAAACAATTTCTTAAATTAAAAATACTAGAAATTGTTTCTAGTATCCTGTTTACATCTATAATCTCTCAAAGGGCAAAACTTGATTTTCTAATTTATAGAAAAAGCTTTAGAACCTGTTCAAGGGCTGCCATAGGTAATCTTGATGTGGACAAGCTAGAGGGACAACATCTGGTGTCCTAAGGCACATCCCAAAGGTGCCAAACACACTGCAGTGCATCAAAAGGTTAGTGCACTTGTTCTTGATCTAATCTAGGGTTCTAATGAATTAATTTGATTAATTCTAAAATCTTAAATGGAAAATCTAGAACCAAAACATATTAAAAGAGTTTTAATATACTGTTTATCATTGAAATCAAATAGATAAAAATGAATCTTGCATGATGCATGTGAGCCTAGGTAAAAAATTTTTGAATTCAATGATATAAACTTGTGTTTTTCATGCTTCCGCTCCTTCACATATAGCTCCAGTGACATTAGTCTCCAACAGAGGACCGTAGTTCACATTAAAGTTTTGGCACTGTCTTCAAAATGAGTTAGGCACCAGGTTAAACTTCAAAATGGCTTTCCATCCTCAGACAAATGGACAATCAAAAAGGACCATACAGACTTCAGAGGATATACTAAGGATGTGTAACTTTAAAGGATTAGGAAAAAAGTGCCTATCCCTAATTGAGTTTGCATACAACAATAGCTATAACTCTAACATCAGAATGGCACCATATGAAGCTCTGTATGGGAGAAAGTGTAGGTCTCCTGTGTGTTGGGAAGAAGTAGGTGAAAAAGCTTTAACAGGAATGGAGTTGGTAGAAGTCACCAATCAAGCCATGCCTTTAATCGGGGCAAGGTTGAAGGCAGTAGTCAGTATACAGAAGAGCTACGCAAATCTCCGTAGGAGAGAAGTGGTTTTCTAGGAAAGGGACATGGTGCTTCTAAAGATATATCCAATGAAGGGTGTCATCCTATTTGGAAAGAGAGGCAACTAGCTCTGAGATATATTGGACCATGTGAAGTGCTGTAAAGTGTCAAGAATGTATCTTATAAGTTAGCTTTGCTACCAAAAATGGAGAGAATCCATCCGGTGTTCCATGTTTCTATGTTGAGGAAGTTCATGTCAAATCCAAACAAGGTTATAAGCGAATCAAACATGGAAATTTTGGAAGATCTTTCTTATGTTGAACAACCTATTCAAATCGTGGATATGCTGATAAGGAAGCTAAGGAACAAGAAGATACCTATGCTCAAGGTATTATGGAATCGCCACAACAAGGAAGAGTGCACGTGGAAAACTCGTGATTCCATGATACAACAATATCCCCACCTTTCCAAGTATGTTATGTTATGTTATGTTATGTTATGTTTTTATGTGTTTATTTTAACATCCAAGAATGAATGTTCTTAAAGGGGGGAGAATGTAATACTCGCTATTTTCCAATGTCAGAATATATGTCCTTAACAAAATATTCTAATGAAAATTAAAACTTCACTAACAATGAAATGGCAGTAATATGTGAAAATATGTTCATGCATGTGCGTTGAGATGTTCAAAATATATTTAAAAATGAAAAATATTTTAAATGTTTTATTTCTTAAAAGTTTTTAAATGTGTATTTGGGTAGAAGAAACTTTGGCAGTCGAAGGATCGTCTTTTGATAGCCGAAGTCCCTTTTTCGGCTTAAATCCCTTTTTGGATAGAATGGACTCTGATAGCTAGAACTGAGGCTTCCAGTAGTCAAAAGTCCCTCGACTATCAAGGGTATAAAAGGAACCAAAGCTCATTTTTTTGCTCAAAATACTTGTGTTTTCTCTCCTTCTCTCTCTCTCTCTCTCTCTCTCAACTATCGGGGCATACAAGGAGCTCTTTGAAGAGATTTCCTTAGGTTTTTTAAGATTTGGAGGTGGATTTTTCCATTTAGAAATTTGAAAGAGTATATTAAAATTTTAGGGTTGATTCTCCGCCTCCAAGCTCCAAGAAAAGAGGTAACTTTCTTTTCTTCTTGCTCTAATAGGTGGATCTAAGAAAGTTAAGGAGGGATTAGGTTTCTCTAACTTCAATTTCATGAAAAGTTGCTTTTAAGATGAGTTTTGGGAAGTTATGCATTCTAGGGTTAGAGTTTTGTGATTTTATATTGAAGTTGTATTTTTATAGTTAGAATAATTATGTTTAAGTGTTATGAGCCTTGAATGGCTAGTTCCCTTTGGTGGATTGAGTAAAATCCATGTATATGTTATGTTGGGTTTGGGGAAAACCTAGGGTCTGAGTTTTTAATTAATATATGTGGGTACTAAGCATGTTTTTAAGTTATTTTAGGCCCTAGAGATATGTATATGTGATGGGATTGTGTTTTGGAAATTTGGAGTGAGTTTGGGTGTTGATGGGAGAAGGATTCTATAGGTTTTCGACTTAGGAATTCTGAAAATTCTCAGGTTTGACTGCCGAAAGCCAAAGGTTCAACTGTCGAAGCATGCAATTTCTCAGAAAATCTGAAAAATTTTTAGGTTCGACAACTGAAGTCTAAGACTTCAAAAAGGTCGTCCGAAGCCTGAGATTTCGACAGCCAAAGTTTGGGACTTTGGTAGCCAAAATAGGTTCTGTTGACTTTTTCTCCCTTCATTTCTAAGGTTTCAAAACATGGTTTCATGGTTCCTAAGGGCCTAGAATAAGATGTTTATGATAAGTATAGAGTTTTAGAACCTTGTATAATACTTAGGGTATGATTTTATAGGATCAGACTTGAGAGACTTAGAAGGTTAAGGATCCAAAGATAGCTACCATTCGAGTTAAGTAATTGATAGGCTTCAAAAGGTGAGTAACTCTAACCTTAATAAAAGATAAACTTTCTAAATTTAATTTATGATCATCCCCATGCATCATATCATATTTATTTAGGATGTATGTATCTAGAATACGAAGATATTGCATAATTGCATAATTATTGTTGGTGCATTGATGGATGTTGGATGACCCTCTGACTCCTCTCATATTTATGACTATGTTATGTTATGTATGTTATGGATCCATAAGTAAATCCCATAAGGAGATCTTTATGATGTCCAGTCAAGGGAGATCTATAAGTTGCCCCGGGTGCATAACACATGTCATGTTTTAAACAAAAGTCCTAAGGAGTCTCTATATGAGCTGAACACATTGGATTTGGGGAGTTACTGGTGACACGTCCATCCTTCATGAAATGTTTATGATGTGAAAACCCATGTGAATGATGCATTGCATATGTATGAATTAAATGATATAATTAATGTTGGTTAGTTTACTCACTGAGCTTATATAAGCTTACCCCTTTCCCCTGACCTCTAGACGCAGGATTGCAGGACTAGAAAAGTTCTTTGAAAATAGATGATTAAGGGTAGCTTTAGCCTTTTCTTTTATGTATGATGTATGGGTAGATGGACGTATAAAAAAAGTGAATGCATAGTATTATGCTGTTAATTAAAGAAAATTGGAGTTATGTAATATTTTTAAGCATGAGTATATGTTATGTTAGCCCTTTTGGAGAGTATGCATGTTGAATAGAGCTTATGTATATTAAGGTTCAAATTATAAATCATTTTTATATTATGAATATATGAAAAGACTAAAGTGTAATGGTTTGGAGTATGCTTAGATGGTGAGATACAGGAATGTGAGTATGTTTTGCAGGTTTTAGGCTTGCTACGGGTTCCAGCAGCCTTAAGCTGACCCGAACCCTAGTGCCAATAACAACCCCAAGTTTGGGTCATTACAATTTTAGAAAACAATTAAAAGCTTTCATCTTCATCTAAAACACTAGTATTGAACTTTTCATGGTCAATTCTCTCTCATATTTGTTAGAGATTTCTTATGTATTTAAAAGCATATAGAGATTTTCAAACAAAAAGGAAACATTTTATCTTCACTTGTAAAAGTTTTAAAGCATCTAGATTAAATTAGGAAAGAGATTGAGAGTTGGGTAACTCTTATCTTTAGTTGGCAAGCATCAAAATTGAAACTTGTGAAATGGTTAATAGCACCAAGGTTGAAACTTGTGAACAAGAATTTAAGAAAAAACACTTGTATTCAGTTCTCAAGCACTAATGGAAACTTGTGGAAAGCTTAGGGCATCTACATTGGCATATCCACATTAAGAAAAATGAATTGACCCCTCTTTTTATTAAAATATTTTATATATATACATATAAATGTTTAAATTAATCCCTAATAAATTTAATTATTGAACTCTCTTTTTGATAAACATTAAAATAAATTACTTATTTATATGATTTGCTTAAATTTAGTAACTCTTCTTTTTATATGAAAATATTAATTAAATTAACTTAATTATACCCTACTAAATTTTTAGATGTTACAGTTTTAATATTTAAAAAATCAATTTAAAAAATTTTATTTTTAATATACATATTTTTTATATACTAACTCCAAAAAAAATTTTTCTACATCCACACTATGAATCTAAGAATATTATTGACTAGATTTTTGCCCTTGAAAAGATTTCAATATTGGAAAGAAACTCTAGAAAATATGCTTGAGGGAGTGGATAAAAGCCAATAGTGTCCAACCACTATCAATTTTTGAGTTAAATGTTCTCTTCCCTTAACTCATTAATTTCTTGCTTTTTCCTTTAATTGAATGTGGTATGTTTATTAAGAATCTTACTTAGTTGAATGTGGTATGTTTATTTGATATTTCAATTAAATTGATAATTTGAGCTATAAATAATTACCTTTTGTTATACCCAATTTAAAACACTATTAAATTGATGTGCTATTAATTGCTGCTTTTAATCACTTCATATTACATACAATTAACAATATTTAACTTTAATCAAGAGTTGAAAACTCTTTAGAAGGAGTTCAATTCACCTGCACCCAGTCATGGGTTGATTCAGAATTAGAATCGGCTCGATTCAAACTTGAATCCGATTTTGTGAAAAACGGATTAATCAAAATTAAATTTGAACTAGACAAGAAGAAGCCAATTCAGTTTTAGGTCAAAATTATTTTTTTTTAAATAAAAATTTTAAAAAAAATTAACCATAAAATTTGATCAAATCAAAATCGAATTGAAACTAGTTCCAATCCTCCTAAACTTTGAATTAAACCATCAATTTTAAACTAATTTTATTGCAATTCAGCCCATTGACCACGTCTAAATTCACCCCTCTTGACACTATGAAAAATATTTAGTTTATTTTTTTTAAAAGGAACATTTTTTTAAATATTTGATGTAAAATAAGAATAATAATAACTAATCTAATTAATAAGTGTATTTATTCTTCACCTTATTATCAAGATTTGAAATATAAAATTAATGTAAAAAATTAATTTTCTCTTTATGAATTTTCAATACAAGTGATTTATTTTTAATTTGTTCAAAGAGATAATAAAAAAAAAAATAACATAGGGCATCATATATTATGAAGCAAGTAGTTGTTGCACATTCTTTGTTCCATTGGTCTTAAATTTTAACAGCTCTAGGAGTTAGACCAAGTAGCATGCCAAGTCTTAAGTCTGGATATAAGGGATTGGTCCATTGATCGGGGTGTAATCGAATTTGTTAATGTTAATTTTTTTTTTTATAATTTATTTATTAATTTATAAAAAAAATAATAAAAATAATTTAAAAAAAAAAAAAGAGTTGGACCAAAAATTTCTAAAACAGGGCCTAATTAAGAATTTTGGTCCCCACATTCACAATGATAACCCATGTGAAGTTAAACCAAATTCTTGACCAAGATAATGTCCAAGAATTAGCAACTTTTCTTCTTTGCCTTGTTCCAATGTCCCAGCATTATTATGTGGCTTTTGAGCTGTTAAGGTCTGAAGAAGATTATATCTCTAAACTAATTAGTGAAATCTTTTGTTCATTTGAGCTATATATATATATATATATATATATATACTTATGAGAAGGCATAAAAAGTGGCTTTCTCGCTGTGCAATGGCCCTAAAGAATGACTTAATCATGCAAAGAACCTTCTGTTCTCTTTTATAATTTTGAAGTTATTAACTCCTATTCTATCTAGACCATACTTTCCTAGTGGTTCTATGTTAGGCTCATTTTTAGTTACTTTTATCTTCATTTTGGGCTTAATTTTTGCATTATGATATTATCTCCGTTATTAAATTCATTTAATCCGATTAACGAATTTTTATCTGCAAAATTAGGAGTTCGAATCCTTAAGTCGTCCTTGTTAAAAAGTTTTACCTGGATATCACTTTCAACTCAAACGTGGAAATACCATGTACTTAAATTAAAATATATATATATATATATATATATATATATATATATATATATAAAATAAGGTTATTTTATACAAATGTCAGTCATTGGTTAATACTAGTGGCAATATTTGCATCAGTAACTTTAAATTCATGTTTTGGACAGTTAAAAATTTATTACTGATATTTTTTAATAGTCAATTTTAAAGAATAACTGTACATTAAAACTAAAAAAATATATATTAATTAGTGTATAAGAGTAAATCAGTTAAATTGATTAAATATGTAAAAACATGTTTCTAATATACAAGCTAATATACTAATATTAATTTATAAAATTACTAATTTCATAATATAAATTCAATATTTATAGAATGGTATATAATATAATATTAATTTAATTAAAAAAATAATTTAATATATTAATATTGATATATAAATAAAAAGTAATGACATAACATAAATTTGATGTTTATTAAATAATATAATAACTGAATTATCTTTAACTTTAATAATAATAATAATAATAATAATAATAATAATAATAAATCTTTAACCTTTTGTCTTTATCATTTTCAAAGCCGACTGAACCTTAAAACCTAAGATATAAATTTCTAATGGCAATACTTATTTCTTATTTCATTAATTATATATGATTATGAAAAGGATAATTATTCAAAAGACATTATAAGCTTTTGCCCTTCGTTAGTTGCCCAAGTCAAAAGTTACAAAGCCATTCTAGTTTTGTTTTACAAAAGTGAAAGAAAGGTAGACTTTATAAAAAAAAAAAAAATTTAAATACATTATTTTATATTTTAATAGGTAACATAAATTTTTTTATAAAAATAAAAATTATTTTATTAATTGAAAACAGAGTAAAACAGAAAAGTACATATTAACATATTATATTTTTAAATAAACAAAACCAACCATTTATTCAAAAAGTAATATAAAGAATTTGAAAAATTTATTAGTACCGACAGTGACGAAGCCAGAAAATCCATTTAGGGCTCAATTAAAAAAATATAATTCGTAAAAATAATATAAATTTACAAAAAAAATTTTTAAAAATAAAATCTACTTATTAAAAATTAAATGAAATTTGTTGTTAATTAAAAATAATAATAAATGCTTAAATTAAGAATTTTTATACTTACAATATATTAATGGCTTAAAATTAAAAACTTTGTCTCATTTATCTAGAATTTATTTTTTTTTTCATAGTAATCACGAAAAACAAATTTAACTAAAATTATAAATTAAATAAAATAAATGATATAGCTTTAATTTATAAAAAAAAAAATTCTCATTTGAGTTTAAGAAAATTATAGTAAAGGAGAAATTTCAATAATAGCAATAAGATTTTGAGAAGAAAGCCACTAAAAATTTAAATTGATGAAAAAAAATGACAAAACAAATGTACTAAAATTTTATTTGATAATTTATCCAATAATTTAAATTTCAAAGAAAAAAAATTAGTGATTGCAGTAAAATAAAATTAATGATAAAGAATAAGCTAAGAAATAATGATGTCTTAATTTTTTTTAGAAAAAAATTTACGTTTTACTATTAATATCATTCAGTTAAAATTTAGAGTTTTATTTTTTATAAAATTAGTAATACTCCTAAAAATTTTTAAAATATTGGGACAACAATTGATTTTTGAGAAACTACTATTATATTATACCCTTAAAAGATTTTAAAATATTTATTAAAATTTATAAGGCCTAGTACCCTATAAAATTTATATAATAATAATTAAAAAAATATTAATATTTTAAAACATTACTATTATACCCTTAAAAAATTTTGAAAACTTAAGGGAGCCCAGTGCCCCCCCTTGGCCCAAGTGTAGCTCCGCTCGGAGTACTAACAGAGCATAGATTGGTCAATAAGTGGTTTGCTTACTTCACTTTTTGACATTATAGAATTTTTACCAACACCATTAGATAATTTTTAAATTTAAATATCTTATTAAATGAAGAATTTATGCGTGGTAGGCAAAAAAAAATAATATTTTTTTTTAGAAGAAAAGATAAAAGTCAAAAAAAAAAAAGAAAAAAAAATAGAAGAAAAGAAGAGGTTTTCTAGAGAGAAAGGCAACCAATAAAGATTGTTAATGTTTCCCTTTAAATATAATATTTACCATGCCAATTGGACATATTTAATTTGGATTAAGATTGCTAATGCTAAATTCAATGGAAAGGCATTCCATCCTTAATCAAAACTTTTAATTTTTCTCCTTAATTATTTCCTTTTGAAAGAGAAAGAAATTTCATAATTTGAATCTCTAACTTTTTATAATATAAAACAAACATTTAATTATCAAATTATATATTTGTTCAATGGCCTAAACGACAAGAAATAATTACTCAATATATATTTTTAAATTTTAATATGTGTAACTTACTTTTAATTAAATAAAATTGATTATTATATTTATATACATGATATATTTTAAAATATTTCTCACACATATAATTAAAAATAAAAATTATTTTACTTGAATATCACTCCCTCAATCCAAATATGAGAATATCACATATTTAAATATATATATATATATATATATATATATATATATAATTATTTTACACGAGAACCTTTCTGCTTTAGGTATGTAATAACACTATAAACTATAGTAAAAAGAGAATGACCTGGACTAAATTCTCTCAGAAAAAGCTAGAAAGAAAAGAATATGAATGAACTAATCATCACTTGGAATAAAAAGAGAACTTTTGACCTTGTAATGATGAAATAATATTAAAATTAGATTGCATATGCCATCTTCATTACATGAAACTCAACTATAGCAACTTTGAGATTGGAATTAAGTTGTTGCCAAAAAGTCAAGAAAAAAGGAAAATGTACTATAATCACTGTCACTATAATTACTCTCACAACCACCCATTTGCCAACATTGATGCCTTTTGTAACACCCATAATTTTTAAATTTATTATTATATGAGTAATTAGTTATATTTTATTTTATTTAAATTTTAGAAAATTATTTAAAATTTTTCAGATTTTAGAAATTGGGTTTTATTTTCTGAAAATATAAAACTTTGATGATTTTTAAAAATTAATTTAATGACCACGTGACAAAACTAAAAATATATTTGGACTCTAAGAATTTTTCTGAGTTTTCTAAAATTTTTCAGAATTTTTGGGTCTCATTTTCTATCCCAGGGCAGGGTAAAAATTTAAATTTTTGTATTCTGAATCGGACCGACTGAATCGAACCGGACCGGGTCGGACCGATCGAATCAGACCGGCCCTTTCCTTTTTCCCTTCCCCTTCCCCTGTGTGTCCCGACCTCTCCCCTTCTCTCCTCGTTTTCTCTCTCCTCCCTCCGCCTCTCACCGCCCCACTGCTGCCCCAACCTCCCTAGCTCGCCGGCGCACCACCTCAGCCGTTCCCCCTGACCTGCCGCCGCCTGTAGCGCCGAAAAAATGTGCCCAAAAGCGCTTACGCGCGCAATGCCCCACTTCGTCTTCCTGGCCAAAATCCCGCCAATCCGGCTACCGATTGGACCGGGTCTTGTGCTAAAACCTATCTACACCTCGAGAGCTTTCCATAAACACTAAGAACACCAAAATCTATAAAGCGGTTTGTCCAATTTTTGTCTGGGAAGTTTTAGCCCATTTTGACTTTCGGGCTAGATTTCTCGAAAACCGTAAATTCCACCAAAAATCTGAGAGTACCGGAGCGCTCCACTCGTTGAGAGCTTCGCGGCAATACCCATTTCAAATTTTTCCGATATAGTTTTTCGGTGAGTCCCGCGAGACTTCACAGTGTTTTTCTGAGCATTAAATGAGCTTAGAAAATTTCATAAAAATTATATACTAACCCCCGTGTTGTGGGCTTCGGATAGGTACCTTCAATTCGCGAAAATTCAATAGTTACTTGGGTCTGCAATTTTGAGCGTGGTAGACAGGCTACTGAAAAAGTCTTCGAACTGGGTCAAGGTTATAGCCTACCCCACCATTTTCAGACGTCTTGGACGCGTCTCCAGGGTCGAAATTGGCATAGGCAAACCCGAACCTCCATTTTTCTTAATTATCTAGTACTTGATTTCGATTAAAAATCTATAAAATATTCGTGGTAAGTTAGAAAAATATAATTCCTTTTGCGTTAGCTCTATAATATTGCTAAGGACCGCGGGGCAAAGTTTTAGAATTTTTAGAGCTCAATTGGATAGTTTTTGCAAAAGGGGTAATTATAGGGACTAAATTATAATTTTTCAAATTGTGATTGTTGACTGTTTGGGTGGGCTCAGGAGGGGTCATGTGATGTGATTGAGTTGTGGATGTGTGGCTTGTGAATATAGAAGTGCATTTTGAACCATTTTACAGGTTGGGTAGGTCCTAGGTATAGGGGAGACTCTGTCGAATTTTCGACACGACCTAGGGTATCTTTGGTCTTTTCCAAGCTTGTATCGAGTCAATATATTAAATAATTATAATAAAATTTGTCAGGTGAGCCGGGACAGCCTTCCTCTTTCGCCCAGCCACCGCAGTGACCTTGGTTTAAGTCTGTGAGTAAAATATTAATTTTAATTATAATTTCGATATTATTATATATTCAAGCATGCCCATACATCACTTATAAATATGTATCTATGTAGTTAAACACTAAGCACATTTTATATTGCATTCATAATTGATGAAGTATCATAGATGTTGTTTGTGGTAATTTGGAGCAGAGTGCGTGCGTGGGCGTGCATGTGGTATGGTATTGGATATGGACAGGACGGGTAGACACGGCTTGAGAGACACTCGCTGGGACCCGGTCTTTTATGAATAAGTTGGGGTAGACACGGTTTGAGAGACACTCGCTAAGACCTCGCACTTGGTTTATTAAGCGAAAGTCTGGCTTGACAGACACTCGCTGGCAGAGGTTGGATTAAGAGAGCTGTATAGGAGATCAGCTCCCATATATGTACTGTTTGTACAGTGTTGGGTGTGTGAGTGCTCCAAATTGCCTTTTTATTGCTATGACGTGGTTTGTATGAAAATTTATGATGATGTTGCATTCCATGCCTTGGGATTAAAATTGTGATGCTTTAGTTAGCTATAGAAATTGTGATTAAAATTAGTATTTTACTCTCTGAGTCGAATGCTTACTCTTGCTCATCTATTTTTCTAGGCTACAGGAGGATTATTTGTTGTGGCTAACCTGCTCTTCTTCTTAGCAGATCCATTAATAGTATTTAATGTATTTTGTTCAATTAAGTTAAATTTTAGACTCCGCATGTGTTAGAATTACTTATTTTTATTTTGGGCTTGTATTATAAAAGTTATGTTGGACCTGTAAAATTATTAACTATATGTATAATTGGATTGGATGAGGGAGCTGAGCTCCTATTGGATTTTTGATATTATGAGCATGTAGAGGGTGAGCTGAGCTCCCCAATATATTTTATATTGTGTTTATAGGTCGAGAGAGTCAAAAACTCCCTGTTGAATGGTCCATTTTATTATCGGACTTTATCCGGTTGAATTCTTGAAATTGGGCCCAAATGGGCCTTAGGATTGGGTTGAGGAATAGTTAGGCTTCTTACGAGCCTCTGGGGCTTTAGGCTGGCCCAAGTCCTAGTACCGTTCGGGCTTATAGGTTGGGTCGTGACAAATATGGTATCAGAGCTTAGGCTCCAGATTCAAGGAAAAATATGTCTAAAGTTTTGGAAAGAGTCTAATAGGAGTCACATGCAAAAAATAAGGTCCTCATTCGTCCTTGCATTGTCATCTTTGCTTCTAGTTTCTGCTTTATATAATTGTGTATAAATATGAGTCCATAGAGCTGTGTAACATGTCGTTTTAAATTTTTGTGGGCTAATGCTGCTGAATTTCAGGAAAATGCGTAGAAGCAAAAGAGCTACCACTGCACTAGAATGGGATGTGCCAGACGAGGTGTCGGCACAGGATGAGGCGCCTGCCCCAAGGAGGCGGGGCAGGAGACCTAGAGCTGCTCAAGTAGAAGAGCAGCTGCCACCAGTTCAAGAACAGTCTTTTATGGCCCAGGGTCCCATGGACCCAATGGCAGCTACACTAGCCGGATTGTAGAGAACCATCGATATGATGGCACAATATATTGTCCACCCTCCACAACAGCAGCAACCTACCGCACCAAGAGGGGAACCTTATAAATAAATAATTAATTTCAAGAAGTTGGTGCCTGGTACTTATGATGTGTCAGATGATGCATATCGATTTTTAGGCTCATGCAGACAGGCAGGGATGGAGTTGCAGTTGACTGACAGGAGATTGGTAGAGTGTGTATAGCATGTATTGGGGCCAATGCCAAGGCAGTGGATGACAGACTACATACTACCTCGTATTGAGGGATTAGCATGGACCCAGTTTGTGGAACTGTTCATCAACAGGTTTGTGCCAGAAAGCTTCAGAGATCAAAAGCAGTGGGCCTTTGAGGCCTTAAGGCAGAATGGCAGATTCATAGATGAATATGCTATAGAATTTTTGGAACTGAGTAGATATGCCCCCACAGCAGTGGCTACAGAAAGTATGAAGGTAAAGAGGTTCCTAAAGGGGCTGGACAGGAGGTATGCAAACCTGGCCATGATCTTTGATCAGTCTTTTGATATGGTAGTTGATCGAGCCCGACAGATTGAGATTAGCTATACAGGAGATGACAGTGGAAGGGCAAAGAAGAATAGGGCAGAAGGTTCTTCAGGTGTTCCCTACATGGGTATCACAGATAGCAGAGGCCAAAGTCACTATAGAGATAAGGGTAGAAATAACAAGAAGGGTGGTTTTAAACACAAATCTCGAGGATCTGCACTGGTATAGATCTAGCGATGGTCACGATTCGATTCTGGCCTTAAGTTTAGTTCAGGATCCTCCTTGGCACCTTACATGCAGTGTGGAAGAGGACATTCAGGACCTTGTATGATGGGCTCAGGAGTATGTTTCCAGTATAGCCAGCAGGGTCATTTTGCTAGAGAATGTCCAGTGTTCAGCAAGCCACAAATGGGGTCACAGGGTTCTATTGCAAATGTTTATCGTCAATTATATCCTGGTGCTTCCAACATGGCAGGCAGTCAGTTCAGTGGCTAACAAGGCTGAGGATAAGGAGGACATTGATTTGGAGGCAGGTTAGGGGGTAGAAGTCAATTTCAGGGTTCTGTAATACAGGGTAGCGCTCAGGTTTTCACCTTAACCCACCAGGATGCTCAGGCTTCCAATGCAGTTGTGGCAGGTATTCTTCTAATCTGTTCCTATAAGGCTCGTGTTTTGATAGATCCAGGTGCTACACACTCATTTGTCTTCCCAATTTTTGCCATAAAATTGGGTAGGAACCTTACAGCTTTAGAATGCCCCTTGTCTGTAGCTACCCCACTTAGTGACAATATAAATGTGGAAATGGTTTTTCTGGGTAGCCTAGTAGTAGTGGATGGAAGGATCCTCCCAGCAGACTTGGTTCCTCTACCAGTAGTGGATTTCGATGTAATTTTGGGAATGGATTGATTAGCAACTCATTACTCCACTTTAGACTATAGGAACAAAAGGGTGTACTTTCATATACCTGGTGTGAAAGAGTTTAGCTTTGATGGTGATAGGAGCGTGGCTCCATATAACTTGGTGTCAGCAATTAGTGCTAGAAAAATATTGAGGCATGGATGTCAAGGGTATTTGGCATTGGTGAGAGATGCATCTGTAGAAGGTGTTAACATAGAAAATGTTCCTGTTGTCAGAGAATTTATAGATGTCTTCCCTAAGGAGCTTTTAGGGTTGCCACCCATAAGGGAAATAGAGTTTTGCATTGATGTTGTGCTGGGTACAAACCCCATATCAATGCCGCCTTACAGGATGGCATCAACAGAATTGAAAGAGCTAAGGAGCAGCTACAGGAGCTTTTGGACAAGGGTTTCATACGTCCGAGCACTTCACCTTGGGGCGCTTCTATTCTATTTGTGAGAAAGAAAGATGTGTGTTTAAGGTTGTGTATTGACTATAGACAGCTGAACAGGGTGACTGTGAAGAATAAGTATCCACTTTCTCAGATCGATGATTTGTTTGATCAGCTCCAAGGGGCTAGATTCTTTTCCAAAATAGACCTACGATCAGGCTACCATCAGTTGAGAATCAGGAATGAGGATGTGTCCAAGACAGCATTCAGGATAAGATATGATCATTATGAGTTCTTGGTGATGTCTTTTGGACTCACTAATGCACCAGCGGCCTTCATGGACTTGATGAACAGGGTGTTTAGGCCATTCCTAGACCGTTTTGTCATCATATTCATAGATGACATTTTGGTATACTCTCGGACTAAGGAAGAACATGTGTGGCATTTGAGGATGGTGTTGCAGACTTTGAGGGAGTACCAACTATATGCCAAATTTTCAAAATGTGAATTTTGGCTAGAAAGCATCTCATTCTTAGGACACGTAGTTTCCATTGAAGGCATTCAAGTGGATCCCAAGAAAATTGAGGCGGTAACTGATTGGTTTAGGCCTACAACAGTCACTGATGTGCGAAGTTTTCTGAGCCTAGCTGGCTACTATAGACGCTTTGTACAAGATTTCTCCAGGACAGCAGCTCCCCTAACTAAGTTAACTCGGAAGAATGTTCCGTTCATTTGGACAGATGATTGTGATGAGAGCTTCCAGAAGCTTAAGGAATGTCTGACTACCGCCCATGTGTTATCATTACCGATAAGTGGTGAAGGATATATTGTGTACTGTGATGCCTCTAGAGTTGGCTTAGGGTGTGTTTTGATACAAAATGGAAAAGTAGTGGCTTATGCTTCAAGGCAGCTAAAGAGGCATGAGCAGAACTACTCCACCCATGATTTGAAAATGGCAGCTGTAGTCTTTGCACTAAATATCTGGAGACACCACCTGTATGGTAAAATGTGCGAAATATACACCAACCACAAGAGTTTGAAGTACATCTTCTAATAGAGGGATCTAAATTTGAGACAGAGGTGGATGGAGCTTCTGAAGGACTATGATTGTACCATCCAGTACCACCCTGGGAAGGCTAATGTAGTAGCAGATGCTTTGAGCAGAAAATCTTCTGGCAGCTTGGCGCATATATCAACGGAGAAGAGACCGTTGATTCAGGAAGTACATGAGTTGATGAATCAAGGTCTGATCTTAGATCTTTTAGATGAGGGGGTATTATTGGCCCATTTTTCAGTGAGACCAGACCTGCAAGATAGAATCAGAGCTTCCCAACACAGAGACCCATAATTGATGAAGATTATAGAAAGAGTACAGCAGGGTGAGGGTGGTGAGTTTGGATTTTCCAATGATGGCGCTCTTATGCAAGGTTCCAGGATATGTGTGCCCGAAGTGGACAATCTCAGAAATGAAATCATGCGAGAGGCACACTGTACACTTTACAATGTCCACCCAGGCTCCACCAAGATGTACCATAATGTGAAAGATAGCTATTGGTGGAATGGCATGAAGAGAGACATAGCAGAATTTGTGTCCAAGTGCTTGACTTGTCAGAAAGTGAAGTTTGAACACCAAAGGCCATCAGGGAAGCTGTAAGAGCTCCCTATCCTAGAATGGAAGTGGAAAATGATCACTATGGATTTTGTGACTGGGTTGCCTCGTACCACGCAGGGATATAATTTGATATGGGTAATTGTAGATCGTCTGACTAAATCAGCTCATTTCTTACCTGTGAAAACTACATATTCTGTTGCACAGTACGCCTGTCTCTATGTTTGAGAAATAGTCAGATTGCATAGAGTTCCTGGTTCCATAATATCTAACAGAGGGCCCCAGTTCACTTTTAGGTTTTGGAGAAAGCTACAAGACGCACTTGGCACGTAATTAAACTTTAGTACTGCCTTCCACCCTCAGACAGACGGGCAGTCCGAAAGGACAATCCAAACACTGGAAGATATGCTTCGCATGTGTGTTTTGGATTTTGGAGGTCAATGGGATGATCAGCTACCCTTGGTGGAGTTTTCCTACAACAACAGTTATCATTCCAGCATCGGGATGGCACCCTATAAGGCACCATATGGCATAAAATGTAAGTCTCCTCTGTGTTGAACGGAAATGGGAGAAGCAAAGGTGCATAATGTAGACCTAGTGCAGTACACTCAGAGATGGTTCTTTTAATCAGGGAACGATTGAAAACAGCTTTCAGTAGGTAAAAGAGTTATACAGATCCCAGATGAAGGGATATAGAGTTTGCAGTAGGCGATTACGTATTCCTGAAGATTTCTCCGATGAAGGGAGTCATGAGATTTGGAAAGAATGGCAAGTTAGCACCTCGGTATATTAGACCTTTTGAGGTTACTGATAGAGTTGGTGCAGTTGCCTATCGGTTGGAGTTACCCACCAACCTTTCTCATGTTCATCCTGTATTTCACATCTCCATGCTCAGGAAATACATACCTGATCCTTCTCATGTGTTACAGTCGGATATAGTAGAGCTAAAGGAAGACTTGACGTTTGAAGAGCAACCTGTAGCCATAGTGGACTACCAAGTGAGGCAGTTAAGATCAAAGTAGATCCCTATGGTTAAGGTTTTTTGGAGGAGCCAGTCAGTAGAAGAGTGCACCTGGGAGTCAGAGCGGGACATGTGTTGCAAGTACCCTTATTTATTCAATGTGTAATTCTGATCTTTTATTCAGCCTTGTGTAATATTCGAGAATGAATTTTCTGTAAGGGAGAAAGAATGTAACAACCCTAATTTTTAAATTTATTATTTTATGGGTAATTAGTTATATTTTATTTTATTTAAATTTTAGGAAATAATTTGAAATTATTCGAATTTTGAAATCGGGTTCGATTTTCCGGAAATATAAAACTTTGATGATTTTTAAAAATTAATTTAAGGACCACGTGGCAAAACTAAAAATATATTTGGACTCTAAGAATTTTTCTGAGTTTTCTAGAATTTTTTCAGAATTTTTTGGCCTCATTTTCAGTCCCAGGACAGAGTAAAAATTTAAATTTTTGTATCCTAAATCAGACCGACCGAATAGAGCTGGATCGAGTCTAACCAGTTGAATCGAATTGGGTCGGACCAGTCGAATCGGACCGGCCCTTTCCTTTTTCCCTTCCCCTTCCCCCGTGTGTCCTGACCTCTCCCCTTCTCTCCTCATTTTCTCTCTCCTCCCTCTGCCTCTCGTCGCCCCACTGTCGCCTCAGCCTCTCTAGCTCGCCGGCTCACTGCCTCAGCCCTTCCCCCTCACCAGCTGTCGCCTGTAGAGCCAAAAAAATGCTCCCAAAGGTGCTTACGCACGCAGCGTGTCGCTTCATCTTCCCAGCCAAAATCCGACCGATCCGGCCACCGATTGGATCAGATCTTATGCCAAAACCCATCTACACCTCGAGAGCTTTCCATAGACACTAAGAACACCAAAATCCATTGAGCGGTTTGTCCAATTTTTGTCCGAAAAGTTTTAGCCCATTTTGACTTTTCTAGCTAGATTTCTCGAAAACCGTAAACCCCACCAAAAATCCGAGAGTACCAGAATGCTCCACTCATTGAGAGCTTCACGGCAATACCCATTTCAAATTTTTCCGGCACCGTTTTTCAGTGGATCCCGCGAGACTTCATAGTGTTTTCTGAGTATTAAATGAGTTTAGAAAATTTCGTAAAAATTATATACTAACTCCCGTGTTGTGGGTTTCACGTAGGTACCTTCAATTAGAGGAAATTCAATAGTCGCTTGGGTCTATAATTTTGGGCTGGGTAGACAGGCTACCAAAAATGTCTTTGAACTAGGTCAAGGTTATAGGCTACCCCGCCATTTTCAGATGTTCCGGACACGTTTTTAGGGTCAGAATTGGCATTGGTAAACCCGAACCCCCATTTTTCTTAATTATCTAGTGCTTGATTTCGATTAAAAGTCTATAAAATATTTGTGGTAGGTTAGAAAAATATAATTCCTTTTGCGTTAGCTCTATAATATTGTTAAGGACCGCGGGGCAAATTTTTAGAATTTTTAGAACTCAATTGAGTAGTTTTTGCAAAATGGGTAATTGTAGGGACTAAATTATAATTTTTTAAATTGTGATTGTTAACTGTTTGAGTGGGTCCAGGAGGGGCCATGTGATGTGATTGAGTTGTGGATGTGTGGCTTGTGAATATAGAAGTGCATTTTGAACCTTTTTGCAGGTTTGGTAGGTCCTACGTATAGGGGAGACTCTGCCGGATTTTCGACACGACCTAGGGTGTCTTTAGTCTTTTCCAAGCTTGTATCGAGTCAATATATTAAATAATTGCAATGAAATTTTTCAGGTGAGTTGGGACAGCCTTCCTCTTCTGCCCAGCTGCCGCAGTGACCTTGGTTTAAGTCTGTGAGTAAAATATTAATTTTAATTATAATTTCAATATTATTATATGTTCAAGCATGCCCATGCATCACTTATAAATATGTATCTATATAGTTAAACACTAGGCACGTTTTATATTGCATTCATAATTGATGAAGTGCCATGGATGTTGTTTGTGGTAATTTGGAGCAGTGTGCGTGCGTGGGCGTGCGTGTGTTATGGTATTGGATATGGACAGGACGGGTAAACACGGCTTGAGAGACACTCGCTAGGACCCAGTCCTTTATGTATAAGTCGGGGTAGACACGGTTTGAGAGACACTCGCTGGGACTACACACTTGGTTTATTAAGCGAAAGTTCGGCTTGAGAGACACTCGCTGGCAGAGTTTGGATTAAGAGAGCTGTATAGGGGATCAGCTCCTATATATGTACTGTTTGTACAGTGTTGGGTGGGTGAGTGCTTCAAATTATCTTTTTATTGCTATGATATGGTTTGTATGAAAATTTATGATGATGTTGTATTCCATGCCTTAGGATGCATTAGCTTTAGTTAGCTATAGAAATTATGATTAAAATTAGTATTTTACTCTCTGAGTCGAACGCTCACTCCTGTTCATCTATTTTTCCAAGCTACAGGAGGATTATTTGTTGTGGCTAACCTACTCTTCTTCTTCGCAGGTCTATTAATAGTATTTAATGTATTTTGTTCAATTGAGTTAAATTTTAGACTCTGCATGTGTTAGAAGTACTTATTTTTATTTTGGGCCTGTATTATAAAAGTTATGTTAGACCTATAAAATTATTAACTGTATGTATGACTGGATTGGATGAGGGAGCTGAGCTCCCATTGGATTTTTGATATTATGAGCATGTGGAGGGTGAGCTGAGCTCCCCAATTTATTTTATATTATGTTTATAGGTCAGGCGAGTCAAAAACTCCCTGTTGAATGGTCCATTTTATAGCCGGACTCTGTCCGGTTGAATTCTTGAAATCGGGCCCAAATGGGCCTTAGGATTGGGTTGAGGAATAGTTAGGCTTACTACAGGGCTCGGGGGCTTTAGGCTGGCTTAGGTTCTAGTGTCGGTCCGGCCCATAGGTTGGGTCGTGACACCTTTTGCTTCACTAGAATTTGTTGTTAATAAATTTTTTTTTTGTTTTTTTTTAATATAAATATTTCTAACTAAAATTTAAACTCTGATATCTCACAGTTTTAGAAATTAATGACTACAGTATCATAGAGTTAAAGCCTATTGATATAAATTTTTAGTGTTAATTATTACGTTTATTTCTTGACTAAAGATGGTCGTGGATAGGGTATCTGCGAAAATCATCCTATCAAACTCAAACTCGAATAATATTCTCAATATTCAAACCCAGTTAAAATTTATCTTCAACTGCTCTCCAAACTCAATTATTATTATTCGAAAAATATTTAAACCTATTTAATGTTGTATATTTTAATTAATAATCTACACAAAAAAAAATTATTAATAATTTATATTTTAAAATTTTAATAAATTTATAAAATTTTTAAATTCTATTTATTTAAATATAATATAAATAAAAATTTATAAATATTATTATAAAATATATATATATATAATATTTAATTAATTATTTATATAAATAAGTTTTAGTAACGAATACCCAACATGCAAAACTCAAACCCGTCATGGGTATTACTTTTTAAATTTGAACCCATCTCAAACTCATATACTATCCAAAATCCATTTTATTAGGATTCGATCGGATCAAATACCCACAAATATTCGACCAGTTGCTATCCTTATTCTTCACTAAAATTCAATACTTCAAACTTCCCTTAACAATTTCCTGTCTAAAAAAGAAAAGAAAAAAAAAATATATTAACAATAGTCCTTTAATAATTATACTAAATTCGTAGGGATACAAATTATGCATTCATGAATTCAATGCATTAACATTGTTTTGCAAAAGACATGTTCATTCATGAGTTGAGGACTTTCCCCCCACTTGGCCCATGGAGAAGTGACCCACTTTGAATGGAAGGTTTTTTTCCCCTATTTTAACTTCAACTAAATAAAAGCTATTTTATTTTTTGGGACCAATTTTGAAATGCATGAATATCAATTAATATTATAATTTATTATTAATGATGAGATCATTTAAAAACAAATTTTAATACATTTTTAATTATTAAAATGTGTTATTATAATTGAAAAAATAATCATTCATGAAAGATTATATGTAGCATATATAGAAATAAAAATAAGAGATAATTAATTAAGATGGTTTAATCATTTATAGAATATCGAATATCCTAATATAAAACTATAATAAGTTAATGATTGAAATAGTGAGAATGAAAAAAAAAGATTTAAAATAACATAAAAAAAATATCAAAATATTTATAATTTTTTAATATTAATATGAAATTAACTTTAAACAGAATTTAATAGCAAAAAAATTCATATAAACAATCTTAATTAGTTTGAATTAAGACAGTCATTATTGTCGTCATCATAACATATTTTTAAAAACGTCAAATTCTAATAAACAAATGCAAATATAATATTATTAAATTTTATGCTCTGTTGATGAAAATTAGTCAATAAAAAATATTTTTTTAATTATTTTTAAGGAAAATAATATCTTCTTGAATTTTTAAGAAAAAAAGTCATTTTCTAATTTTTTATAATTTAATAATTTTATTAAAATATGAAGATACTTATACATTTATGAAATAAACATATATTATTATTTTAATATTATAATTAAATAATAAAAAATATTTTTTATATATACATTATTTTTCGTAAAATAAACAGTCTTAATGAATAAAAATTTCGCTACAATTACAAATCACCATTGTTATTACATTTATGATTCAGTATACTCCAAAATATTCAACTATGATATGGGTGTTTGAGTACTTGAGAATACGCCACTCATACCATCTTATGGTTTGGACTTGCTTCATGATTCGGACAAGAACATGATTTTTACAAGTCTTATTGTTCAAACGCTATGCTATTTGCATTACCAAACGATAGACTCCTAATCCAACGCTACTTCTATATTCAGAAGGACAAGCGTCCCACTTTCTTTGGGATTCCAATTTCCAAATCCCACATAAGCTAGAATTCCTCTTTGACCGAACTCGCAGTCCTCATATTCCTAACACCTATAGGAGTCCATTTAATGCCTATAAAAGGAAGCTAAATGGATATCTCTCTTAATTTATATATAGAATTTCTTGTTCTTAGAGTGCCTTTGACTAACTTATGCATGAAAAGGTTAATAAGCCAACTTACCTGATATTCTGATTTTTATTGTAAATCCAAACCCGTGAAGGATTACCAGTGAGAGTATCAATTTATATTTAATAGTTATCATATTTTAAAAAAAAAGGATGATGATTTATTTTCCTCATAAAATTGACCATCTAAACATTAGGTATGGACATGTTTGGAAGAAAATTCAAAGATTTGAGTATTTGAATGATGAACAAGAAGCAACATTAATTAGCTAATTAGAATGGGTAGATGAACTTATTAAATTCGCACTGTTCCAACTATTGACAATTCTTATAAGTTAAATATTTACTTTTCTTTTTTGGAGAGGATTGGGAGTAAGTATTTAAATTCGGGCATGTAAAGTGAGTAATATGTTTTCAACTACTGAACCAAGCGACGCTTGACAGAATTTTTTTTTTTTTTTTTCAAAAGAAAAAGCAAAAACATGGCTTTTCCTCTATTAATTTCGCAACAGGTGCCAACAATCACTATAAATAAACATTTTTTTTACAAGGCATAAATTTACATACAAGAGAACTTCACCATATGCTTACCAACATCTTCCATCCTTATCCCAAGATTGATTTCCAGAATTCTATCTCCTCTCTGGCCCAATTTCCATAGCCACCATAATCAGTATGCCTTGCAAAGCACAGCCATAGTATCTTGTAGAGGCAGCACCTGTCTAATCCATGGTTGTGTCCCACAATAAGTGCCTGCCACAATCCAAAGGAATACTAATAGGACCCATTAGTCAATTTCAATGTTCATAACAAAGGATAACTGTTTGCTTGCTTTGAATTTTAACTTTCAAAAATTCTTACCACACATGGCACCATCCAATGTTTGGTCCCTACTTGTATCTCTAAAATTATCTCATTGGAAATATTTATATCTTTGATTAATCAATTGACTTTTGGAACTAGACACTGAAATAAGATCCATTTTCAAACCTCTGCATGTGAGTTGTGTGGACTGCTGTTGTACCAAAGTAGACCATGAAATAGACTTAACGTATGAACCAAAATAGAGCAGCATAATTAAAGGCATTAACTATATATCACACCACAAGCAATTGTACAATATTTAGTAGTAATTGGAGTTTATTCATAAAAGATATTGGCCCTATTCGGTAATAATTTTTAAGATAATATTTAATATTTTGATCCTAATTAAATCAGTAACTCTCTTATTCATATTATTTAATGACATAGTATTTATATTAGTGTTTAAAAATTGAAAGAGTAGCTCACAAACTATTACTCATCCTAAAGGAGTATTTTGACTAAGGTCAAAAAGATAATATCACTATTTTTAAATTTAACAGTTAATTTAATAATTATTTTTATCGAACAATTTTACTTTAAATTACTATATGAATAGTTAACCACTAACAGCTAATATCTAACGGCTAACAGTTAATAAAACAGTTGACAGCTACAAAGAATAACTAATGGCCAGTGGAACAGCTAATATTGGCAGAGACCCATTATATGAAACTTGGGGGTGGTTGAAAAAAGAAAAGAATGCTTCATGCATGAAAAAGACAAGTCATGCACATTAAATAAAGAAAAAGTTGTTATAGACAATACAATCTTATGGATGATTGAAACGGAAAATAGTCTCATTATATTTTCACATATGAGCACTAGTCAAAGTTAAGGAAATCATATGCATTATTGCATAGCAAATTTTTCTCAGAATTTATTATGCTTTGTTGGAATAAATTATTTACTAGAAAAGAATTCAATTAAAATTCTTATATGATCGCTATTAATTTCTATTTTTTTTAAAATAAATTTTTTCTAATTTAAAAAGAATTGAATTTTTTTTTATTTTAAACATGAGAATTGATAAAAAAGAAATCAATTGAATTGAATTTTTGTAAATTTCTAGATTCTAAATAGAGGTTAAAGAAATGGAAAATTCTTAACTTTCCCCGTGTTTGAGGGGACGATGCTCAAAAAAAAACCCATCACAATATTGTTTAGTCAACAACTGACATGAAGCAACCCAAGTATGGATATTCTCTCTAACAATCAAAGCCAAGCAAAATTTGAAAAGATTATGACTTGATATACTCTTACATGACCATTTCACTGTGAAATTTGCGGAAAGCTAGGCCATTAAAGATCAAAATCTAGGCGCAGCACAAACTCTGTGTATGTGTGTGTGTGTGTGTGTGAAGACACAGGCACATGCTTACATATATAAGCTTTTTACCCACAAAAGAAAATGCCTTCTACATCCATGTACAGATATTGGGCTTAAGAACTTAATCTTCACAGAAAGCCTTTTACAAAGAATTTCCATCATAGCAAATTCAGCTTCTTGAGCAGCATCCTTTTCCTTGTTGATAGAGCCTACACAAGGCTTGTGTATAGCATAAAAAAGAGCCACTTTCTTACCTGTTGTACTTGGTATTTGCCAAAATATAATTTCAGGAACACTGTCAAAAGAGCAAAACAAATGAATAGAACAACAAAGAAATGAGATTAAATGAAAATGGAAGAAAAGAAATTCCCTTAACCTGCCTTATATTTTCAGTCATACCATAAAAACATAATATGGAATGCTCCAAATTTTCAATTCAACATTTTTTTCAGCCTATCAGTGTAATGTCTGCTAAAAGAAGTTCAAAGAAAAGTTATAGCTTCACATTATCTGTACCTTGAATTAGCAAGTACATGATCAGAATTGTTGATCTTGGATCACTGGACGATGCAACTTGGAGGACAAAGTTGGATACACTTGGCCATAGATCTCTAGGTCCATTTGTTTTCATTATCTCTATGCGTTGTGTGCTTCTAAAGCTACAAGATTCTTCTGCTGAAATGGTATTAAATCCCCATGTCATAGAAGCTAACATCACTCTCCATTATAAGAACCTTATAAAAGCATTACTCTAAATTACCCAGAAAGTATAGTTTTTCATTCATTCTTTTGTACCTATAAAAGGAATTCAGCCCCAAAATGGAGAATCTATTTGAACTATCAGAAACATCACTCTGGGAGTCTGGGTATGAAAATCAGACTGTCACCTGTTCTAGTGACTCTACCCCAGAAGGCACAAGAAGGGACCTTACATCACATGACTCAATCAATAGTCCTTTGTAGTCTAAGAATACCACCATGCTTCATTCTTAACTTGAAACTGTTGGTTAAGAAAATTAAGCAACTAATTTTTCTTACAGGGATAAAATAATAGTGATAAATCTAATGTAACCTTCACCTATTGCATTAGAAAAAAAAAATTCTGGATAAACAATTGTAATATGCTAGCTCAAAGAAGCAACCATCTTCAGAAAAGGAGTGCAGCAATATTGTAAAAACATTGACAACCAGATGAAATGAAGGCAGAATAGATCTTTCATTTTGTAGTAAAGACCAGTCTTCATAGATTTAATATTCCATATCTCTGAACTTTATGCCTACCTGAATGTGATGAATTGTTTGCAGGGCAATGAACTGGAGGGAATTCCAGGGGCTGAAAACCACTCCATCAGCCGCCCAAATGCTGCATTATTCTGATTTCTGAAAACACTGGTTCATGTTATACCCCTGGCCCTTGTCGGCGAGATTGCTTGATCTCAATACAAACTCGCATTTGCAATTGGGATATTGTTGGCAGCTAGATGGAAAATTATTTTTTTACATATAATGAAATTTCTTAAGGAGAAAGTGAAACTCACCATATAAATATGTCAAAGTGAAACTCACCAGGAAAATATGTCAAAGGTTTTTATTATGAGGAAATGTGAAGGTAAATAAGAAGACATTTCTTAAACTAACTTTAAAATATATTTAAAAAAAATAATAAATTTATGTTTATAAGCATATTAAATCAAATAAAACCTAAAACATGGGTTTCTAACATATGCAAACTCTAAAAGCACTGATGTATCACTAGCTAGTTGTTTGTCTTATAGGGAGCTAACAATCAATCTTTCTCTTTAGTATATGAGTATGGTGCTTTGGGGACTGACTGTCCCACTGGACGATGTGCTAGAAAGTTGTATTGTGAATTTCTTATGCCTGTTCACAACACTTGAGATGCGAGACTCTGTAATGCCTTAAAGGAAATAGAGTGCTCCTCTACAATCTGCATTTTCTTTGGGTAGAAAAGGTGGCAAGTGATCCTAATAGTTCTTAGGTTAAATGTGCTCAAATTGGACCAGAGTAAATATGGGTGACTTACTGGGAAGTTGTTAATTGATATCAAAACATATCGGCTTTATTGTCCCAAAGAAAGTGACCAAGAGGGGGGGTGAATTGGACACTTTAGGCAATTTTTCCGTCCTTACTCAAGACTTAATGAAAAATTGTGACTTTGCACTTCTATGTATGTATATAACTCTGTTTTTAGGATGTAATATAAGTGATCAAACAAGTTATGCATAAATAACAGCTCATACACAAAATAATCACTTAATATCAAGTATATCTTTTCACATATAAATCAGAAATTGCAAGTTTAATTGTTCAAACTCAATATTAACTCAATAAAATAAATTCTCAACATATTCAATATATAATCAAAGAAATAAAGTGCTGAAAATTAAAGAGTTAAGGGAAGAAGAGAATCAAATACAATGTTTATAGTGGTTCGGCTCTCTTAGCCTACATTCACTCTTCCCAAAGTCCCACTTTGAAAGTCACTCCATTATTTAATCTTTTCAACAGGCAAGATTCAAAGTCTTTATAATCTCAGCATTACAATCTCAGCAAGCTTCCCAGGTGATTGAGAACCTTTACAATGCCTTTACTTCCCACAAAAGACCACAAGCTTCACAAGGTACTTGAAAACCTTCCACAAGCTTCACAAGGCGTTTGAAAACCTTCCACAAGTGTGTCATCACACTTACACAACCTTAAATAGATTTTGGTGTAGAAGAAATCACTTTCAATAACTCTCAGATACATAATTTAATGCTAAAAGTTTGAGAGAGAATATTTGTCACTCAAGCTCAAGAGTATTTGAATGAAAGCTTTAAAAATACCATAATAAATTCACAATGAATAAGAGCACTTTCATTAGGTAAAATTGTAATAAATGATGCCTTTTATAAGTGCTTTCCATTACTAAAAACGTCTGCTGGAGAGTGTGTCTAACGGCTCTTTAATTTTCAAAAAACTAACCGTTACTTCTTTGAAAGTCGTGCAGCAGAGTTGTATCAGGTTAGATCATGAAAATAGTTAAATAAAATTTTCACCAGTTAACTAGTTTCGTAAGACAGAGAATTTTAGACAACAAAACTAATTAACTAATTTTCACAATGGGTTAACTAATTTCGCTACTGTCTAACTTAAATTTTGAAAATTTGAGTTTTTGAAGGAAGGTTGTAAAAATTATTTTGACCATTCAAAAACCTTAGAAATGATATAAAAACACTTTCTAAACTCTTGAATCTAAAAACAAAATTGATTTTAAGTCTTAAATGGCATAATCTTTCCAATCTTATACAATGGACCTAAGAACTTAATTTCTATCATATTTCTTTATGGACTTTGATTCGTCTTGTATTATACAAGATGATAATCTCCTTTTACATCAACCATGTCAATAGAATAGTCCTTCCATCAATATCTTTGCATATCATGATCTATAAAATCACTTCAAATACTTATGCACAAAGGGTTAATGTATATTTCATTAAGTTTTGTTATCATCAAAACCAAGCTCATTATAGCTTATGGGGCCTATAGGCTTGGATCTCAGGGTCGTTCTTGAGGGGGAGATTGTTAGTCATATGGAGGCTAGCAATCAACCTTTGACTCTACTATCATGTATATGCATGATGCTCTAGGGACTAACCTCATTACCAGGACAGTGTGCCAAAAAGGCATATTGCAAATCCCCTACGCCCGCTAGTAGTACATGAGATGCGAGGCAATAAGATACACCCCTACCATCAACAATTGCTCTTTGTAGAAATGGCACCACATAATCCTAAAAGCTTTCAGATTAAACATGTTCGTGAAATGAATGACTTACTGGAAAGTTGTAACACTAGTCTTATTTGATCACATACAAATAAATCATGTGTTTTTATTTCACTAAGAGTTACCTTTCCTACAATGTAATTGCATTAAGAACACTCCTTTTAGCTTCCACAATGAAAACACAAATAGAGAACTTCTCAGCAATCCCTTAATTAAGCCTTGCTAGAATACAATACAGGCTAGCTAAGAGGTGGAAACTGAGAGCACCAAAAGTTGAGAGAATTTTTCACTTTGTTTTCCATTGTAACATATGCGAAAAACTGTCCACACAAGGATGGCAACCTCTCCAACTTATATTCCAGCAGGTGGAAAATTGCTTCTGATGGCCTAAATTGCTACATCATGGAGGATAAGGATGAGCGTAGGTCGATTCGATTTGAATTGAAAAATTAAATGAATCAAAATTTTAACCGATCAAACTTAACTAAATTAAATTAGAAAGAAAATTAAATTTGATTCAGTTTAATTTTGTTAAATTTATCGGTTAGAGTTTCATTTTGGACTTACTTATTTAACTTATTTCATACTCACTTTGTATTGAATTTCAATTATATTTCTTATTTTTTAATTTTAATTTGAGACTTAATAATAATTAATTAAAAATAAATTACTTAATTTTATTTTAATGTTTTTTAAAAAATCAATTCAAATTGAATAGACTATTTAAAAAAATAAAAAATAAATCGAATCGAATATTGAGAAAATCAAATTGAATTTTCAAATTAAATGGATTTGATTGATTTTTTTAAAGGTGAGCAGCATTCTCCGAATGAAGTTCTGGACTTGGGACATGGCCTGGGTGTTGGCCCAATCATTGAATGGACGCAGATCCCACTTCCTCAATATTAATAAATTAAAAATACATACTTAACAAAATCTATGACCTATATTTTCAAAATTATGTAATTTAATTATAAAATTTGATAAAATTTATAATTTAATCTCTGTTGCTAAAATTTTAGTTAAATTATCGTTAATTCTAGTAAAAATATCAAAATGTTCTTAACTCTATTTTGAATCTAAAAATAATTTAGTTACTAAAATTTAATTTTATTGATAATTTAGTCCTTAAAATTTAGTTAAATTTACAAATTAGTTTTTGTAATTAGGGGTGAGTTGATTTCGGTTCAAATCGAACTGAACCAAATCAATTCAGTTTAATCAGTTCGGTTTTAAAATTCATTTAGTTCGGTTCGGTTTTATATTATAAAAATTTCAGTTATTTCAGTTTGGTTCAATTTTGAAGAGAAAAAAATAGGTTAAAACAAACCGAACCGAATAGTAATTTTATATATTCAAATCGAACCAAATCAAACCGAATCGATTTTTGAATTGATTTATTTTTATGGGGAATTTATGAATTATATTTAATTTTATATATATAAATTGTTAATTTCATTGATTAATGGTTATTAGGTTCAAACCAAAATTAAAATTAGACCAAAGAACTTGAAAATCAAGTCTAAATTAAAAAATCAATCAAAAATCAAAACCAATCAGTTTGAACCAAACCGAACCGAAATAAATCATTTCAGTTCGATTCGATTTTTCATCCATTTCAGTTCGGTTCAGTTTCTAAAATATGTAATTCGATTTTCATAATTTAATTTGGTTCGGTTCTGTTTGAACCGAATGCTCACCCCTACTTGTAATTTTAAAACTAAGTAATTTAGTCCTATAAGTTAATCATTACTTTTAGAATTACAATTAATTTCCTATTAAATTTAGTAAAAATATCAAAATATTTTTAACTCTATTTTCAATTTGAAAACAATTTAGTACTTAAAGTTTTATTTTAATAATAATTTGTATCTATATTTATATTTTTTTATACATAACAATATAATATAATATATAAAATTTTTTATTAATTATAAATTATATATATAATAATTTATATATTATTAAAATAATAATGACATAAATGAAAATTTACTTATTTATAAATAGTTATAATATTTAAGAATAATTTGTAAAATATATGAATGATTTTATAATTAATCAAAATTTTTAAGAACTTTAAAATAATTAATCCATATTTTAATAGTTTAAATTTAAAAATTTAGGTAAATTAAGATTTAATTCTTCATATTTGATAAAATTTACAACTTAATTCTTGTATTTTTAAAACAAGTAATTCAATCTATGAAATTTAACACCTATAATTTAGTTTCTACTATTATAATTTCGTTAAGTTATTATTAATTTAATAAAAATAATCAAAATACCTTTATTTTTATATAAAAAACAATGTATTCCTTAATAAAAGAAAGTGTAACATATAATATTTCTTAACATAATTTTATTGGAAATATTATTTTTCATGAAGTAACTTTCTCAAAAATGAAGAGACAAAAATTGCTAATCCAATGTCAATGAGATAATTTTATTAACCAATTAGTAAAAGACAGGATTTTATTGAAGAAATAAATGTATGGTTTACGTGTGGGTTACTAATTACTATTTGTAGAATGCACGCTGCCACTGCAATCAGAAAAATGTGCATCCTATTCCCATACAATAAAGCTTACTTAGCCTTTGAGTTTTGAGTAATATTATAATTTAATTTTTATATTTTAAAAATTAAATGATTTAATCTATATATTTTACTCAATTAAAGAATATTTACTATTTATCCTCTAGATTTTAATCGATATTATAATTTAGTATCTATATTTTAAAAATTAAATAATTTAGTCTCTTATTTATATTTTTTTAATTAAAATTAATTATTATCAAATAAATTAATTCATCATGTTTTATAAAAAGAATTCAAGAAAAATTTTAATAAGACTAAAGTTAATAAGAAAAAAAATTCTAATAATTTTAGTAATTATTGAATATAATGATTAAATTATTAAATTTTTAAAATATAAGGACAAGTTGTAATATCGGTCAAAATTCAGAGATCAAATATTAAATTTCTTTTAATTGAATAAAAAATATATTTGTCTTTTTTACTTAAACTAACAATAATATTAAATGAAAAGGTTTCTGATTTTGACAGAAGTATAAATGAGATAATAAATCATTTAATTTTCAAAATATAAAGACTAAATTATAATATCAATCAAAATTTAAAGATTAAATAATAAATTATCCTACAATACATAATTCATACTACTATGAGACCTCGATTTAGAGTTTAAATCGTGTTTAATTACAAAAAAAAAAGTCAATAAATAAATATTAAAAATAGAAAAAAATAATTATTTGTGATGTGAAAGAAAAAGAAAACAATTACTCTCTCAACTTCTAAATGTTAATATAGATATATTATACCACCAAATAATATAAATAAAAGAACTAATATTTTTACTACAGTCAAGACACTAAACTCTAAATACTTTATGTGATTCTTGGCATAGAGATTAATTATTTCAAGCAATGATTATTTTATTTTAGACATATAATTTTGATTTATTTCAATTAAATCATACAATTTATTTTTTTTTACTTTTTTAATAAAATATTATTTTTTCTATTTTTTAAATATTAAATATTTAAAATAATAATTTTAATATATATTAAACAATAATTTTTTTCAATTTTTTAAAATTTTATTTTAATTAAAACTAATTGATAAATTTATTTTAAATTTAAACATTTATTTTAAAAATATTATCATATTTAAATTTTAAGAATTTTAATAATAATAATAATTTAAAATTTATCGCATGATTTTTTTAATAATAATTTTAATAATAATGTAGTAAAGTTACTTTCTCAATAATGAACAGACAAAAATTGCTAATCCAATGTCAATGAGATAATTTTATTAACCAATTAATAAAAGACATGACTTTATTGAAGAAATAAATATATGGTTTACGTGTGGGTTACTAATTACTATCAAGAATGCACGCTGCCACTCCGATCAGAAAATGTGCACGTTATTCCCATACAATAAAGGTTTCTTATTCTTTGAGTTCTGAGTAATATTATAATTTAATTTTTATATTTTTTTAATTTTTTATTTATATTTTCATAAAAATTAAAAAAAAAAATTATTATCATTAATTTAAGTGAAAAGATAAATATATTTTTTATTTCATTAAAAGAAATTTATTATTTGATCCCAGATTTTGATTAATATTATGATTTAGCACTTATATTTTGAAAATTAAATAATTTAATCTATTTCTTTTCAATTAAAATTAATTATTATCAAATAAATTAATTCTTTCTCTTTTATAAAAAGAATTCAAGAAAAAATTTAATAAAAATAAAGTAAATAAAAAAATAAATTATAATAATTTCAACAATGATCAAATGTAGAGATTAAATCATTAAATTTTAAAATATAATAATCAAATTGTAATATTGATAAAAAATCCAGAGACCAAATATTAAATCATTATTTATTAATTAGACTTTATTCGGGAATATTAGCTATTAACTATTTTAATAGTTGTCAGTCATTTTATTAGCGGTTAACTATTAAATATTAACTGTTAATGATTAGTTATTTATGTTGTAATTTAAGTAGAAGTATTTGATAAAAATAATTATTATATTAACTGTTAAATATAATATAGTAATATTATTTTGTTAACCCTAATCAACATGCTCTTTCAATCACTAAAAGCTAAAAATGATAATTTTTCATGAACAACTCTCTCAACCTCTAAAATCTAATATAAATACTATACCGCTAAATAATATAAATAAGATAATTAATATTTTTACTAGAGTTAAAATACTAAATACTCCCGTAAAAGTTATTGCTGAACAAATATTTCCTTTTTCTTCCCTGAATCTTGGAACTACCTCACAAACCCAACTAATTTCTTCAACCACCCCTTGCTCTTACCAGCACAACAAGCTACTCATCCCTCACCATCATGGACACAGCAACCCCACACACCCATCCATTTTGCTTGTAAAATTTAAACCCTAATAGTTGAGTTTCAAATAATTATTAAAATATAGAGATTAATGATAAACTTTAGAAAAAAAGTGTCAAAATAACTCACCCTATGTTTTAAAAATGATATAAAAATTACTTTCCATTCTGATTTCAATGCAAACAAACATGGCCTTGAAATTATCAAATTATATGCTTCCTTGATATTGTTCATTGCTGGGCATTGATACTTTATGTGATTCTTGGCATAGAGGTTAATTGTTTCAAGTAATGATTATTTTATTTTAGATATATAATTTTGATTTATTTCAATTAAATCATACAGTTTATTTATTTTTTTACTTTTTTAATAAAATATTATTTTTTCTATTTTTTAAATATTAAATATTTAAAATAATAATTTTAATACATATTAAACAATAAATGTTTTCAATTTTTTAAATTTTATTTTAATTAAAACTAATTAATAATTTTATTTTAAATTTAAACATTTATTTTAAAAATATTATCATATTTAAAATTTAAGAATTTTAATAATAATAATTTAAAATTTATCACATGATTTTTTTGGGATAAATTTTGACAACTATCTTTGAACTTATTTAGTTATAACATTACAGTCCCTCAACTTAAAAATGTAATATAAAACGCCATCAACTTTCAAATTTTACACAGTAAAATCCCTCTAACCTCCAATTACTAGTTTTTCAGTTAGACGCTGACCTAGACAGTTCCAGCATGGAGCTTAGTCAATATTTCTCTTTTCTCTCTCAAGTCATGTGTAAATTGAATCATTTTTTTCTTTATAAACAAAATAATTTTTTATACTTAAAGAGAATAATTTTACACTTTGTATAAGAGATGAGAGAGAAATGTTGATTAAGCGTCATGCGGAAGCTATTCACATCAGTTTTCTAACTGAAAAATCAGTAATTGAAAGTAAGAGAGATTTTACTGTATAAAATTTGAAAGTTTAAAGGGATTTTATGTTATATTTTAAAATTAAATGACTGTAATGTTACAACTATATAACAGTTATTGAAATTTATGAATTTTTTTCACTTTTCTTATTTTTATATGACCATTAATTTAAATAAAATAAAAAATTCTATTAATTAATTTATATTAAAATTTAAAATTATATTATATATTATTAAATACAAAACTAAATCGATTACTATTAAAAATTTTGTGTATTAATACTTGAAATAAAATTACAATTATTTAGTAAATAATTCACTCAACATGCAGACAAAATAATTAGTTAATTTATAATTGTAAGTTGTTTTGAATTAAAATATTAATTTTTAAAAATAATTTTATTTATTTATTAAATTATTTAAATAAATTAAAATTTTAAATCAGATGATGCGTATTATCAGATTGAGTCTCAATTTAACCCTTATTTATTGATCCATTACTACCAAATTCATATAAGATCAAAATTTATGGCTTTTAGAAATCTTTGATATGAGCAGAACTTTGAACCGTGCTAAAAGCACAATACCAAAGAGGCATTATAGTTATTTAAATATTTTTTTAAAGTAAATTATTTTAAAGTTTTTATTTTATTATTATTTATTAATTAGGTCTTACTTGTAAATATTAACTATTTTAATAGTTGATAACTGTTTTACTAGCCGTTTAAATATTAACGATCGGTGATTAATTATTTATATAGCGATTTAAGCAGAAATATTTAATAAAAATAATTATTATATTAACTGTTAAATATAAAAAAATAATAATATTATTTTTTTCACTCTATTTAAAATGCTAAAAAATATAATTTTTTATAAATTACTCTCCCTCAACTTTTAAATATTAATATAAATATCATATCACTAAATAATATAAATAAAACATTAATATTTTAAAAACTGTTTGCAAATATTTACCTTCCCTTCATCCTTTTTCTTCCCAAAATATTGGAAGTAGCTTACAAACCGAGCTACTCTACAACCACCCTTGCTTTTACCAGCTCAACAAGCTACTCATCCCTCGCCATCATGGACACGGCAACCCCACACGTCCATCCATTTTACTTGTAAACTTTAAACCTTAACCGTTGAGTGTTAAATAACTATTAAAAAATAGAGATTAATGATAAAATTTAGAAAAAATCTCAAAATAACTCACTCTATTTTTTAAAAATAATATAAAATTACTTTCCCTTCTGTGTTCAAAGTAAACAAATATGAAATGATGCCATGAATAGAATATTTGTGAAAATCACTCTACTTAAATTTGATTAATATTATTAAAATTTAAATTTATTTAAAATTTATTCTCAACTACCTGAATTCATTCCAAGCCCAACTATTATTACCTAAAAATAAATTCGAATTCGTTTAATTTTATATATTTTAATTAATATTTTATATAAAAATTATTTTAATTAATAATTTATATTTAAAAAATTTAATAATTTCAAAAAATATTTAAATTTCATTTTATATAAAATAAAATATATATAAATTTATAAATATTATTATAAAAATATATATTTTATATTTAATTAAATATTTATGTAAATATATTTAGATAACGGATATTAAATATGTAAAATTTAAATCTAATCTGAATAAATCATGGAGCTCGATTACACTCTTAATTTTATTTAAAAAGTTTAATTTAATTTATTTTTAAAATTTTTAACTAATTTAATTTAAACTCAATTTAACTCAAAATTTAAGAAAATCAAAAAATTAAAATTTTTAATTTTTGAAATTAAATAAAAAAATTAAGAATTTTATTTTCAAAATTAAAAAAAATTAAAATTTTTGACTTTCTTATTTAAATCAAGAAATTTAATCTATAAATTTTAATTTTTAGAAAAAATTAAACTTAATAAAAAATTTTAAATTAATTTAAATAAAAAATTAAAAATAAATTAAATTAAATTTTTCAATAAATACAAGGATAAAATTTAATATTCTACCATGAAATTATTTTCTTTTTATTGTTTAGATTTATATAAATATATTATATGTTGTCAAAATAAAAAAAAAATGTGGCTATTGTACATGCACGTGTCTCTTTTGTTGTATTATTTTTATTTTAATTGGATTTCAACCACGATTTTTTGTGATTTTAAATATAATTTTAATTATTAAGTTAAATTTTTTATAATAATTTAAATGTAAAAATTTATTATTATTATTATTCATGCACGTTTTACACAATGATATTATTATTATTATTATTAAAGGAAAAGTCTTGGATATGTCACCAACTTCTCAGCTAAGCATGTCGTGCAGCAGCAGGAAGGAAGGGTACACAGACAGCGCTGGCTTTTCTAGAACATTTCATGATCATCAGCATCTAAATATTGACGAAATAGTAAATGATTTTAAATAGTGAGGTCATTTTGGTCATTTAATAAAGTATCAACCACCTTACATGTTATGACGGGTGGACGGCCAGTTTGTGCTTTAGTGAAAGTTCTCGCTTGCTTATCCCATCCCACTTTGCACTCTTAACTTGTGTTTACACTCCTTTGGCCAAACCTTTTAAATTAAGAAATATCAAAGAAAATAAATAAATAAATAAAATCACACTCTAATTTTTTTTTTTAAAGTGGATAATTTCATTATATTAGGCTATAAAAGTAATCAAAATACACTGACTAGCTTTGATTTAGTGGTATTATATTATTTTAAAATTATAAAATTTTGAATTTAAATCTCAATTAAAATCAATTATACATATATATATATATATATATATATATATATATATATATATATATATATATATATATGAGAAGAGGTGAGGAAATTATGATTTTTCAAAATATTCTTTATTAATTTTATTATTTATAAAAATATTAAAAACGTATTTATAGCGACAGATAATCTAAAATTAAAAATGCATTTTAGTCTTTTATTGCTAAAATTAAATTTAAAATGGGTTTTTGAAATGTCATAGTTTTGGTTTAAAAAACGTTTTTCTTCTTGTGAAATGACAATAATTATCTACAATTATAAAGTCTAACAACCAAAATAATTACATGAGTGTGATTAATATAAATATTTATAATTATTAAATTAAATATTTATATTAAAATTTCTATAAAATTAATTAAAGTTTATATAATAAATACATAAATTTAAATATAAATATTTTATTTAATAGTCATGGAGTTTATTCTCATATAAAATTAAATTATAATATTTATATTTTAACTATATTTATATATATAAAAAAATAAATAAAGTGAAATTAAGAAAATTTAACTACTAATTTTATGCTTTAATTTGGAAATATTAAAATTATTTTTAAAATTATGAATTAATAAATTTTAATTTTAATTCAAGTCAATTATAAAAAAAAAATTTAAGAGCATGGAAATAAAAATTCCCTGATAATCACTATTAAACAAACAGGGGCATAAATGTGTTAACTCCACGCGCTTAGTTAAGACGTAAGCAACCCATTTCATCACGTGGACATCCAATCAAATTCAAAAAAAATATCATCCTAAAACATTCAACACAATATTATTTTAATCTATTTGAAACAAAGGGAATAATTAAAAAAAGAAAAGAGTTCTACAAAAGGAAACTTTGTCCATATGCTAAGGGTTCATGGTCCCATGCCTATTTAATAACTCTTATCATTTGGTTAATTTTTCACTATGATCCTTCAACTTTACATTTTATTACGCTTTTGTCTCTTTCTTCATTTTATTATCGTAAAGTCACTCAATTTAAAAAATATTATATAAAAGTTCCTCAATTTAAAAAAATAAATTACATAAAAATCTCTCATGTCAGAATTGAAGGAGCGGAAGTATAAAAAATATAAATTTAGATTATTAAATTCAAAAATTTTTCATATAGGGTCACATGCATCATATAAGATTCATTTTTATCTATTTGATTTCAATGATAAACAGCATATTAAAACTCTTTTAATATGATTTTGAATCTATATTTGTCATTTAAGATTTTAGAATTAAAAAAATTAATTCATTAAAACCCTAGATTAGATCAAGAACAAGTGTACTAAACTGTTTCATGCACTGCAGTGTGTTTTGCACCTTTGGAATGCGCCTTAGGACACCAGATATTATCCCTGTAGCTTGTCCACACCAAGATCACCAATGGCAACCCCTTGAACAGCTTCTAAAGCTTTTCCAATCAATTAGAAAAATTAAGTTTTGCCTTTTGAGAGATTACAGATGTATAAAGGACGCTAGAAACGATTTCTAGTATTTTTAATTCAAGAGATTATTGGCTAATCTCTTTGAATTGATGAGAGATGAAGAAGAAGAGAGGGGAGATGTTCTTTGGGTGGCAGCACCAAAGAAGAACAACAGCCTACACGTTTTTACTCTTTCATAACAACACTTATATAGCTAGGTCATCACTTAAAACCCTTGCCACATGTTACTTTTGATTAGCGCTAGGCTTAATTGACCCAATCACATTGTGCCAAGTGTCAAACATATATTTAATCTTGACTTTGATCATCTTACATGATTAAAAGATATATGGCAAGTTTATATATAGTGCCATGTGTCACCATCTCATGGTGTCATATATCACCCTGTGAAATGATCAAAATACTCTTGTGTCTTAATTTTGAATTCTCAATCCAAAATAATTATTTCTCTTCTTCTAATCAATTTATATCAAATATAAATTAATTAATTAATCTCTATTAATTAATTTCTCATTAATTAAATTCATATTTAAACACTTTAAATATAAATTTAACTTATACTATACATCCAATAACCTAGATTTCGTTTCAAGCCATGCTAGGGACTTTGCAATCTAATTGCAAACCAAATATATTTAATTAATCAATTAAACTCTTTAATTAATTAATTAAATCATATTTAATTTGGTGATTACTTGTGTATTTGTGTGACTTACTAGGCTCATCACTAATTGGCAATGAGACATGATATTAATTCTTAATATCATCAGAACTCTTTCTTATTATAAATGATTTCTCTAAATCATTTTATGCACCTCATAGACCATGGTTAACACCTAGCATAGCATGCCATGACCACCCAATTAGTAATAAGGTTTATCTTAAATGAACCTATAATCATATGTTACCATGCACTATAATCTCTCTGTTACAAAATCTCAATTCGAGCTGGAGTCATAGTTTATGTCAAACTCCATTTGCTATGAATATTATGTTCTTTTTTAATTCCAGTTCTTGATTAAAAAGTTTTTCTCATCAGAAACTCTTTTCTGATTAAATCTATCTGTCCTGGCCAGGAACTTGAAACATCAAGAACAATTAAATGAACATAGGATTTTATCCATATTTACTTAGAGGAATAGATTCCATCTTGATCAACACCTACCTCCATATATAACTAAAAGGAGCCAACACATGCCCATATACCCATACACAGTACAAGTATGAAAGCAGTATCAAACTCAAACCACCTATATACAAGATAATTGTGCTATCTCAGGTCTAAAGATTATATGCACTGATATGATTTATGACAATACATTGACAAGAGTAAACTCCATGTGCTTGTAATAAATGTCACTGGTTCGACCTACTTATCATATATAAGTGCCTATCATGTTTGTTATATGGTTTGAGACTCCCCATTCCATCTTATTTACATCTCATATAAATAACTTGGGAACAAACATGATTACAATTTTTCTGGATAAGTCATGTCCTTATTGTGAAGTATCCTCGATTGTGAACCTATTTATGATACTTTGTGCTAGAAATACTGTCACTCATATTCTTAACAACTTAAGAATAGAATTTCTAATAAAATATCAATGGACATTTTCTATTACACATAAATACATTATGTAAACGAAAAAGTGAAATTGCCTTTTATTAATAAAATGTATACAAGATACATACTAAATGATATGCTCTAGGGCATACTACTAACAAGAATATCATCATATCTTTGACTAATTTGATATATGATAGTGTTACGTCATAAAATAAAAAAAAAAATTAAAGAAACTAAAATATTACATATGAAATTTATATTAGTGTCTCCTATAACCTCTAACTCATAACTCATGTTTATTAATCCTACTCAAAAGTAAAAATTATATTTCTTACTTGATTATAGATTGAGTTATCATACCACTCAAAGTACCTATAGCAATTGGATTTCTACAATTTCATATCCAAGTACATAAATGAAGTATGTTTAGTGTAACAAATCGTTAAAAAAATAATTTCGGCTTCAAAATTAGGAAACTTATCTATTATACTTACCTCATATTTTTTACACTTAAACAAATCTTTAAACTTATTTGGCATTGAGTTTCAAGGTTAAAAAATAATTTTTGAAAAAAGCACCATTTTAAATATTATTGATTTGGAAAAAACAACTTTATTATTTTAATATTCTTATATTAAAACATGTCAAATTTATTTTTGAAATAGATTTTGATACTCAATTACTAATATATTTAAAAAATATTTTTCTTAACAACAATTCTAATAATAATGTCAAATAGACTCGGCCTTTTTATTCAATACTGTGACACTATTACATATCAATTTGATAAAAAATATGATGATATTCTAGTACAAGGGACTTTTATATAAATTTTTTATATTCAATAAATTTTATATAACGCTTTTTAAGTTGAAAAACTTTATGGTAACAAAAAATAAAAGTGATGGATAAAAATATAATAAACTCTAAAGTTGAGCAGGATTGATAAAAAGTAACCTCATTATTTTTTAAAATTTATTATTTATTATCTTTATATAATTAATTTTAATTAAGATTTAATTCAAGAATTTATAATAATAATAATAAAAAAGATGGTTATAATATCATAAGATTAGAGTTTACTAATTTAAATCTATTATTTGTTATAAGTATTAAAGGAAAGCTATCGTATAAAATTTTAATAGCAATAATTTATAATAAAATAGATTCTTTTTTTGCGTTTTAGTGAATGTGTATGTGACACCCCATACCCGTGTACAGTATATCCGAGTAAGCAATGTCACACGGTGTACCGGCACACTCTATTTTACCTTAATTAATTTTTATCATGGTTTTGAATATAACTTGTGAAATATTATTTATTTAAGTCATTTATTGAAATTATAATTTATTTGAGGTTCCGAAAATTTTATAGAAAATCCGGCGGAGTACCGGCTAAAAATGGAGAAAACAGTTCTTCGGAACCTGTGAAAAACACTTCCAATATTCATATCTCATCACTCTCAAACTCCAATATCAGAATCTCAACATTTTTCAATTTCATTTCTCAATCATTCATCTCGTGTGATATCATGTATAATCACAGATAAACATTCACTTTTCCATTCACAAACACAATTTTCATTATTTACATGAAAATCAAAATACATTACATAAGTTTCATTTACATAAAGGAAAATAAAAATCAATTACAAAATACCAAAATGAAGCCTAGTGTCCTACCAATGCACTGTAGGTGGTGAGGTGACACGGACACTATGCAGAGCTGTAGGATGGACTCACCCAGTCTGCGGTCTACTGGGCTCACGATCAGTATCTCCACAACCTACGCGTGGCAAAAGCAACACGCTAAGCAATGAAGCTTAGTGGTGCAATAATAAAATAAAAGAAAATAGCAGAAAATAAATATGTATTGAATGTACATGTCTTATTTGTTTTGTATTTGTATATCCATTCATTTTGTTAACTTTGTCCACTTTCATTCATTTGGTTGCCCAAGTAACCTATACTGGACGACTGGACTAGATAAACGGGTAAACTAGCACTGGGTATCAAGTACCTCGGGCCGTCACACCATCGGTCACATATGTATCTCTCGGTGTGCAAATGTAATGAGCCTAACAAGCTGTAAATAGTATTAGGCACGAGGCCAAGTCTCAACACAATATCAAAATGGCTAAAAGCCATAAAATCACAGAATGGCATAATGCCATGTGCAGTACTGCTAACTGTGTAACACCCCTAAGTTCGGTAGTGCGTTCTGCTGCTCCAGTGACCAGTGTTGTCCGGACAGCTAGGATGCCTAGAACCACACCTTGATATGAGAGAGGTGACATAAATTATGAAATACAAGAAAAGAAAATACAAGAAAAACAAAGGAAAAATAATAGCAAAGAAATGTCACCAAGTTAAGCGAGGAAACCTAGCGATGGGTGACCGCACCGGGAAGTCACGGCGTGGACCGTTGACTAGCCTCAGATCTGGGAACCCTGGAAACCCATTTTAGGACATAAATAGACCCTTATTGAAGTATAAATCTCATTAGAAAGATTAAAGAAAAATTAAATAATTAGTACAAAGAAAAGTGAGAAATCGAAAAGCAGACAAATACGGTGTTAGAAAAATCGAACGTGAATCTAACAGGGCATTATGGTCATTTGACATCCCGAAGTGTCTTTTGACCTAAATGTCCACTAAAAATAAATAATATTACACTTAGAAAATAAAATGAAAAATTAAATTGGTGGTACCTAAAATAAATAGTGGAAATCATGGGTTAAATGTGGAATAAGTGGGAAGTTAGCTTAAAATATGATTTAATTTTTTGTGGACCACTAAGGATTAATTAAATGCATAGTGGGACATGTGTACACTTAAAATGCAGCTGAATAATTCATCTTCCTCATTTGCATTCAACTTGCGAAATGAAGAACCTTGAAACCTCCATGGACGTGTTGTGTAAAGCTTGATTTCCTCTCTCCATTTCAACTCCAATCCTTTAAGTTCCTTCATGAAAAATGGTCTACACATCACAAGGAAGATATTGATACCAATTTTGAGAAGTTTGGTGAAGGTTTAGCAAGTTACAATTAAAGGTAAGTTTGCATTTTTGAGAATTTCTTTGTTAAAGTTTATGTTCATGTTATGGGTGTTGGTTTGGTGAAGGAAAATTTTGAGTTTGAAGGGTTATTGTTGTTTTCATTTTGGACAGCCATGAGTCACATTTTTTATGAGATATTTGTGCATATAATTGATGAGAAATGGTGTTGATCATGATGAATTAGTAACCTAGTGAATTATTTCATGTTTATATGGTGATTTATGCACTTGGATGGGAATTGGTAAATTGGATGACACTTTGATGTTGAAGAATGGTTTATGTAGCTTGGGGACACTTGAGTAATGGTATATATTGAAGGAAGTGTGGGCAGAATATTGACCTAGAAGGTTGATGAGATGTATGTAGATTGATATTGTAAAGTGTATGTAAAATTTGTAATGGTTAGGTGTGTTTGTAATGGTAATTAGAAATTGTAATTGTGAATGATATTTGGTGTGTTGAGGGTAATGGTAATCTGCCCAAAATAATGTTAATGTAAAGTAGATAATGCTTTTGGTAATGTACCAAAACAGATTGGTAGGGTATGGAAGTAAACTTTGCAAGTTAAATGTGTGTTTGAAGTGGGGTGTGAAAGGCATAGTGAGGGCAGTGTACATTTTAGCCTATAACCTTAAATGTGTAACCTCAATTGGTATGAGACCAATTTGAGGTGAAACTAGGCACAAAATGTGCCAACTTTCATTGAGAAACCATACCAAAATTCTGCTTGCAAGGTGACCTAAAAAAATGACCAATTCGGATTAGGTGCAATTAGGACCTGAAAAATGACCAATTGGGCAGCAGTGAGTGTTTAGGCCATAACTCACTCAAACCAGGTCCAATTGACCTGAAATTTTGACCAAGAATAGTTAAGACCCATACCTACAAGTCTTATGAAGACACCAAAGCCCAGAAATGACCATAAGCAAGTCAAACAACTTGCACAAGTTCGGGTCCAAAAACTGGCCGAACCAGAGTTGACCAAATTGACCTAAAATTGACCTAAAATGGTACCATTTGACCAGCAATAGTATAATGACCATAACTCGGTCTACTTAACTCGGATTGACCTGAAATTTTGCACCGCGTCCATAAGACCTAGATCTATAAGTTTGTAGTTTCGACCGAGACCCGAAAACCGAGGGAACTAGGCCGTCCGGCTAGGTCAAACCAGTATTCCGAAATCCAGCAATTTGCATTAAAATGCACTAAACAAGAAAATGACTTTGGTAAAACGTACCAAACCTAAAACCCTATCGAATGTGACATATTAACGACACTAAAACCTAATTTACCTAAAACGCAACGAGGGTCAGTATATTAGGTGATTAAGTGAAAAATTGAGTTCAGTGCATTATTTACCAAACATTATCGTTAGAGACAATTTAATTTAGTACTGAAACACTTCAAATTGTGTTTCTCGATTACTAAAGACTCGAGAAAAGAGAAGGAAACACTGAGTCCGCACTGGGAGACAACATCAGAGGTTTGTGCACAACGGCTATTGCTTTTGAATTTTTCAATTGAAATAAATATTGAATATTTGTATATTATTGTTTTAAATTGTGTTTGTGCACAACAACTGTTTCTTTTGAATTATTTTCAATGGAAATAAATATTGACTATTTGCATATCATTGTTTTAAATTGTGGAAATGTGTTTGGTGGACACTTATTGATTGAAAAACATTGTGAATGGTTTGAAACTGTGAAAAATTGTTTGAATGATATTGATGGAAACTTATTGATTGAAAAGCACTGTAAATGGTTTTGTGGAAATTGAAGTTAATTATGAATTGGGTTGCCATTTTATGAATGAAACTATGAGTTTGGAAATTTATTGGATTCTCACGAATCATTTGAATAAAATGTTTGGAATTGATTTTGTGTTCACACTTAGCATGACAGTATCGTATCATTCCTTCTCCATTTATGGGGTTGTGATCGTTTATTTTCCTTCTCCATTTATGGAGTCGTGATCGTTTATTTTTCTCCCTCTCTGGTTTACCAGTTGAGGTGATCGGATGAGTACTCATTATATAGCTAGCTCCCCTTCCTCATTGATTTCGATTAGTGAGGTTGTGATTGCTTTGTCGTGGTGTACAACACGGCATTGATCGGAAAATTGTGTCATGGCTTAAGTTGTGAATGAATTGGCAACACTGTATTCTTAAATTATTCGACTAAATTGCATTATTATGTATTGTGAGATTGTGAAATTGATTTAAACTCTCATTGACATATACTGTCTTTTGAATTCAAACATGATCTGACTTATGGAAAATTATTGTGATATTGACAAATGGAGTTTAAATTCTTGTTGACATTTATTGTCTTGAATTTAACTATGATTTTAAGTATCCACTATTTACATGACTTATGAATTGTGATTTAAATTGTATTTGGTTAATGTTGTGCACCACTGAGACATTGTCTCAAATGATAGCTTTTAATTGTCAGTCTCGGTAGAGAGACAGTATGAGGCAGACTAGGCTGCATATACATCCAGCGAGGGATTTCCTGGTATAATGAGTATACCAATATTTTGCATTTTGTACTGTAATGTATGACACTGTATATACATATTGTTTTTTGTTTTGAGGAGTTGTAAATTCAAATTGTACCTTGAAGTTGTAAAATAATTACGAGCTGTTTTGACTTGTAAAAGCTGTATTATATTTCCTTATCTCAGACTTTGAAAAATTTCTATGGAATTGAGTTGATAAATTGTTGTGTTGAGAAATGTATTGGAGTTGAGATTTGGAAAATTATTGAAGTGCTTTTCAAGAACTGCTTTATCCAAAATACGATGGCACTCTGCCAAAATTTTCTGAAATACCAAGTAAACCAAATGAGTTAGTTATTTCACTCAGTTCACCAAAGTCTTTAACACTGTAGATAGTGCTCACCATCGTAAAAGAAGTAAGAAAAGTTTTAAAATCCCTTGTAGTGTATTTAATGGGTTATCGAGACGGAGTTGGTAATTCATTAGGTATACTACGGGATCATGTTATGCCTTCGAGGGTAGGGTGTGACATGTTTTAGTGGTATCGAGCATAGTTTTTAAATTCTGCTTTCACCTGTTATTTGAATGTTCTTTCTGCATAGTACAACTGCTCAATATCATTGTTGATACATAAATTACATTACAGTATAAATATGCACTAACGAGAGTAAATATCCTTGTGTTATTGTTCAGGAAAGCTAAGATCCTCGCATTGAATATGGAAGAGGGTGATCGTTCAGTCGATCAGTCTATAGAGGCTGAGGTGCAAGGGGATGCCCCAGGCCTACATAATGTTAGTGGTTCAAAGAAGACCCACCGCAGACTGCAGCTTTTCGCTCACCACTCAAAGAGATGGCTGCAATGTTCCAACAAATGGCTGGTAATGTGCCTACTCAAGTCCCAATACAGACACCAGTGGTACAACCACAGTCTCCTACGAGGCAGTATGATAAATTGATGAAGTATGGGGCTACAGAGTTTAAGGGGACAGTAGATCCTCTAGAAGCTGAACAATGGTTAGAGAGGATGGATAGGGTGTTCAAGAAGCTACATTGTACAGAAGAGCTTAGATTTGAATACTCAGTGTCCTTACTACAGGGGGATGCTTATGACTGGTGGAAAACCATTCCCCACAGTCTGGTAGAACCTGCAGTGCTAACATGGAATGACTTCCTCAGGGAATTCAGGCAGAAATATATCCCTGATGCTTATGTAGACCAGAAGCTGCAAGAGTTCCTAAGTCTGAAACAGGGGGGCAGATCAGTGGCTGAGTATGAAAGAGAATTTTCCCGCCTTAGCCATTATGCAGTGAGTCTACTCTCTACCAGCAGGGAAAGATGCAAGAGGTTTGAAACTGGCTTGAAGCCCAGTATCAGAGTACAAGTGCTCGGCTTCAAACACACTAACTTCTCTGAACTTGTTTCTCAAGCCCTAGAGTTGGAAAGAGTTGAGTTTGAGACTACTCCTGAGAAAAAGAGATCAGAGAAGACAGATGAAGAGGGAAAGTCAGTAGAACAGAGTTCCAGTGGTCCTACTGGAAAGAGGAAGAACTATGAGGGACACAACAGAGGTGGCAAGAAGTCTGGTAGGGGAGGACATTCAGGACAGAAACCTCCTTTATCTGGTCAGCATAGTACCGGAGGTTCCTACCATTCCCGCCAATGTGAAAATTGTGGAAGATATCATGGTGGGATATGCTATAAGGCTATTGGAGCCTGTTATAACTGTGGAGGCATAGGACACTTTGCCAAGGACTGCACCAGTAGTCGCAGAGTTGGACCACCTCCTACTACTGCAGAAGGGTCAGTTCAGAGCCCTGTCACCAGAAGCTCACAACCACCTAGCAGAGGTAGAGGCAGGGGTAGAGGTAGCCAAGCAGGCAGCCAAGGCACAGTAAAACAATCAGAGCAAGATAGTGCTCCAGTCAGAGTCTATGCCATGAAACAGAGGGAAGAGGCAGAGACATCTGATGTTGTGGCTGGTACCTTCTCAACTTTTAACCAGAATTTGTTTGTGTTATTTGATCCGGGTTCTACCCATTTTTATGTGAGTGCTAGCATCATTGATTGCATTGTTGTTCCATGTACAAAAATAGACTTTGATGTGCTAGTAACAAGTCCGCTAGGAGAGGAGGTCAGGGAAATAAATTTTGATACATTAGTGATTAGTCCTTTAGGATAGGGATTGTGATAATAAGTGAAATTAGTTTTGGAAGAGTTTATCGGCGAAAAGTATTTCCTGACACACCATAAGTTATAAAGCTAATTGGCGAGCCTATTTAATGTAAAGCAAGAGGACGTAAAAGTAAGTTACAGTAATAGAATTGCTCTAGATGAAGGCAGAGATGTTACTGTTAGTAATTGTTAATGGATATTGTAATCAGAATAAGTTCGAATATCAGTGAATTCGAAAAGGACAAAGGATAGGAAAGTTTGATATATTGGGATGTATTGTAGTAACTATGCAATGTTCTTGATTGTTTATATCAGAATCGCGGATTACTGATTTAACTTGAGATTATTGTGTAGAGCTACGTACTATCTGATAGTACACCTAGATGAGGATAGTTGCCAACGGCATCTGTTTTTGTATAGTTATGCCAGGACATAATTTAATTGTTAGAAATAAGTTTGAAAATCCTACTTAGGGATCTAAAACTCAAAAGTTAGAATATCGAAAGGTTATGGTTCGATAAAAGGAATTAAGTTATAGAATATTGACAGATAAAAAGAGTTATGGAAGTAGAGATTTGAACAGTTGATTCATATATAACAAAGAAATATTCCGAATGTGAGGAAGACTATGGACTAGAATGGTCAGAGGACCAATGCCTGATGAATGATTCTAACATGATCTCAAGGGTCATTCAAGAAGCAACGTGAACCGGAATATTAGACAGCATAATAGTAAGAGGAGATTGGTGTTATCCAAACAAATCAAACATTGTATTAGATTGTTAAAAGTCTTATACAAATTTGAGAAAAAGAAGATTATACGATCATATAGAAAGGAGAAAATAAACGTATGACTATTGTAAGATGACTACTGGGTAAAATTTCGTGGACGAAATTTATTTAAGGGGGGGAGAATTGTAATACCCTAAGTTCTGGTAGTGCGTTCTCTTGCTCCGTGACCGATGTTGTCCGGACAGCTAGGATGCCTAGAACCACACCTTGATATGAGAGAGGAGACATAAATAATGAAATACAAGAAAAGAAAATACAAGAAAAATAAAGGAAAAATAATAGCAAAGAAATGTCACCAAGTTAAGCGAGCCGGAAACCTAGCGATGGGTGACCGCACCGAGAAGTCACGGCGTGGACCGTTGACTAGCCCTGGACTGCGGGGAACCCTGGAAAATATTTTTAGGACATAAATAGACCCTTATTGAAGTATAAATCTCATTAGAAAGATTAAAGAAAAATTAAATAATTAGTACAAAGAAAAGTGAGAAATCGAAAAACAGACAAAATACGGTGTTACCGAAAAATCGGGAACGTAACCCGAACAGGGGCATTATGGTCATTTGACATCCCGAAGTGTCTTTTGACCTAAATATCCACTAAAAATAAATAATATTACACTTAGAAAATAAAATGAAAAATTAAATTGGTGGTACCTAAAATAAATAGTGGAAATCATGGGTTAAATGTGGAATAAGTGGGAAGTTAGCTTAAAATATGATTTAATTTTTTTGTGGACCACTAAGGGGATTAATTAAATGCATAGTGGGACATGTGTACACTTAAAATGCAGCTGAATAATTCATCTTCCTCATTTGCATTCAACTTGCCGAAATGAAGAACCTTGAAACCTCCATGGACGTGTTGTGTAAAGCTTGATTTCCTCTCTCCATTTCAACTCCAATCCTTTAAGTTCCTTCATGAAAAATGGTCTACACATCACAAGGAAGATATTGATACCAATTTTGAGAAGTTTGGTGAAGGTTTAGCAAGTTACAATTAAAGGTAAGTTTGCATTTTTGAGAATTTCTTTGTTAAAGTTTATGTTCATGTTATGGGTGTTGGTTTGGTGAAGGAAAATTTTGAGTTTGAAGGGTTATTGTTGTTTTCATTTTGGACAGCCATGAGTCACGTTTTTTATGAGATATTTGTGCATATAATTGATGAGAAATGGTGTTGATCATGATGAATTAGTAACCTAGTGAATTATTTCATGTTTATATGGTGATTTATGCACTTGGATGGGAATTGGTAAATTGGATGACACTTTGATGTTGAAGAATGGTTTGCGGCAGCTTGGGGACACTTGAGTAATGGTATATATTGAAGGAAGTGTGGGCAGAATATTGACCTAGAAGGTTGATGAGATGTATGTAGATTGATATTGTAAAGTGTATGTAAAATTTGTAATGGTTAGGTGTGTTTGTAATGGTAATTAGAAATTGTAATTGTGAATGATATTTGGTGTGTTGAGGGTAATGGTAATCTGCCCAAAATAATGTTAATGTAAAGTAGATAATGCTTTTGGTAATGTACCAAAACAGATTGGTAGGGTATGGAAGTAAACTTTGCAAGTTAAATGTGTGTTTGAAGTGGGGTGTGAAAGGCATAGTGAGGGCAGTGTACATTTTAGCCTATAACCTTAAATGTGTAACCTCAATTGGTATGAGACCAATTTGAGGTGAAACTAGGCACAAAATGTGCCAACTTTCATTTAGAAACCATACCAAAATTCTGCTTGCAAGGTGACCTAATTAATTGACCTATTCGGATTAGGTGCTATTAGGACCTGAAAAATGACCAATTGGGCAGCAGTGAGTGTTTAGGCCATAACTCACTCAAACCAGGTCCAATTGACCTGAAATTTTGACCAAGAATAGTTAAGACCCATACCTACAAGTCTTATGAAGACACCAAAGCCCAGAAATGACCATAAGCAAGTCAAACAACTTGCACAAGTTCGGGTCCAAAAACTGGCCGAACCAGAGTTGACCAAATTGACCTAAAATTGACCTAAAATGGTACCATTTGACCAGCAATAGTATAATGACCATAACTCGGTCTACTTAACTCGGATTGACCTGAAATTTTGCACCGCGGTCCATAAGACCTAGATCTACAAGTTTGTAGTTTCGACCGAGACCCGAAAACCGAGGGAACTAGGCCATCCGGCTAGGTCAAACCAGTATTCCGGAATCCAGCAATTTGCATTAAAATGCACTAAACAAGAAAATGACTTTGGTAAAACGTACCAAACCTAAAACCCTATCGAATGTGACATATTAACGACACTAAAACCTAATTTACCTAAAACGCAATGAGGGTCGGTATATTAGGTGATTAAGTGAAAAATTGAGTTCAGTGCATTATTTACCAAACATTATCGTTAGAGACAATTTAATTTAGTACTGAAACACTTCAAATTGTGTTTCGATTACTAAAGACTCAGAAAAGAGAAGAAAACACCGAGTCCGGACAGGAGACAGTCATCAGAGGTTTGTGCACAACGGCTATTGCTTTTGAATTTTTCAATTGAAATAAATATTGAATATTTATATATTATTGTTTTAAATTGTGTTTGTGCACAACAACTGTTTCTTTTGAATTATTTTCAATGGAAATAAATATTGACTATTTGCATATCATTGTTTTAAATTGTGAAAATGTGTTTGGTGGACACTTATTGATTGAAAAACATTGTGAATGGTTTGAAATCGTGAAAAATTGTTTGAATGATATTGATGGAAACTTATTGATTGAAAAGCAATCGTAAATGGTTTTGTGGAAATTGAAGTTAATTATGAATTGGGTTGCCATTTTATGAATGAAACTATGAGTTTGAAATTTATTGGATTCTCACGAATCATTTGAATAAAATGTTTGGAATTGATTTTGTGTTCACACTTAGCATGACAATGATCGTATCATTCCTTCTCCATTTATGGGGTTGTGATCGTTTATTTTCCTTCTCCATTTATGGAGTCGTGATCGCTTATTTTTCTCCCTCTCTGGTTTACCGGTTGAGGTGATCGGATGAGTACTCATTATATAGCTAGCTCCCTTCCTCATTGATTTCGATTAGTGAGGTTGTGATTGCTTTGTCGTGGTGTACAACACGGCATTGATCGGAAAATTGTGTCATGGCTTAAGTTGTGAATGAATTGGCAACATCGTATTCTTAAATTATTCGACTAAATTGCATTATTATGTATTGTGAGATTGTGAAATTGATTTAAACTCTCATTGACATATCTTGTCTTTTGAATTCAAACATAATCTGACTTATGGAAAATTATTGTGATATTGACAAATGGAGTTTAAATTCTTGTTGACATTTATTGTCTTGAATTTAACTATGATTTTAAGTATCCACTATTTACATGACTTATGAATTGTGATTTAAATTGTATTTGGTTAATGTTGTGCACCACTGAGACATTGTCTCAAATGATAGCTTTTAATTGTTTGTCGCAGTAGAGAGACAGACAGTATACAGACTAGGCCGCATATACATCCAAATGAGGATTTCTGGTATAATGAGTATACCAATATTTTGCATTTTGTAATCAGAATGTATGACCTTTGTATGTACATATTATTTTTGGTTTTGAGCAGTTGTAAATTCAAATTGTACCTTGAAGTTGTAAAATAATTACGAGCTGTTTTGACTTGTAAAAGCTGTATTATATTTCCTTATCTCAGACTTTGAAAAATTTCTATGGAATTGAGTTGATAAATTGTTGTGTTGAGAAATGTATTGGAGTTGAGATTTGGAAAATTATTAAAGTACTTTTTACAGGTTTTCTGAAGAACTGTTTTATCCAAAATACAGATGGCACTCTGCCAAAATTTTTACAGAAATTCCAAGTAAACCAAATGAGTTAGTTATTTCACTCAGTTCACCAAAGTCTTTAACACCTGTAGATAGTGCTCACCACTGTAAAAGAAGTAAGAAAAGTTTTTAAAATCCCTTGTAGTGTATTTAATGGGTTATCAGTAGACGGAGTTGGTAATTCATTAGGTATACTACGGGATCATGTTATGCCTTACTGAGGGGTAGGGTGTGACATTAGGTATACTAGGGCATTTGATACTTTAAAATTCTTCAATTTGTGAATTTCAAGTTTTGGTGTCACTATTCACTTCATTAGTCAACAAAAATGTTGACTTTTGGATAGAAAATAGGTGCATTGGTTTTAACACTCCCAATGTACCACATTTTGCATTTAAAACTTGTTGGAATTAATCACCAAATCCATTTCCAAGCTTAGCACTAAGGGGCAGAATTTTTAGTTTTTGTACCATAAGTTTACTGTTCCATTAGGGACTGTTACATTGGAAATTTGAGGAAATGGTAAACATGAAAGTTGTTCCTTATTTTGTCTAGTTGAATTTCTTTTTTTGAATCACTCCATTTGGAGTTTTGTAGCTCCAGATATGGTCCAAAAACCACAGATGGCAGGATTTCCAATCTGCAGAATTTACCAAATCTACAGTACAATAAACAGTGATTGCCACTGCCTTTTTGAATAGGTTTTGGTCATAATTTGGGGTAGGTTTCTTCATGAAATTTGTTTGTCTATATCTCATCTTGTTGCTGTAAAAATTTCAGGTCAAATGGACCATTCTACAGTGAGTTATGGCCAAATGAACAGTTACTTTTCATTTGGTCATTCTGCAGAATTTGCTTGCAGGGTATCCGGATTGGGGCCAACTTTTGGTCCACTTGCTTTGGTCTTTTGGGCATGGTTTCTTCAGCAAAATTGTGCCATTATAAGTCTAGTTTCATGTCCAATTGGCCAAACACCAATTGAACCTACACAGCCAAAGATATGACAGTCCAAACAGGCTAGACTCATAGCCTCCCTGCTGCTGTCACTAGGCAGCCTACCCATTTCAGTTTGCCATGCTATAGCTCACTCCAAATTATGGTCAACTTACCCCAAATGGTCACTAATTGACCATTAGAATGTACTTTAACAACTTCATAAGCCAAGTCTAATTTTCACTCCCAAACCCTAGCTCAAATTCAAGGTTTACACCAATTACCCTAGTTAGCACACCAATTCATTATACATGTGTATATATACCTTAAACATCATCTTTAGTCCATTTTAAGTCCATCAAAACAATCACTCTTATCCCTTCCTTAGGTCTGCCGAAATTCAAGGAGTACATATACATAAATTTCATTCATTTAATTCACAATTCCTTACTTATTTTAAGTCCTTAATATGGAATAAAAGAAGTATAAATATAAATAGGCACTAACCTCTTGTAGGGCAGAATTTTCCAAGTTTAATCTTCACTTTCTTTCCTTTTCTAGGCTGCCAAACACTTCCCAAGAGGTATAGACAAGTTTTTAGTGAATAGAGTAGGAAGATTTATGGTGAAAAGAAGAGAGAAATGGAGCTTGCTTGAGGTTTTAATGGAGGTTGGGTCTAGGGCATGAATTTCGGTTGCATTTGGGGAAGAAGAAGGCAGCTGTATTTTTTTAATTCCTTAGGTCACATTTGTCTCTTTTTATTAGTTAATTAGTTGGTTGTTTAATTGTGATTGGAGGGAACTTCAAATGACATCATAATGATGTCATAAATGAGCCTTTTTTCTCATTTTCTATTCTTTTCTTCTCTACTTATTTTCAATTTAATTTTTAGCAATATTTATTCACATTTTATGTCATAATAATTATTTACTCAACTGGACAAGTTGGCCAAAAATCGTCTCTGAAGGCGAAATGACCAAAATGCCCTCCGTTCGGCTTAACGGGTCAAAATTGTCTGTACCGATTGAAAAATTTTTTTAAATATTTTCTTGGCATTCTAATGCCATAGGAACCTCAATGACCCTTCTCTGAAGTCCCAAAAATTATTTTATGAATTTTTCCCCGGGTCTAGGGCCCCTAGTCGTGAGAACCGCAACTTCCCTCTGGGTTACCCATCGCTTGGGCACCGGCTCATTTGACTTAGTTGTATTTTATTTCTAAAATTTTTACTAAATTTTTCTTATTAATATTTGAGTTAATTATGGTTTCTAACTTTAGTTTAAATATTTTTCCGAACGTTCTAGCTGTCCGGACCGACACCGGTCACTGAAACAGTAGAATGTACAGAGTTGCTACCAGGAGGGTGTTACAGTGTATGTTATGATTTGCCAATTATTTTGAAAAGGCCTCTTGTTCTAAAATAACAACTTTAAAAATAATACTAAAATTACAATTAATTAATTATTTAAAATTTTTAATTTTATATTTTTCAAAATAATTCCAAAAAAAAAAAAAGTTTCTTACAAGCTTTGATTAGGTTCATTAACCATTTGAGTAAAAGTAATTTGATGCATGAACTCGCCTTACCAAACTTACCACAGAGTCATGAGAATTTCATAATAAAAAAAATTAGAAAGAAAATAAGAGATTTAAAATGACATAGAAACAATAATATTAAAAAAATTATAATTTTTAAATATCGATATAAAATTAATTTTTTAATAAAATTAAATGATGAAAAATAATTTATATAATGAATTTAATTAATTTAAAATTAATTAATATTTATTTATTGTTGTGAATTTGCACCTTTAACACGTTTTAAACTTCTATTAACATATATTTTTATTTTTTTAATAAAAAATCTTAAAATTAATTTACTTCTTCTATTTATTTTATTAGCGATTTAAAATTTTCGCATGATGACTAAGAAAATAATTAAATTACTTAAATTATAATAAAAAGCTCTAATTAAAATATCATTTATCTCACTTAATTAAAAAGGAAATGCAAAAATGAGATTTAGAAAATTATAAAAATGGTTATTGTATTTAGTAAAACTAAAGGTAAAATTAAAAAAAAAATTAATTAATCATTTTTAATTTTTTTAAATGATATATAATTTTAGATACAATAAATTTTAAGACAGATAATTTTAGATATAATAAATTTTAAAAATTGACAGATAGAAAAGAAGAAAAAATTGATTAATAATTGATTTCGCCTTTTATTTTATTTCATAAAATTTAAAAATTATTGAATAAAATTTTTATAAAAAATTTTTCGTAAATAATTTTTAACCTTATATATAAAATTTTTAGCATATATATATATATATATATATATATTACAAGAGAGAATTACATTACACATGCCAAGGAATGAGAGTGGGATTAGGAACTGCAGTCCTCAAGATTGTTCGATACGCAGAGACAAAAGCCAAGGGCTATAAATAGTTAATAACCTCACAAATTAACACCCACGCCTTCTCTTCTCGCATACGGATACCCACAGGAACTTTTCTCTAGTAGTGATAACTCTAACAAAGCTCCTCAATTCTCTGCAATTCTTTGGCCAAATCTTAACATGATTTCTCCTTGGATAAAGTCTTTTTTCTCAAATCAATCATACCCATTTTGGTTTTCTGTCTAAAACCTTGAGAAATTGTCACTTGTTGCATTGGTTTTTTTTTTTTTTTCCTGGTTTTAAACCCAGTTTCTGCCTATTTTGATTTTTGGTTTTTTAGACTCTTTTTGGGTTTTCTTTTTTGAGTGTTTTGGCCTTTCAGATTTCATTATGAGTAACTGGAGGAGACATAAAGGTGAAATTAATCATTCAGAAGTTAAGGGGACGACAAGATCACACCATAGAAAGCCTCCTCATGGTATGTTCTTCTTTCTGTAAAAACAAAAAAATGGGAAAGGAGTAAAGAAAGAAAACATTCTGAATAATGGTAGAGATTTTAACACTCTATTATTAATATATTTAAAAAAATATTTTTTTCAATAATAATTTTAACAATAATATCAAATAGATTTGATATTTTTATTTTTATGTGTAATATTATCATATATTAAATTAATAAAAAATATGATAATATTCTAACATAAGAGATTTTTATGTAAATTTTTCAGGCGATGAGACTTTTATGTAATATTTTTTAAATTAAAGAATTTTATAATAACAAAATAAAAATAAAAAATAAAAATATAATAAACTCTAAAATCGAATGGCTAGTAAAAATTTTCTTATTATTTTTTAAAAATTTATTATTTATTATTTTTATATAATTAATTTTAATTAAAAATTAAATTCAAAACTTTATAATAATAAAGATGTTTATAATATGAGCATTTTTCTTCGAGTTACATTCAAAATATTCTCCATATGAATTTGATGCTTTCATAATAAATAAATTTATAGTGCTCTTTCACAGGGTCATGAAAATTTCATAATAAAAAAAAATTTGAAAGAAAATAAGAGATTTAAAATGACATGGAAACAATAACATTAAAAAAAATTATAATTTTTAAATATTGATATAAAATGAATTTTTTAATAAAATTAAATGATGAAAAATGTTTCATTTAATGAACTTAATTAATTTAAAATTAATTAAAATTTATTTATTGTTGCGAATTTGCACCATTAACACATTTTAAAATTTTAATAATATATATTTTTATTTTTTAATAAAAAAATTAAAACTAATTTACTTCCTTTGTTTAGTTTATCTGTAGTTTAAAATTTTTACATGATGATTAAAAAAATAATTAAATCACTTAAATTATGACAAAATGCTCCAACTAAAACACCTTTTATCTCATTTAATTAAAAAGGAAATGATAAAATGAGATTTTGGAAATTGTAAAAATTGTTATTGTATTTAGTAAAAATAAAGGTAAAATTAAAAAAAAAATTAATGATTCTTAATTTTCTTAAAATGACAAATAATTTTTGATAAAATAAATTCTAAAAAATGAGAGATAAAAATGAAGGAGAAAGTGATTAATAATTGATTTTGCCTTTTATTTTATTACATAAAATTTAAAAATTATTGAATAAAATTTGAATTATCCAATTAAATTAAAAAAAAACTTAATTAAGATATATAAATACAAACTTAAAAAACTTTTGTTAAAATCATGCATGACTCATTCAATTATACATGTTCATGAAATTTTAGTACATATTCCCATGTGGAAATTTGTATTAGTTTTTAATTTTTTATAAAAAAATTGAAAATTAAAGTTTTATGTTCATATGTATTAATTTTTAAATTAAGAAGTAAAAAATAATTTTTTTTTGTAATTTTAGAAAAAGTAACTATGATTTAAAAACAGTTTTACATTAATTCGATTGTTTTCTTTTATTTTTTCTCATTTTTTTCAAATATTTTCTAAATAGAAAATAATTACTTTCCTATACCTATAATTAAGATTATATTATAAATTTTATAGTTAAAATTGAATTATTAATTTTTTTAAAATTATTTTTTTACAATAATAAAAAGTTAATCATATGATTATAAAATAAATAAATAATATATGCTTGAAAAATTTTAATAGTAAAATAAGTTTCTAAATACTTTTTAAAATTTTTTTAATTGTGAAAAATTACTTTTTAAAATTTTTAAATTAAGAATTATTTGTTCATCACTAACGATTGAACACATTTTTTAATACTTTTCTTATTTTATAAAATAAAATTAAATATTTCTTAAAAATGGAAAATAGTGAATTATTTTATATCAATAAATATCGACTTAAATATTTTTTTATATTTAAAAACTACAATTTTATAGAATTTAATTTAATTAATTTTCTTAATTCTTATAATTTGAAACTTAATAAGTAAAAAAAATTAATTTTAATAAAAATAAAAATAAAATAAAAAAATAATATAATTATGTGAAAATTAAATAAATTTTTTTATAAATAATTTTTTAACTATATATATATATATATATATATATATATATATATATATATATATATATATATATATATATATATATATATATATATATATATATATATTTTACATTACACATGCCAAGGAATGAGAGTGGGATTAGGAACTGTAGCCCTCAAGATTGTTCGATACGCAGAGACAGTCCTTGAAGGAGAAGGAAGTTCTGTAGGCGAAGCGGTGACCTTAGTAATCCTAACGAAAGCTAAGGGCTATAAATAGTTAAATAGCCTCACAAATTAACGCCCACGCCTTCTCTTCTCGCATACCGATACCCACCAGAACTTTTCTCTAGTAGTGATCACTCTAAAAAAGCTCCTCAATTCTCTGCAATTCTTTGGCCAAATCTTAACATGATTTTGCCTTGGATAAAGTCTTTCTTCTCAAATCAATCATGCCCATTTTGGTTTTCTGTCTAAAACCTTGAGAAATTGTCACTTGTTGCATTGGTTTTTTTTTTTTTTCCTGGTTTTAAACCCAGTTTCTGCCTCTTTTGATTTTTGGTTTTTTAGACTCTTTTTGGGTTTTCTTTTTTGAGTGTTTTGGCCTTTCAGATTTCATTATGAGTAACTGGAGGAGACGTAAAGGTGAAATTAATCATCCAGAAGTTAAGAGGACGACAAGATCACACCATAGACAGCCTCCTCATGGTATGTTCTTCTTTCTGTAAAGAAAAAAAAAAAAAGGGAAAGGAGTAAAGAAAGAAAACATTTTGAATAATGGTAAAGATGGTGGGTTCTTGTTAGATTTTAATATGGAAGCCTCTTATTTATTTTTTACTTTTTCTATGATATTGCATGGTTATACTTTATGGATTTTGTAAAACAGTGGCTTAGTTTTTTTTTTGGTTGGAAATTCTGGGAAACTGGACAACTTGCTATTGGGTTGATTTATTACTTTTTTTCCCCAGTAATTTGTCTTGAATTGGTGGCAATGATGTGGTTTTTGTGATAATGGTGGAAATTTTCTGGTTATGGTGTTTCATGTTAGGGATTAAGTGTCTAAATGATAGCTTTTATGATGAAACTTTTTTTTATGATGAAACTTTTTTTTTAAGGGCTACAGTTTATTATGATTCTGAGGCCCTACATAATGTTAGAACCTCTGAGCAGATGGGCAGTTGTTGGTTCGATTTTTGGCTGAAAATAAGATGCATGGTCAATGTTGATTGTTCATGTACTTATGTTCTGGGAGTTGATCTAGAGTGGTTCTTTGGAACTTTTTGCTTGTTTTACTCCATTTGTGTAATATGTTTGTTGGTATGTGAAAATCTGGAAAGTGAAATTCACAGTTTCTACTTTGTATTTGCTTTTAGTATTAAAAGATTTCATGATGTTATTTTTTTTTCCAGACAGACTTTTGTTTTGAATCATGATGATTGTCAGTTTCGGACATGATTCCTTTTTTTTTTTTTGATGAAATTTTATTGAGCCAATGTCACAGCCATACAAGACATTGGGAATCTAGAGTTAATTTTCCCTTTTGGTCTAGTTAGTTAGAGTAGTAAATTAAATCTATACACAAACTTGGTGGTCTCCAACTATATGGATGAAAAAATGTTTGATATGGAAACATGAAATGAAAAAGAGCCCCCTGAAAATGGAATATATGCAGAGAAAGAATGAATGTTAAAGTCTTAGAGGTAGTTCAATTTGGGTTTGTATGAGGCATTACATGCGTCACATTTGTTCAGTTTACGCTAGTTGTGGATCCTTGTTGTCGTTGTCTATTACTTGTCATCTGTCATTCATTTAAGAGACCATGTTTTTGTTTTTGTTTCTGATGATATTTCCCTTTTCATGTTTATCTGTGAATATCTGAGCTTATGTTTTATTCTCTTTGTTTCCAGGTAGTTGGCAGCCAACTGTACCATCATGGGAGAAAAGATTCTGCTATTCAGTTGGTTTGGTTCCATGGGGCAAGCTATTGGAAACCAAAAAGTCTATGTACCTATATGAGAATATAGTTCAGTGGAATGACTCTGCTGGTGAAGAGGCTTTTCACAATGCTAAAAACCGGTTTTGGGCGAAGATTAATGGTCTTCATTGTGACATATCATTGCCCGATCCTGATATTTATATTGATGAAATTGACTGGAATTCCAACATTGACCCTGAATTGTACTTAGATTTGGAACGGGAGCCCAAATATCCTGATGAGAAAGATAAAGAGGAGGAAGTTGTGATTTTTGGTTGTTCTCTCCTGAATCAGTCATTTTCGTGCACCGGATGGGGGGAGGCTGAAGAGGAGGTGCAAAAGACAGCCACTGCAGCTTTGTATCCTGGATTTAGAGATTTTAATCAAAAGGGTAATAATGGAAACCCCAGGGAGAGCAATGTTTCTCAGGCCAATGGAGCCATGATTGATAATGAATGGGCAAATTGTTGGAGTGATTCATATAGATGGAAAAATAATTACGAGTGGGACAGTAATTATAAGCAGTGGAATAATTTCAATGATACAACTGGTGGAGATTGGGAAACATGGGATGAGAATAGCTGGAAGAACGAGGGTGCTGGCTGCTACATGTCAAGGTATAAAACCTCCAGGTTTGGAGGGAATGACCATCAGACGGATCGTGGAGGGTGGAGGAATGGAAGGGGGAGGAAGGGGATGAATTTTGCATATTAATGGTCACTTTTAAGAGACTGTTTTGAGGTGGGGCAACAAAATGAGTTATTGTTGACCAGTAACCTAAAGCAGATTTTGGCAAAGTAGGAATTCAGTGGAAGTGGGTGACAAAAGTTTTGTAAGTGTTAAGTATATATTACAGTAGGCTTTTTAGTTTAACCTATTATTTTATTTTTTTGTTCATGTGTGAGAACATACACTACATAAAATAGGTTGTTACAAATTGGGCCAAGTTTCTCTGCAAAGCATGTGTTCAGCATTGGGAGAGTCTTTTGTTAGTTAGTGATGCACAGTGATCATCTCAAGATGTGTTCTTTGTTTCTGTAGGTTCATATGTAGTGAGGATTCAAATGTCTATTCACGTTGCAAATTGGTCCCTTGCTTTCATTGTATGAATTCTATTAAGAGGTTGTTCAAAGATTGTGAATGTCCCCAGAAAATGTAGTATCTCAATATTGTTTTCTGGAATTTATTACATGTTCTTCGATTATTGTCGACAGATAACTCATTTGCTTTTGGCTTGTTTTTCCAAGGGGTTAGTTATTTTTAGTTTGCTCTTGTGAGATGTAGCATTTACCTAAGCCTAAGCCGTAAGGATTTGTTTTTTCAGAGCTACAGGGCTTGGATTTTGGGTAAATGAATGGTAGGCAGTGCAGTACTTTGAACTCTATGCAGCAACTGTTCGAACCGTTAACCGGATTGGGTAATGGTTCTGGTTCATGAATTGAGCCGGAATCAGGTTTTGCTCTGTCACTTCTCCTTGAACTAAAACTGGAATTGGCTTGAAGTCGACTTTTCGAATTGGCAATTCTGAATCTGGAATCGATCCAATTCAAGATTTTCTTTTTTTTTAAAAAAAAAATTATATTAAGTATATGTTTAGGTCCCTTTAATTGTTTTACATTAGAAATTAAATTAGTGATGCCTAAAAATTTGTTTTAATTTGATAATACCACTGGTCAAATTGGAATTGGACTAGAATTGTATTGAACCGTTTTGATCCGATCCTTGAGTGTCGCTGAATTGGCGGTTGGGGCGGAAACCGGATTAAAACCGGCCCTGCGGCAAATCTAGCCACGGCCTATTATCCATCGTCTTCCATTTTCTCGGCTTGTTTCGTAGGAGGGAAAGGAGGTGGAAATCAGCTGTTTGGTTCAACTGAAGCTTAATCCCATCTTCGTACAGACACAAAGACATATATTGCTTATATTGCCATGATATCAATCCAATAATGGTCAATTTATACAGGAATTAATTATAAAAATTAAATTTAAATAAATTGTCCTTCGTCAAAAGAATTTTTGAACTTTTGTTGTTAAATTTTGATTTATTATTAATTATTTTTACATAAATTGATTAATTTAAGTTATATTATTGAATTAAAAAAAAAGAAAATTGTTTTATTTTGTAAAATTCAACTTTTTTTAAAAAAAAATATTTGTGGTTAACCATAATTAGTTTTTGGGAAAATTATATAAAAAAAAAAACTTAACTTTCAAAAAGTTGCAATTTCACTTTGAATCAAAAAAAATTTACTAATTAAACTATGAACTTCTAAAGAATTACAATTATACCCTACCATTTGTTTTTCATAAGAAAATGGAAAATGTTGTCTCCCTGGTTCGACTCCTTGTAATAAAATAATGATTAAATATTATCTCTATTTATGAGTATAATGGGAGGCTGTAGTTAGTTGTCTAATAATTCATCTTATTAGGTGTTACTCGAGTTTGGTGATAGGTCTCCTTCTATAGGATTAGGTTAAATCAAGAGCGTTAACATATAGTCTTGAGCCTCAGGTCTAAGAGGTCTATAATCGATATACCTGAAAAGCTCTCATTTATTTGTTTTTTTTTTAAATAAAAAATGTCACGACAACTTGTCACGCCAATAATTAGTGTAAGATATAATTGACAATTTTTTAGTTAAGGATTGTAAATTTTTAAAAGTTTAAGGTTTTTTTAGACATTTCCCCCTAAAATTTATAAGATTTTTTTATTCATAAAAAATATTTCATATTATTGTTGACATTAACATATTATTAACAAAATTATTTATGTGATTTCTTTTAAAATAAAAATGATCAATGTACCTATAATATTAATAAATTAAAATAATAGTCACTCTAAAATAAATAAAATATTAACTATTATTATCTTTCAAATCTTTGACATTTGTTTTTAAATTTTTGGGTGTTAAAATATTCAGAGAAAAACTTAAAAGATTGAATAATCTTTTATTACATATTATTAAAAATTCAAATTCATTTAAAAAAAATAAAGAGATTTATAGATTTGTATGTTAAGGAATATTTCTATAAAAAAATTATTTTCATGAAAAAAAAATTAGAATGAAGAAAATTTTAAATGTTGAATGAATTAATTATAAGATTATTTTAAATTGATTTACTGGATTGAATTGAATTAAAACATTTTTATGAATGAAAAATCTTATAAATTTTAGGAGAAATTGTTAAAAAAAAAACCATAAACTTTTGAAAATTTTACAATTTCACTCTAAATTAAAAAATTACCAATTAAACCCTTTAACTAACTACTAGTATGAAGAGCTGATGTGGCACGATAAAGTCGTATTTCTGTTACCTCGTTGACAGGGACATTTGGTAGGGTATAATAGTAAATTTCACAAAAAAATTTAGAATTTAATTAATAATTTTATAAATTTAAAATAAAATTGTAGACTTTTTGAAAGTTTAGGATTATTTTTTATATATATATATTTTTTTTAATTTATAAGCTTGTTATAATGATTTTTTAGATAAAATTAACATAATATTTTATTTTAATAAATTAAGCTGAATAATTAAAATAAAATAATTATTTAAATTACGATTTAAGAGTTAAAGAGATATTAGGCTTGAGATAGCGAGGCTTTGATGGTTTTTAAACTTTTAATAGGTATATGTGAACCACGTCATTTTAAACATAATATGTTACAATTTGTTTTTAATTTTAATAAGTGAAAAATTAAATTAATTAAAAAAATAAAATAAAATAATTTATAAATTTGTTTTTGTGTTATAATAATTTATGAGTAATAATTTAATTTATGAGATTTAATTCTATTAACAAATTAATTTCTATTTTTTAAATTAATTATTAATTAATTTGTTCCGTTAATTTTTTTAATTTTAAAATAATTTAATTCCTAAAGTTTTATTTTATTAAGAAAATAATTCCTACATCTAAATAGTATGTTTAAGTATTTTTAAAATTTTAATATGATGGTTTATAATTTACTAAAAATAATCTATTATTTATAGTAATATTTTTTTAATAAAAAACATAATTTTCAAGAAACACTATAAGAAATGTTTACTTTCATTTGATCTAATACTATTTATTTTGACAACTCATAATTATACATGAATTATTTTAAGTTATAATTTATTTGTAATTTACAAATATTCTTCAAATACTATATTTAAGACTTAAATTTTAAATTAAATTTTCATTTCAACTAAATTATTTAATTTTCAAACAAATAATTTAAGTGAAAATTTAATTTTTGAAAAATATTTATAAATTAAGACTTAAACGATTTATGTATTATCAGAATAAATTATATTAAATAATATATATATATATATATATTAATTTTTTTAAAAGTCATGTTAAAATTTTTAAAATTATTTAATTATTAAAAATTACTATAAATAAAATAATTTTTTAAAAAAATTATAGGCCACAATACAAAAATTTTAAGAATTTAGTAAAATATACTATATGTTTTTAACTATTTTTATCATTTGAAAAAAAGTATATTATTAAATAATTTTTATTTAAATAAAAATAATTATAAAAATATTAAATATTTTTATATAATTATTAAATATAACATAATTATTTAAATATAAAATTTCAAAATTAAATTATTTTAAATTAAAAAAAGTTAATGTTAACAGCGTTAATAGAGTTAATAGTTAATTTAGGTATCATAAAATAATTTGTTGAGGGAATTAAATTTGAGAAATTAAATTATGGCTCATAAAAAAACAGATATTGACCTATACTTTTTGAGATAATTCAAAATTAATTTTTAAGGCAGTTTCATATAAAGTAAAATTATTTTATTAAAAAAATAAAATAATTTATATAAATTTACAACTCATAAAATTTTTGTAAATTGGTTTATTAACTATAAAATAATTAATTATAACAAATTTATTAACTTACAAAAAAATAAAATTAATTTATTAACTTACAAAAAAATAAAATTTTCTCAAGTAAAAAATACATAATATTTTTTTTAATAAATTTAATAGATAATATTTAATAGACTCTAATTTTATTCTTATAACTTTTAATAAAATTTATTATATATAATTTATTTATTAAATTTTTAAAAAATATTATACAATATTTTAAATGAAAAAAGTTAATAAATTTTTCGTGAAAAAACTATTAATTCTTAAAAATTTTAAAATTTATTAAATTATTTTATTTTATGTATAAAATAATTTTATTTTATAATTAAACCATCATGTATATTGTCTTTCTGCACAGTCCTTGTACCTATTTGCTCTCTCTCCCACACTCCTCCACGACATCGTATGCTAATCCCTAGCCACCCACTCCTTAAACTCCAATTCGCAACCGCGCACAGCTACTGTGAGGACAGACGGACGGACAGACCACCTCTTAAACCCTTGTCCCTTCTTTCTTCTCTAAATCGTTAAATTTTCCGTTTGCTAGCCGTGATGGAAGCAGATGAAGAAAATTCAGAGCCCGCACCGGCACCGACACCGGCACCGGAGGAGCCCTCTGCTGCAGTTCCCGAAAATCAAACTGTAGTTCAACAAATCCCACCTATCATTACACCTGTAGTCCCCTCATTTGTGCCACCTATTGCTCCAATACCTCCACTTCCTCCTCCCGCAATCCCTCGCCCCTTAGCGCCTCTCCCTATCCGCCCGCCTGTTCTTAGGCCGCCACCTGTGTCGCAAAATGGTGAAGAGAGAACGAGTGACTCAGATTCCGATCAAGATGACTTTGGCCCCGCCGGGACTGCTCCGGGATCAACGGGTGATTATGAGTTCTCGGAAGGAAGCCGACTAGCAAAAGAGAGAAAACAGAAGATTGTGCAGGAAATCATGATGAAGCGGCGAGCTGCTGCTCTGGCAGTGCCTACTAACGACATGGCGGTCCGAGCCCGTCTCCGGCGGTTGGGAGAACCAATAACGCTGTTTGGAGAACGGGAGATGGAGAGACGAGACAGGCTAAGGATGCTTATGGCGAAGCTAGATGCTGAAGGGCAATTGGAGAAACTGATGAAAGCTCATGAGGAGGAGGAAGCTGCAGCTTCGGCGGTTACAGATGATGCTGAGGAAGAAATGCTTCAATACCCATTTTATACCGAGGGTTCAAAAGAGATTTTAGATGCTAGAATTCATATTGCAAAGTATTCAATTCTAAGAGCTGCTTTGAGACTTCAACGTGCAAGGAGGAAAAGGGATGATCCAGATGAAGATTTAGATGCTGAAATTGATTGGGCACTGAAGCAGGCTGGGAGCTTAGTACTTGACTCTAGTGAAATTGGAGATGACCGGCCACTCTCTGGTTGTTCCTTCTCGAATGATGGAAAACTGCTCGGTACCTGGTATGTCTCTTTTTGTTGATTTCCACTATTTTTTTGTGCTTATTTGATATCAATTTTTCCCTTTTTTTTTTTTTTTTCATTTATTTCAGTAGTGAAGTCTTAAGTGAAGGTCGATATCTGAATTCAGATATATTATCTGCATGGATAGTATATTTAACTGCATATTAATTGAGCTGCAACTTGCAAGAATTTTGTTTTCTTTTCTTAGTCTAGTGTCCTACAGATGGAAATTTATGGTGATTTTAAATATTGCATATGATAAAAAATGCAATTCCCCTTTACTCATGGAAAAAGCTTAGATCTTGTTTACACCTTACCTGGTGAAAATGTTGGTATCTCTAGTTCATGATTTATGGCTTTGCAGTTACTGTGCCATTGTGATGGTCTCTTTTATTTATCACATTGATTGATTCTAACAATCTTTCTTGGCTGTTCTTTTGTAGTGCGTTAAATGGAGTTGCTAAAATATGGAGCATGCCTCAAGTAAAGAAGGTTGCTGCCTTGAAGGGACACACAGAGCGTGCAACAGATATTGCATTTTCTCCTGTGCAAAACCATTTAGCAACTGCCTCTGCTGATCGAACTGCAAGGTTGTGGAATGCTGATGGTTCTGTCCTTCAGACATTTGAGGGTCATCTAGATCGCCTTGCACGGATTGCTTTCCATCCATCAGGGAAGTACTTGGGCACTACAAGCTTTGATAAGACATGGAGACTATGGGATGTAGATACTGGTGTGGAATTACTTCTTCAAGAAGGTCACAGTAGGAGTGTCTATGGGATATCCTTCCACCAGGATGGTTCTTTAGCAGGATCTTGTGGACTGGATGCACTTGCTCGTGTTTGGGATCTTCGTACTGGAAGAAGTATTCTGGCTTTGGAGGGCCATGTCAAGCCAGTGAGACCAGATTTTGTTTTTGTTAATTTTGTTATTAAATTATCTTTTCTTCCTTCCTTTTTTTTTTTTTTTTTTTTTTTTTTTTCCTGAAAGTATAATTGTTAAATGAATTGTATGCATCTTTGATGTCATTTTCAGGTTCTTGGTATCAGTTTTTCGCCCAATGGGTATCATTTGGCCACTGGTGGGGAAGATAATACTTGTCGGATATGGGATTTAAGGAAGAAAAAATCATTGTATACCATACCTGCCCACTCAAATCTTATATCACAAGTGAAGTTTGAGCCTCAAGAGGGCTACAACCTGGTCACTGCATCTTATGACATGACTGCTAAGGTTCTGCTTTTTCTTTTTATAGCTGTTGTTCTATATAAGTTGAAAGCCTCGAATTTATGTGACTGTTGTTCCATGTTTTATGTGCATTCATCAGGTTTGGTCAGGTCGGGATTTCAAGCCTGTCAAGACATTATCAGGGCATGAAGCAAAAGTTACTTCTTTGGATATTAGTGCAGGTAACTTTCCTAACTGCAGAAAGGAAAGAATGCCCTTTTTTTCCTCAGCCAATTTTATTTTATTGAAGCATTTACTTATAGTTACTTGAAGTTTCTTTTAATTACCATAATCAATGTGCTAGGGAGCCATATATATGGAACAAGTACAGCATGACGCCATGACCTGTTAGAAAGTGCCCATGCTCAATCTTTTGATTTTTCAGTCACATTCATTTTTCCTTTTTTCCTTTCCTTGGCAGCCTTTAATTGACTAAGATATCCCAATTTCTTATGCGAAGTCTATGAAATTGACAAGTAGGCACTAGAGTTAGTTTATGTGGTTTCAAAATGATGTGCAATGTGGCTGCTGCTATATAGTGGTGTCAGTCAGTCAAATGCTATGTAAATTTGTTTAGGAGCTGTTCTAAATCTTCTAGAGGTTTTGTTCTAATTCTTACTTGTGTCAGTGGATGCTGATTATGTTATCTGTCATAGCTTTACATTTTCTACTTCACAATAACAAAAGATAGGGTAAATTAGATTTTTCATCTCTTGGTTTAATTGCATAAACTCTAAATTGCAAAGAGTTTTGGTAATGATGAAGTGGCAAGCATTGGTTTTTCGCATGCCTAGAATACTCTTATATGTGATGTGTCTTTTTACCACTCTTTCTCCTTTTTCTTCTTTTATTTTATTCATGCACTGATGGATCAACCTTCACTCTTAAGAAATAAAGTAAATCAAGAATACATTAAAGTGGATCCAATTAAGCTGAAATGCGAAACTTAAAGTTCTCTGTCAAGAAATGTTTTCATGTGTATCCAAAATCCTTTATAACCCAAAGGAAATTTGGTTGCTGCAATAATTTTAGTGCGATGTTATGACATTTGGGTGAGATTCTAGGTTCTGAAAAATGTTTTCCAATTTTGGGTAAACTTATAGGAATATAAAATTTCCGAAACATAATTCATGGATGGAAAAAGTAAACTAAATATGGGGGAAAAAGAACGAAATGAAACAAAACCTGGTAGTTCTGTTCATTACAGGTTGCTTTATGATTATTGGCAACTTCACAAAAATTTGTTTTATGTGTATTGTTAGTTGCGTTAGCTTCATGGATACATTCTCTGGTGAATGTTTGAACATTTAAAAGCAAGAACAGGGGTTGAACCTTATTTTGAATTGTCCTTGTAATGTATAGTTAATAGCTTTTGTTTGGAGGGCTCTGTGGTGCTGCTCATTTCTAAATAACATGTTGCCTCATCTTGGAAATTTTCTTGCACTTTATGCTATTCTTGTTATAAATAACATTTTCATCTTTAAAAATAGCATTATGTTAAGCAAGCCAAATGCGCATATGGGTAAGAAAATTGTTGTTTGGTGGCAGATGGGCGCTATATTGCAACTGTCTCACATGATCGAACGATCAAGCTCTGGTCCAGCAGCAGCAATGAAAAGGATGCTATGGATGTAGACTAGATTACCTTGAGCTCCTTGCAATGAAAAATGATAAATTGTTAGATGGTCTTGACATTAGCTGATCGAGCATCAACGTTTTCTAACTTTTCCTCATCTGCGGCAGTTTAACTTAGTAGTATCAAGCTATCAGCCAATTTCAGCGAGAGATCAATGCGAACTGCAGCTGTAATCCCCTTGCATCTTATGTATTTGATGTGCAGTTCTCCCAAGGTCGTACTTTATGATAAGGAAATGACTGGAAGTCTGGAATTGATTCTACAAGGATCTACAAACTAAATTTTGCAGATATTCCATGTTTGTCCCTGTTTGATTCTTTCTTAATCTTAACTATTCAAATGGTGGTTTTGCAATTCTATTTCCCTAATCTATATGGCATATGCACAATTATCTTGACTGAAACGTGTTGCTTTATTTCTATTATTCAATTTCTGCATCTCCATTGTATGCTTGTCTAGCAATTTACGGTTAGATCAAGTTTTGCCAAAGATGAGATTGATAAGTTGGTCCATAGCCGCATCAAGGGACAATGGGAGCTGCCGTTCTGGGCAAGAAGCATTTGACTTGAGTTCAACCTATGCAGCAACAATAAAAGAGATGACTGTTGTTGGCTACTGAATGCTGATACAACTGGTGCTAGATAAAGATTATACTTGGAATTTGAGTTTGATAAGGTCATAGTACAAAAGCTATAACTTGCATATCAATTTTCAGCTGGTGAACCATCTGAACAGAAAAGATTGTCAGTCTTTTGTAAAAAGATAATTTACAGTGTGAATCATTGATTCCTTTTAAGTTGAAGATTCAATCCATCAATGAAGGTGGTTAATGTGTTAAAAACTCAAAATGTGTTAAAAACTCAAATCTCACCATTCTGATACAATGTATGCTACATCCCAAGAATGTCAAAACTGCTAGTAATCGGTGTTCCGCCGAAAGAAGTAACTGTACTTAGCAATACTCCACCCATGGAAACATTAAATAACCCAAATAGTTGAGTATGGTAGGTGAGATAACTACAAGCTGAAGGTGATGTTACAAACTCATTTGTACCAGCCAGCAAGCAAATACCTCAGCAGGAAACAGAAGCCGCATCCAATAGCCTGTCAAACACAGGCAGTATATATATATATATGTATGAGCTATCATGCAGAGAAAAAACACATGCAAATGTAGTTTTGCATGCAAATGAGTTCCTAATGAATACTCTCGCATGATGCATCCAGGAAGAATACTCGTCCAAAGCAAAGAAACGATGTTGCATATAATAATACGAGAAGAATTGAAGAAACCATGCAATTAAAAGAATTACAAATGAGCTTTTGAGAGAAGAAAGTGGGCTCTAAATGAAAACATGGAAGGGTGGTGAGAAAAGGAGGGGGAAGAGAGATTGAGAGAAGGGCACAAACAAAGCATAAGTTGATGAGAGAACATTTCTAGCACATGAATAAATCACCTGAACAAGAAGAAGATGGGCACAAAGAGACTTTTCTGACTTCCTCCCAAAAATTCTTAAATAAACATTGACAACTGTTCCATCATTGGTTCCAGTTAACAGTCCTGTTTGAGGATCAAACCTAGAAAAATAGCCAAATATAAAAAAGATATCCATAAAATAATTCATAGCAAATGCCCCTACAAGCTACGGTTCGTAAAGCATAAGCATAATTAACAAAAGCAAAAACTACCTAGGCAGCCGATGCCGAGGGCAATAGACATAGCCAGAAAGCTGAACAGGCACAACTGCATATTAGACATTCTACAGGAAAACCAGAGGTTTAAGAACTAGAAAGAGGAAAGAGTTATCAGATCAAACCTGGGGAAGTGATAAGAGAAAGTTTATTACTTGAGGTAAAAAGAAAATCAGGAGAGTTTCACTGTTGAAAAAGGAAGTATTGCATTAGGTTATAGAAAGGCATAGTGATAAATGCAGAGTAAGTTTACTGAACAAGTCATTATGTGAAAGACTAATACAACAGAATGTCATGATAGCTAATGATCTTAAAATGAGACAATAGGTCAATTACATAATTATATTAAATTAGTTATTAAATGAAAATGAGATTGAATGTGAGAGAGAAGGGAAGCAAGTCAAATCAAGACATGTGAATAAGTGACTGAAATGTCTAACAAAAATAGGTCCCAAATCAAATTTGTACAGAAAACCAACTTGTATACATGCATGATTGTGAAATAGAAAATTTGGAAGGATGGGAAAAACACCTAAAATGTCCTAAAATCCCAACAACAGCCATAGTCATTCCGGCAAAGTATGTATAGGTATCGCCAACAAAAACAGAAGAAGGATACCTAAAAGAAACCAAAGACAATAGTCAGTGTTACATCACTGCACAGAATGAACAGAAATAAGACTGCATGGCAAATGGAATCAAGTTTACCAATTGTAAGAAAGTAAAGCCATGGAGGTGGCTAGTAAGGGTTGAGTAAGATAAATAGAAAATGCATGAGCCTGTTGATACTCGGGATCCACAGAAGCTCCAATTTGCATTATATTGTGTATCAAAATCTGTAAAATTGACAAGCTGTCTCAAATTCCAGAATAGCTCAGATTGCAACTGTTTTACAAGTCTTTGTGTTTGCTTACAGCAGATGCAATGACAACTGTTTGCCCAACTTCCAAGCCATTTATACCAGCATGAATGTTAATGGAATTTGTGCAGAAAACAGCCAAAAGCCCCATGTATAGCTTATATAGCCATCCTTTAAAATTTAAAAAAAAAAAAGAAGAAAAACATAAGAATAACACAAGGAAACAAATAATACAGCAAATACAAAAGAGAGCAGAAAAAAAAAAAGAAACAAATGTGCTGGACTCAAATTTGCAAATAATTGTTCACAATAATTTATTTTTCTTGTAAAAATAATAGCACAACTCCCAGTGGAAGGAACAAACATCTAACAGCCCAAAAAGGAAAAGGTGAAAGAGAAAAGAGCGGGAAATTTGGTATATATTAAAGGAATACATGATGAAAAAAATGTCGAACATGCATTTGACCACCAAGTTGTAGTCAGTATGCAAAAATAAGGCAAGGGTCCACCTTCAACTAGTAGTTGGTGAAAAAAAATCTATAGCCAGTAACTCATTTTATAATCCTCTTTTACTCAAGGAGACAGCTGAACCCCAGTTTCCCCTCCACCATGCAAATATAGCTTTGGAAAATTCAAACTTCTTTACTATTGATAGAATGTGGAATCATCATTTCGTCCTTTTATGTTTTAAGAAAAAAAATCCTTTTCTTCGGACTCACTTTCTTTGCCAGATGGAATAGACACTTTTTAACTGTTATCATTTTGCATATGCCATCAAAAGGATGCCAAGATAACACAACAATGATGCACATTTCCTCTGGTAAGACACACCTTTTAATTCAATGAATGAACATATTTCCTCCAATAAGATACCTTTTTCAATGAACGAACATTTTATGGTTAATTTCTTCTGCATTGACCAAATAATAAAGGCAGTCTCAGTTAAAATTTACCGACTGAATGACCAGATGAAGCTCCTGAACTAGATAGAGCATCCCACAATAATAAAATAACTATATAAAAGAAAAAAGTTTTGTCTTTTCTATGACTAAAAATGAACTTTTATTCCCAGAGAATTCAGCAAAGTGACAACAATATGATTTCTACTTCAACATCAACTTTTTGATATTTTAATACTGAGATAAAGCATATCGCGACAGAAGTTTTTCTAATTTTTTATTTTTTTTGGAAGGGGGGGGGGGGGGGGGGTGGCGGGTGGCGCTGGGTTGTGGTGTTGAAGGTTCAGAATTAGAAAAATACCTAGGTCGATCACACCATGCCCAACATATGGAATAAGAGGCTTTGGTATTACGATAGTTGTATGTCCAGCATAAGCCATCAACAATGGAAGCGCAGCAATTGATGGTAGGAGTAATTTCCTGCTCTTAACAGTTACAAGTTAGAGTGTAAGTATCTCATCATGCATTATTTCAGAAAAACATGCAGCAGAGCCAGAGAACAAATGCAACAAGAAAAAAGTTTAAAATGTTTATTAAAGAAAATATTAAATAAGATAGACAACCTTAGTGGAGAACTCAATACTTACACTCTCCATGGTACATCAAGGACATCATCCACGAATCCGAGTAGAGTCATGAAGCAGATGCATGCTAGTGCTGCGTTGTACTCTACAAGCCACTGCATGTATGAAAATGTCAACAATAACGATATATTAGTAAAGCATTTTCTCACAAGTTATGAACACGAGTCCAGTTATCTAGGAAAGGCTTCCATGAACTGAATTGAGTTATGCTGAGTTTGGAGTTAATGCAAAGTGGAATTAAAGTGGAATCTCTGTTATGACTAAGGGATGGGATGAGAATATGAGAATACATTGTATAAGTAGCATAAGATTGTAATTGACAGGGAATCGGTGGAGTGAATAAACAACAATCATCTCTCTCTCTCTCTCTCTCTCTCTCTCTCTCTTCTTCTTCTTCTTCTTCAATTCTGGATCTTGGAGACATTCCAAAACCTGCTATGTAACACTTTACTAACTATACAACACAACAACTAAATCTTAATCCCAAACAAGTTGGAGTCACCTATATGAATCTTTTTTTGTCATTCAACTATTTATTATACATTTACGATAAGAATTAGAAATTAGTTGCAAAAATGTTACTAGTTTATTAATAGAATAAATAAATTAACTAATAAAAAATAAAAATAAGATATCAAATTATGTTAAAAATGATAAACATAAACACATATAAAATATGAAAATTTTAAAAAATACATATCTAATTTCTTTTATTTTTTTATTAGGGGAATTTTCGGAATATCAATTTTATCAATATTGCTGTAATGCCCTAGATAACTTGTGCTATGGGATGTGTGAGAACAACAAATAAAGAATTAGATAGCGAGTGGATAAGACAGAAATGCACCATTGCTTTTCCAATAAGGGCACCAAAAATAGGACAAGTTGAGATTAGCCTGTGATATTTTTGTCAGTCTTGCATGACAAATGCATCCTAAATCCTAATTCCTAAAAGTCTCCCCAATTCTCCCTATATACATTTTGAACTAAATCGGGTAAAGACTTTGACAAATCAGAACTTTTCCGGCAGAAACATTCAAAAAGAAGGGGAAAAAAAAAGGTTCAGAAACTATTATTCAAAGAACAGCACATTATAGACTTGTATATAAGAGAATGAATTTAGGTAAACCATCAGCCATCATGTCTTATCCCATAGGATGGGCATAGATCTTATAATTTTTTTCCCCTCTTCCAGAAAATGAGTGGTCACTTTCAATTGGAGTTGAAATAATAGCTTCTAAATCTTGTTCCACAAAATACACATCAATAATTTTATTTTTATTCATGATGTTAACTTCTTAATTTTACTAACTTAAAATTGTATAGTTCACCATTCAAACATATACATCATTGCAAAAGTAATAACTTAAAATTTTTACGATTTCACAATTTATACATGCATATTGTTACAAAAATAAAACACAAGTCATTAAAATTAATAAAACTATGACTTGAGTCTTGAGATCTTGAGCTTTTAAATTTTTAAGGGTGTATATACAAGTATAAGCAATTATGATTTGTTATTTTGATAGGCTGAAATGTTTATTTAATTATAAGTTTACATCATGAAATAGGCCAAGATGAGATTATGAAGAACAATTGAACTTGGATATTAAAAAAGAAAAAATTTTGGGCTGGACTAGGTGGGGCAACCTGAATCCACACAAGAATAACTATAATAAGGTCCTAAAGAATTTTTTTGGTGGGCAATACCAACCACACCCCGCGCCCCCACCCCCCCCCCCCCCCCCCAACTCAACTCAACTCAACTCAACTCAACTCAACTCAACTCAGCTTTTATCCCAAAGATTTGGGGTCGGCTATATAGATTCGCTTTCTCCACTCTAAACGATTTTGGGTTAAATCCTTAGAAATGTGTAATGCTTCTAGGTCATGTTGTACTACTCTCCTCCATGTCAATTTAGGTCTACCCTTTTTTTTTCTTTCTATCCTCTAACCTAATGTGCTCTACTTGTCTAACTGGAGCCTCTGTACGTCTACGCTTCACATGACCAAACCATCTCAATCTCTCTTCTTTCAACTTATCTTCAATTGACACCACTCCTACCTTTTCTCTAATACTCTCGTTACGGACTTTATCTAATCTAGTATGGCCACTCATCCACCTTAACATTCTCATTTCTGCAACTCTTATCTTGGACGCATACGACTCTTTTAGTGCCCAACACTTACTACCATATAACATAACTGGTCGTATGGCTGTACGGTAAAATTTTCCTTTCAACTTATTGGAATTTTACGATCACATAAAACTCCCGTGACACGTCTCCACTTCAACCATCCGGCTTTAATCCTATAACTAACATCCTCTTCACATCCCCCATCTACTTGAAGGACTGAGCCTAGATATTGAAAGTGATTACTTTGGGACAGTACCACTCCATTCAAACTAACTCTTTCTCTATCACCACTTTGGCCTTCACTGAACTTGCAATGCATGTATTCTATCTTCGTTCTACTTAACTTAAAACCCTTTGACTCTAGAGTACTTTTCCAAAACTCTAGCTTTCTATTAACTCCTTCTCGTGTCTCATCTATCAGAACAATATCATCCGCAAACAATATGCACCAAGGAATACTCTCTTGTACATGTTTCGTCAATTCATCTAAAACTAATGTAAAAAGGTAAGGTCTTATGGCTAATCCTTGGTGTAATCCAATTGAGATCGGAAAATCTCTTGTGTCCCCTCCCACTGTACGCACAATAGTAGTTGCTCCTTCATACATATCTTTCAATACTTGTATGTACCTAATAGATATCCTTTTTTGTTCTAACACATTCCATAAGACATCTCTTGGAATACTATCATAAGCCTTCTCCAAATCAATAAAAACCATGTGTAGATCTTTCTTCACATCTCTATATTTCTCCATCAAGCTTCTAATAAGAAAGATCGCTTCCATAGTTGAACGATTGGGCATGAAATCAAATTGATTGAGAGAAATAGAAATATCATGACGTAGTTGATGCTCCACAACTCTCTCCCACAACTTCATAGTATGACTCATGAGTTTAATTCCCCTATAGTTTGAGCAACTCTGTATGTCTCCCTTATTTTTAAAAATAGGTACTAAAATACTTCTCCATTCATCAGGCATTTTCTTTGAGTTTAGAATCTTATTAAATAATTTAGTTAACCATGCCACTCCCATATCTCCCAAACACTTCCACACTTCAATTGGTATTTCATCAGGTCCGCAGACTTTACCCACTTTCATTCTCTTAAGTGCTTCCTTTACTTCTAAAGATCTAATCCTTCTAATATAATTCACATTCTTTTCTATTGTTCTATAGTCTATATTCACGCTATTACCATTTTGACTATTATTAAAGAGATCATTAAAATAATTTCTCCGTCTTTCTTTAATATCCTCATCTTTCACCAACACTTTTCCTTCTTTATCCTTAATATACCTAACTTGATTTAGATCTTGACATTTCCTTTCTCTCCTCCTTGCTAATATATAAATATCTTTCTCCCCTTCTTTAGTTCCAAGTTTCTCATATGACTTTTCAAAGGCCTGTGCTCTTGCTTGACTAACTGCCTTTTTTGCCTTTTTCTTTGCTATCTTGTATTGTTCATATGCCTCATTATTATCACATTTAGATAATTTCTTATACCATTCCCTTTTTCTCTTCACTGCCTTTTATACTTCATCATTCCACCACCATCTCTCTTTTGAGGGTGGTCCATGTCCTTTAGACTCTCCAAGTATTTTTCTAGCTACTTCTCTAATCTTTGATGCCATCTGTATCCACATATCATTGGCCTTCATATCCAGCTTCCATACTTTGGATTCAAGAAGCTCATTTTTGAACTTCACTTGCTTTACTCCTTTAATCTCCAACCACTTTGTTCGAGCTACACTATTTCTTCTGACCTTACTTGAATTGTTCTTAAATTTGACATCCAAGACCACCAACTGATGTTGACTTGTTAAAGCCTCTCCTTGAATGACCTTGCAATCCTTGCATAGAGCTCTATTTGTCTTCCTGGTTAAGAGGAAGTCGATTTGGCTTCTATGTTGCCCACTTTTGAAAGTCACTAAATGTGACTCTCTTTTTATAAAGTAGGTATTTGCTAGTATTAGGTTGTATGCCATAGCAAAATGCAGGATGCTTTTTCCCTCCTCATTTCGACTGCCAAAACCAAAATTTCCATGAACATTCTTATAACCTTGTCTATCACTTCCTACATGTCCATTTAAATCTCCACCAATGAAAATATTCTCTTTATTCAGTATGCTTTGCATTAAATCATCCATATCTTCCCAAAACCTTTGTTTACTCTCACTGTCTAGTCCTATTTGTGGGGGCATAAGCACTAACTATATTTATTGTTTCTCCTTCTAGTACTAGTTTTACTAGTATAATTCTATCTCCTACTCTTTTCACAGCTATTACTGCGTCTTTCAATGTCCTGTCTATGATTATGCCCACTCCATTCTTGTTTCTCTTATTTCCGGTAAACCATAGTTTGTACCCTGAATTATCCACTTTCTTACTTTTCTCTCCTACCCATTTAGTCTCCTGAATGCGAGCAATATTCACCCTTCTCCTTTCCAAGGTATCCACAAGCTCCATTAATTTTCCTGTAAGTGATCCAACATTCCAAGTACCAACCCTGATCCTCCTTCTATTTTGCTAATTCCTAATTGGTCTCCTTTTATGATATCTTCTATTATTTTCTATGTCTATCTTGTGTTCTGTTCCACTATCTGTCCTATGGACTAACTTCTTTACCCACACTGTTCATGATGTGGGAACCCTTGCTCACTTAACACCCACCCAGGCGCTGGCATGGCGCGTCGCTTTCGGTGAACGCCCTACACCCTTGCATATTTCTCAGTACACCCGGGTTCCGATGTAGCACGTCGTGAGTAGAGTCACCTACCGCAACTCTCCTCCTTTATCCGGGCTTGGGACCTGCTAAGCGCAAGCTACTTAGGCGGCAACTCTCCTCATTTATCCGGGCTTGGGACCTACTAAGCGCAAGCTACTTAGGCGGAGTTCCCCACACCCCACCCCGCCCCCCCCAACCAAAAAAAAAAAAAAAAAAGTTTGCCATTGAGCACCGGCATTCAAATCTAACCAATTTATTTATTATTCTCCACTTCCTTCTCCACCTTTTCCACTCCTGCTCTTCTCCATGCCAAATGTTGTTATCTACAATGCACACATTATATAAGCATCTATTTATCCATCCCATAAGTATAACACAAGGAAATTATGGCGGTCTAGTGATATATAATTCTTCACTCCATTATATTGATTGATCAACTCCATTCTTGATATGCTTCCCTATTCTTATCCTCTTAAACATATAAAATTCTCTTCATCTCCAATTTTCCCTTCTCTCCATCTCCACTCTGCAATAGATCATCACTCAACTCCAACATAGCACAAACAGATATTTTAGGCACCATAAGCCATCAATTTTATTAACCCTGTGTTTCTTGTACTAATTTCAGTATAATGACATCAGTGATCCCATCATCACACCACAACTACTATCATTTACCACCACACAGTTCACAATTTTCATTCTCCAATACATTTTTGCCATTTAAATTTTTGGGTTGCACCATATCCTCAGGGAACAAAAGAAACCTAACCTTCTGAATTTTCACTTACTAGGAATCTAGAGGTAACAATCAATTAGTACAAAAAGGTTTCAATATGCTATGATCATCATAAAGTGAGCCTTTCAAGATTTGAAGCCTTGGTGTGTGTGCGTTAGTTTTTACACTACTAACAGGTGCACCATAAATTTCCTCAGATGCACTAAGAACTAACTAGACTTCAATGTGTATAATAATACATAAAGCTTAACAACTGCACAGCTAAGAAAAAAAAAAAACAAAATGTGATAGAAGAGAAAGACATAAACAAAACTCAAATATGAAATTGAATTTGGCAAAATATCATTCAGTAGATAACAATATATTTCAGAAATCATCTGCTAACACCCAAGTAGGAAAAAAAAATCAAACTAGGCTATATAATATTCTTACATTGGAATCTGCTGTGAAGTTAAAATACTGAAATATGATTGCCAATACCAAGAAGACTATCCCAACAACAATACCTAATGACTCAGGCCTGCAGAACAAAAAGCAGCATTATCAAGGAAACTTTTATAAATGAAACCAATCAGTTAAAAAGGGGGAAAAAAAAACATAATCATTGCCTAATCATATTGTGTTTCTAAATGACAACAATGATTGTCATTAATTTTCACAATTCCCTTGAAACTCTTCTTGAAAGGTCATTTCTAATGGTTCAAACGCCACAGAAAAACACAAGCTTAAATCAACAATTCTTGAACTTGTAGCATTTAGTCACTTAAAAGCTAAAAACACAAGAAAAATTTCTTCTTCAAAACTTCTGGATATTCCAGCTTAGAATCATCAAATTCTATTGTTTATTGAACATATCATTGTAAACAGAGAACCAAGAAACCACAAACACAACTTTATTTTAGGATTACAGCAGAAACAAAGAGCTCGGTAATTACTTGAAAACAAAATTAACCAAATGAGAATGGAATGCCAAGAGAAAGCAATAACTTTAGAGCAGCATGGCACATCACTGAGTGTAGCAGTTACAGTTCCAGCAAAATTAAAAGAAAAAAAAAATGGAAGAAACATGGATCAAATCACGTCCTCTCATTGGAACACGCATTAGCAACTTTTTTCCTCTAAAATAAAATCAAACTACACGGACAAATCAAAAGTTGCTACACGAATTCAGCATCAGAAGGCACTCAACAACTGGAATGGAAATTGTGAATGCAAGGCATAACTATCCATGACACAATTCACAAATTGCTCCAAATACGAACTCCATATAAACTCAAAATGCAATACATACACACCTCAAAAAACGAACTAGAAACTCGAAGCCAACAATTAAACAGAAGAATAGAATGATAATTAACAATAAAAACTCACACTTTAATAGTTCCCTGAGGGGTACCCTTCTTGTTAATATCATAACCAAAAAGATTCCTCCTCAAAACGTATCGAGAAGCTACAGGAATCATCTTAACGGTCAAGAAGAATCCTGCAAGGCTAAGGGCAGCATTGATGAGGATTGATCTTTTAAGTTCATGCTGGATCTTGTAGTGGCAGAAGAGCAAATAAAAGTAAGGGGCGAGAAGCAAGAGAGAGAGCTTGAAAATGAACGCAGATTTTGGGGGAGCAAGTGGTGGGTCAGCAGATTCTTGGGTTTTGTGCTCGATTTTGGAATCGGTAGGGACTGGTTTCGCGGTGCTTGTGTCCGTTGTTGATGTAGCTCTCTTGCGAGCTGCCATGCCTCACTCGAACTTCTCTGTTTCTCTGCGAGTCTGTGTCTCTGTTACGGAATTGATTCTTGCTCTGTCTAATTTGGGTCTTTCATTCGGGTGTCTCTCCATGGGCGTCACTGAAGCTAATGAAATCTTGCCACGTTAGCAATCATATGGAGATAGGGCCCCACTAAGTACATGCCACAGGCAAGAGAGTAGAAGGGTACCAGGGATAGGGTCTAGTTTCAACGTTGAATTGCTGATATTGATAGTTATTGATTTATGTTAAGTATTTAATATAATTATATTTAATTATTATTATATATAAAATAATTAATAAATATAGATATTATATAATTTATTTTATTATTAAAATAAATATAAAATTATAAATTTATTATATTATATTATATTATTTATTATTAAATTAAATATATAATTATTAAATTAATGTATTATATTATTTATTTATTATTAAAATAAATATATAATTATTAATTTATTATATTATATCATCTATTTTATTATTAAAATAAAAAAATAATTAATTTTTTTAAATAATTAAATAACTTTAAAATATAGATAAAATAATAAAATTATTATTATTATTGATAAAGAAAAATTATAATTAATTTTAAATTTTTAAATGTAAATAAATATTTTATATTTTATAATATTAATAAAAAATATTTTAATAAAATTAAAATGTATTAATTAAAATATTAAAATTATAAATGAAAAAAATAAAAGTATTAATAATATTAATTTTTGAGTTAAATAAAAAAATAATATGATTTAAATAAAAAATAAAATAAAATTAACCGTTGATTAATGAGAAATAATTTTAAAAATAGAGTTGATATAAATTATTATTTTATTTTTTAAAATTTATTAAACACTTTAATTCATATATTTAAACATTTATTACTTATCAACTATATTTACAGGTGAACTAAACACTCTCTTAATTTTACTTATAATTTTCGACTTAAACTTTATTTGACATTGTTGTAAAACTGTAGACGAGAAAATATATTTTTAAATATATTAATTAAAAATATTAAATAATAATTTAAAATTAAATTTAATAAATTTTAATTATTAAAATATTAAAATAATAAAATTATTTTTTTTTAAATTGTTTTTTCAATTGTATATAAAATATATATATTTTTTTCATAAACAATAATTTTAGTTTTAAAATTTCAATATCAAACAAATACTTAAAACTTTAATTTATATAATAAAAATCAGATAAAATGTCCAATTCACCCCTAAACTCTAAGGCGAGGGTCAAATTTGTTCAAATTAAAAATTTATCCATATTAGTTAAAATTTTTATCCATATCAGTCCACATCTTTCATTTTAAGGCAAATTAATCTTATATTATTAGAATTTCTTCATGTGAAATAGATGAATAGTGAAAGTAAATAAAAAATAAAAAATAAAAAGTCAAATTCACGCCTAAACTTTGAAGTGATGATCTCACTTATCTAAATTTAAGTTTCAGCATAATTAATCATCTCTCATCAAATTTTCAACATGTGAAATAATAATATTGTGTAAAATTAAAAATGAAAAACTTAATTGTATAAAATTAAAAACAATAATAATATTATAAAATTTCTTTGCATCAAATATGAAAATTTTCATGATAGAAAAATCAGTAATATTGAAAAATACCTATAAATAATTTTTCTAAAATTTTTTAAGTAATTCTTTTTCATGTCATTTGAAAAAAAAATATTATTTTTAAGAAGATCCTATGAAACTCAATTTTAATCCTACATCAAACATTACCAAAAAAAACATTATGTTAGTAAAATCAAGAATATTGTAAAGAGCTCAAAATTAATTTTTTTTAATATAAAAACAATAAAATAGATAAAAAAAATAAAAAAATAATATTATATTAAAAAGGTGCTAAACCACTTGAGGTTCATGGGCGTCTTTCACAAACGCCTCATTTCTGGTAGGTGATGGCCTTAATTGGCTTTTAATCGAAAGTTTTAGACTTATTTAATTCAAAAGGTATTTAATCCAAAAAGTGATTTTGGGCAAATTTGACATTTGCCTCAATGTTTAAGGGTGAATTTGACCTTTTCATTTTTCAATAAAAATCCTTAAAAATTAATTTAAACCTTCGTTTATTTAAAGAAGTAATTTTTTAAATTTTAATAATTTTATTAAAATATAAAAATATTTATACATATATAATATAAATATGTATTATTAGTTTAATATTATAATTAAATAATATAAAATATTTTTCTAAAAAATAATTTCTTAACAATCAATTATTATAAAAAATATTTTTTATATATAAATTATTTTTTACGAAATAAATAAAGTCTTGAGTATTATTAAAATTTCTATAACTAATTATTACTGATTTTAAAATTAATTTATAATTAAATTTTACTTATTATAACTTTGATAGATATATCATAAATATTTTCAAATTTTAATTCATCTCACAAAAATTTTTAAACTTAATTATATGTATATAAATAATTTTAATATATGCTAAATAATAGCTTAAGGTTAAATATATTATTTTGCAAGTATAAGAAATAAAAACAAAAACTATATATAATATCAACCTATATATATATAAAAAAAAAACTATATGTAATTAGAATTTGAAATTATTAAAATAAAGTGAAAAAGAAAAAAAAATCTATTTGTGGGTTTCGTTGTCTCGTTGTGGAGATGGACTCTTCATTGGATATAGGGGTGAGCAGATTTCGGTTCAAATTAAAAAATTAAACTGAATTAAATTAATTTCATTCAATCAGTTCGGTCTTAAAATTTAATTAGTTCAGTTCGGTTTTATATTATAAAAATTTTGATTATTTCAGTTGGATTCAATTTTGAAGAGAAAAAAATCGATTAAATCAAACCGAAATGAATAATAATTTTATATATTCAAATCGAACCAAATCTAATCTAATTAATTTTTGAATTGATTTATGTTTATGAGAATTTATTAATTATATTTAATTATATATATATATATAAATTGTTTAATTTAATTGATTAATGGTTAATAAATTCAAATCAAAGTCAAAATTAAACCAAATAACTGGAAAATAAAGTCTAAATTAAAAAATCAATCAAAAATAAAAACCGATCAGTTTGAACCGAACAGAACTGAAATAGAGCGGTTTGATTGAATTCGATTTTTTATCAATTTCGATTCGATTTGATTTTTAAAATATATAATTCGATTTTCAAAATTTTATTCGATTCGATTCAGTTCAAAACAAATGCTCACCCCTAATTGGATCTTAATTTGGCAGTAGAGTGTCCAATTGTAAAGCTCTTCTTAAGGAGCTAAGTATGTTAGTTTTTGTTTTATCAAAACATAAGCGAATCAACTCTGCTCATTCTGTGGCTCAGGCAGTTATATCTTCGTCTGAAAAGGGCATTAGGGATTTTCCCCTCTTATTTCTTGATGTGCTGCGTTGTGATTCCAGTGACTTGTGAATTTTATTTAATGTTTTTTTAAAAATCTTTTAGATATTAATTTAAAATCAAATTAAAAAAATAATATGAGCAAAAATAATTATTTATAAGATAGATTAAATGGTTAATTAATTATAATATTTACAAAATAGTATACTAATGTTTTTAAAAATATAATTTTATTTTAAATAAATTGAAAATAGATGAAAATTTAAAACTTCTATCTAACACTATAAAGTTTGAAAGAGAATTTATATAATCATAAATGATAATTTGTTATGAATACTTTTATATAAAATTTAAAGAAAAAATATTAAATTGAAAACTCTGTTTGTTTCATAGAAAATAACTTATACGTAAAAATTATTTTTCATGCAAATTATTTCTTAAGAAAATGATTTTATGCATTAAAATAACTTATATGTAACAATCACATAAATCTCTGGCTTGCCTTGCTTCAAAGAAATAAAAAGGGATAATACCAACTAACATGGAACAAGCTGTAAACAGAAGAGCTGTTTTGTTTAAAAACATCTCTTCACTAAATATTTCACCATTTGCAGTGGCTGGTTAACATGTCAACACTATAATTTGCAGCAAACCATGAAGTCAACATAGTATGGTCTGTCATACAAATATTTACAGAAAAATATGAATAACATAATGCAATTACTCAAGCACCCTCATGAAAATCCAAACCAACTCCCAATATAATAGCAAAACTGCACAAGGCTTTTCAGTTTCCACTTGCTTCAAATTTTACGAATTTTTTTCCAATACAAAACTTCTGGCATCTCATTAAAAGTTCATTTTTGGCATATATACAAAAGGATGCCAAAAACATAGATTATGATACTGCTAAGAGATCAAGAAACTAGCCAAGTGAGATTCCATTTTACCTCTCACCATGAAATTGCATTCTGATGTTAGGTTTGATAACCTGCCGAACTGATCCTTGTGCCCCTATCTATTACTACGCTTCTAATAGCAGCAAAAAACTAGACCTTAAGTATTAGGCCAATAGGACAATGATCACTTCCAGCAACATCAGGAACAATGTATGAGTCATGAACCTTGTCAGCTATGGATTCTGAGACCAGGAAGTAGTCTAGCCGCCAACCTGTTTCAAATTTCAATAATACTAAATAAGATGCAATGCATAAAATTGTAACCTTGCACAGGTAATCCTTACTAGCTAGAAAGTCATGAATGTTGGCATGACATACACCATTCGACTTCTGAATACTGTCTACTGGGTGATGACTTTTTGGGATGCTACACAAAAATAATTCGTACCAATTCTTAAATGGCTTGAGGCACAAAGGCTGTCTCTTATTACTGTTGTTATTTGTTAGGGTGGTGATATTGCCAAGCATGTATATCCTACCCAAGCAACAATCTCTAAATTGACCACATCACCTTATTTAACTAGAACAAAACTGTTTAATACTTTTTAAAGCTAAGAGATCTGTCAATCCAATGTTATCGATCCAGCCTGACAAGTTCTCTACCAATATCATCACCCTCATTCCATGTTTAAAATATTTATTGAACTTGGAGAATGGTAATAGTCTTGTATACATGCCAGAGTTTTGGAAGTCTATATGAATCATACCCTCAAATTTTAAAAATGTCTGAATAGTAAATACACAACAAAAAATGTGCTCTAACTGTTGAACTCATATTCAGATACCTTTGTTAGTTTTCCGCGCGCCATGCCGATAACCCCAATAAGTATAGCCAACAACATTGGGATGTTGTTTTCTGAAAGTATCCACAAAACCCCTTGACAAAAGGTTTGTCCCAAATGATTGCCTTTCTTCATCTGTAAAACCAGCACTTCTTCTATTTCCCTGAACATTCATATAAAAATTAGCAAATATAAATATATAACACAAAAAAAAGAGACTATTATTATTACCCATCCTACCATAAAAATGAAGTCCTCAACTAAGTCCTTATCTTTTTGCAAGTGGATGTAGGCAATCACACAACATAAATAATGGATTAATAAAACCAACATTTCCAGGTAGCCAATAACAGATTTTTTTTTTTAACTCATACACGCCACAAATACATTTTATAGACCAATTTTACTGTTCATATAGGGGCATACCAGCGAAATGGTTAATCAAAAATAGAATAAATTATTATATCCAAAGTTTTTCCATAATGCAAAGCATATTATAAAAATAATTAAAAGAAAATATTTTACCCTTCATATTATGGTTCCAAACTGCAAATATGACAACATGAATACGAGACAGAACCTAAATTTTTTGGATTGAAAATATATAAAATATATATTAATTAAAGAAAATTAAAAATTCCATATAAGGCATTGACAATTATATTACTTACAGCAGGGTTGTAAATGTCTATCTCTTGATGAGCACAATTGAGATCACCAGTCAAAATAACAGGCTTTGACTTTTCCAGCTCCTGCATCATGCAGGCAGAGGAATATCAGCCAACTGTAGAAAGTGTTTGTAACTGTCTTTTGTAGTTTAAATCAAAAGCATATATATTGGAAAAAGATTATACCACCAAAGAGAAATATCAGCCTATTCCAAAGACAAATATTATAACAATTTTTTTTAAATATCAAGTTGCAAAAATCACAAGTCTAGAAACGTTTAGGAGATTATCTGAAATCAACAAGGCTTTAAGGTCAAACTGAATCACAGACGTCACTGTAAGATTGATGAGCATTAAGAATGCTAAGAGAAACTAATTCCCCAAATTCAAATCTGAATAATCATGCTTGAAGTAAAAAAAAAAATTCCAGAGATCTTACTTTACTTTCACATTATGTAATACACCATGGATGACACAGAAATTCATTTGTAATAGAAAGCAGAGAGGAAAAAACAATGCCTAGACAACTACCCAATGAGGAAATACAAACAGAACCAATGGAGAGAAAAGCATCTGATCATTGATGTAAAACTAACATTAAAAGAAATTAAGAAACATGTATATTCTGCTTACTTTCATGTAGTTGCTAAGAGAAGAATCCCATTGTGTAACCCTGTATGACTATAATTAAAACAGAGCCCTTAGAAATGAGAGATTATGATGATAAAATACATTAAATAAAATAATCTAAGTAAATAATGCAAGATGGCTGAGGTCAATTACCAGTCTTTTCAAGCCATCTCCAGAGTTGGGAACATAGGCATTAATTAAATAGAATGAATCAAATTCTGCTGTAACAAGTCTTCCCTCGCTATCATGATCTGGTATGCCTAGACCATAGCTCACGGAAAGTGGCTTTATCTGTTACAAAAGTGACAACACTAACAAGCCATTGACAAGCAAAACTACTGCATAAACAAAGGAACAGTTGCTTATCTTATTAACTCCCAATTATATTGGTATTGCTACAGGGTCCATTGACTGTTCTTTGTTTAACAAAGAGAGTGCCTAAAGGCCTACGTTGTTTAAAGAACAATTAAAATAGAATGAAATGAGATTTTATGGTATGGAAGAAATATTCAGTCGTGCAAATAGAGATCTACATTTTTAACAACAATTTCAATGATGATAAGCAAATATTCGCTGGAATAACTACAAGTAATATAGCCACCTCACTATATGGTGAATGAGTGGATTGGCGAAATTCAGCTTGATTTATCATCCAAAATGAATTCAATATATGGTGGACAGTGGAGAATAACTGAATTATAAATGTCCATCAATGAAATAACACCATGTATAAGGTTCTAAAGACACTAAGAAGACTGCCTTCGGGACCTGGTTATTGGACTTGTGATTCACTGCTTACAGACAAGTATAAGAAAGCATGAAAAACATAGAATCAAATCCCAATGCAAACAACTCTCATATGGATAAGGCAAGTTATTGCATTTAATCTGCACTGTAGCCTAGACCAAAGGGGATTCCCAATGCACCAGAAATGAAGAGAGAGAGAGAGAAAGAGAGAGTTTTCTTCTCAAAAAAGGATAAGCTACCCGAGAGACAATTGCAGTGCCTGAATAACCAAGTTTGGAATGACTACATGTCCAGAAGCTATTCTCGTACCCATCTATCAGACACTGTTTGATAGACTCCACATCCTTCTCCTGTTCCAAATATAGCAGGGGCAATTAAGACACTGTCAAATTTATCAAATCAAACCCAGTAGTTATATATGATTAGGAGTGTGTAGCTACACCAATGGAATATTTTTAGTCAACAAAACATGCCTAAACCCAACCCTCCCACCCCTCCCCCCCCCCCCCCCCCACCACATCCAAAACACAAAAAAAAAAGAAAAAATTGAAGAAGAAGAAAGAGTAACAATATACTTGCCTGTAGTTTGGTCTCTTGGAAGCACAACACATCAAAATTTTCTCTTTGGGCAAGTTCAACAGCAGAGAATCCCTCTGACTTTAACAATGCTTTTAACCCATTGACATTCCAAGACATTAGCTTCACAAACTTTGCATCCTCAGCAAGAGGCGGAGGCCTCATGGTTCTGGGATTATATGGAATCCAACATTTCTGAGGCTTCTTGTGAGCAAGAATTGTCCAGGGTTCAGCTTGAGGTATGGTAACTAGATTATCAGTTTTAACAAATTCACTATCAATATCAGAAGATATTTTTTCTCTTTGCTTGGGAAGACTTCCCACTAGCAATAATAATCATGTTCCAGAAGATTGTTTCAATTTGCTACTGTAACTTTAAATAACAATTCATGAGTACAAGGAGGCAAAAACAAAATAGTTCTGGATACAAATGATGATAACATATGAGTATTAATGGCAGAAAGTACTACTACATCATGAAATACCTGAGACTTCAGCCGTTTTAGTTGAGAGTTTCTCTTTTGTTGTGATAATTTCAGCATCAACTTTGACTGTTTCATCCTTGGCAGGGAATTGTTTAACCCTTCTCTTTATCTGTTTAAAACTTGAAACCTCTGAAACAGTATTGATGGTTTCATCCGGTACATTACCAGCTTTATTTTGCAGTGAAATATTTTCTGTAAAAATAGAGGATATATGTTCTTCTGCTTGCTGAGAGCCTTGACCTGTACAAGCCAGAAACATCCAATTGTGAGACATGAGCAATAGAATTTTTAGTATGATGCCAGGAAAATTTTCCACCTGAAAACATATTGAAATCTCAGAATAATGAAAAATCATAAGACTTATTTGTAATGGTGATATTGGTTACCATCCAAGTTCTTGACCACAAAATGCTTTAATGCAGCTACAAGGTCAGATTTACGACCTTTGGCAGGGATACCAACATTCCTGAAAAATTAAAAAGACATAACTAAACACTTAGGATCTTGGCACATACAATTGCGAGGTAACCTTAAATGACAAAGTATATAAACTAATGCTGACACTAGAAAGCTAAGCCAACCAATTTCGGTTAATTACAGACACCATTGCTTAGCAGCTCCTTCAAAGTAATATCATATGCCAATTGAAGGACAAACAATTGAACATATGGTCAACCCATAGCATATAACCTTTTGCCTCAAAAGAAAATAAGTACAGCTGCTTATTAGCAAATTGTTAAGAAGAAACGCATCACACACGTAAGGAGAAGAAGAAGAAAATAAAAACTTCCTTTTTCCATGCACAAACTTCAAGCATATGTGAGCTATGAAGTGCAAATTTGATAATATATGTTCCCCAAATTTTAAGAAATTTTTGCAAATCTTTCCAATAAGGAAATTTACAGAAAAATACTTTTGGATCTTTTCAAATTTAAGATAAAAATAAGAAATAGCTAAGACACAATATCTTCCATGTTAGATCCATGAGAATCTTAGCTTCTACTCACTTAAGAATAACAAAACCTTGGGATCGGGGGGTAACTAGAGGAAAAATAATGGGAATCAAAGCGTTGATTCTTTAATTTCTGTAATTTTCTATGGAAGAGAAACAACTATTTATGAATTACATTTGCCACAAATAATTTGCAAATCTATATACTAAGGGTCAAATGTTTATGTACCTCAATGTTGTTCTAAGTTCTTGAACTGTCATTGCCTCAATTTTTGAAGGATCATCCTTGATACTTTGAATTTCAACTGACTGAATTTTAGGATAATTTTCCTGTACATGGATCACTAACCATTTGTCATTGCCTTTTAATTACTAGGAACATCAAAAAGCAAATCAAGACAGACAATAACACTAACCTTGACAACAATACCTTCAGAATTGGGGATTGCAAGCTCTAACCCTTTCAGTTTCTTATTCTTCTTTTCCTCAACGATTGAGGATGAGTGTGCTGATGGATTCGAAAGCGGTCGTTTAGAACTCATTCTTCCCACTTTCAAAGAAACTAATGATTCAGTAGTCAACTGTCTTGGTCTTGCTGCAAAGCTACAAAATTCTTACTCAATTATAGTTTTTTTTTTTAAATTTTATTTTTTTTGAAACACTAAGCTATACCATAACAATAAGCTACCAAATGGTTACTGCATTCAAAATTACCTAACAAAAATCAGTCACGTCTGCATTTCCTTTTTATCCAACAGATATGAAAAAAAGCCAAGAAAAATGAAACTGAAAAGAAAAAATCTTCAATTTCCGATAGGAAAATTACCAAAAATTTTGACTTTAATATGAAACAATGGCTAACTAAAGCTTTACTACTTCAAATGCCGAGCTTTCGCAATTAAAAGGATAGACAAATGGCCCCTACACCCCCCAATCCAAAAAAGAAAAATGTAAAAATTCCCATTTGAAATACGAAGTAAATGTATGGGAAAAATAAGATTAGTGTTGATTTCAGATGAAAGCATTCACTATCAGGACACTCTTTTGCCCCTAATTTTCCAGGTGACCAAACAGAAATTTGATAAAAAGAAAAGCGTGATAGACAAACCTGGAGAGATTAAGGAAGGCCTTGAAACCTAATTGCAGTGCGTGGTTATTCATTTATCGAGTAACCGACTAAGACTGTCACGAAGCAGAGACGGAGAATAAGGTTGAAGATATGCGTACGTTAAGCATAGTCTAGGCGCAGATTAGTATTAGTCATTAGAAGCTGCGTGCGTGATATTTTATGTAGAAAGCGCAAATTCATATAAGGTGTGTCCATTTTTATTTGATAAAAAAAAAAACCGAAAACGACAACCTTGGGCTTAGGATAGTGAACCCCGGTGTGCTCCGAAATAAGACGTGGATTGATGTGTTTATTGAATTATATAATTTTTTTTTTTAAATTATCATAAATTTATTTTTATCACTAACTTAAATGTGTATCCATTTTTATTTGATTTTTAAAATTCTTAAACTCAATTAAAATATCCTCTATATATTCAAGAGAAGTTTATGTGTTTGAAATTAAAGTTAGGAGATAAAATTGTTTTTGAAAAAAATATCATTTATTGAAAAAATTATTTTATTATTTTAATATTTTATGATTAAAATAAAATTTAATAAAATTTAATTTTAAATTATTTTAGTATTCTTTAATAATGTATTTAAAAAAATATATTTTTTAAATAATAATTTTGTAATATCAAACAAACTCTTAATCTTTTTGCTAATACATTCCGTTAAATATATGGGAAAAGTCAAAATTACCTTTTTATTCTTCATTTGCAAGCTTAGCTCAAGGGAGAAAAAATTTAGAACCATGTGATTTTTTTTTTTTTAAATTCCCTATTACTCTTCAGGCAACCAACAAACACACAAGTAAAGAGAAATTATATCTCATGTTAATATTTGATATGGAATGATAAATAAATAATAACTAAACACATAAGCAAATATGGTTATTATTTTTTTTTTTAAAAAAGAAAATTGTAAGGTGGTTATAGATTTTGAAATCCATTCATATATATATATATACACACACACGTTCACTCATTGAGACCCACACATATATATATGTCCACTCACCATTGAATTGTCATTCTATTAGGAAATACTATATGGAATCACTGCTTTATTATATAAGCAAATATCCAGGTTTGGTAGTTACAAAAGAGATTAGTTTCATCTCTTTGTTTTGCCTTGTGAGAAGGATGGAATTTCCAAAGCAAAAAGTCCAATGAAGCCCATGAATCATAAGGAATTATTGGTCGAATCGAAGTTCATGGAGAAATTAAAGCAACATGCAATTAAAGACACCCAGTCTGATTATAGCTCAGAAGATTCAACAGGCAAAGACACCTTCAATAACCCAAAACTGATGGGAGTCTTGGGTCCAGGACTATCAAAACTACAAACTTGTTTGAGGTTGTCATTTTTCGAACTCACTTAACTATATCCACACCATCTCCATACCATCTCTTGGACCTAGAGCACCTACGTGTCCAACCTCGAATCGCAACCACCATAACCGGAACCAGCTCTGCCACTACTACTACTACAACAGTAAAATGCGACCCTAGAAGAAAAATTTTGAATTCAATGTTCTAAACTAATAATTTTCATGCTTTCGCTCCTTCAATGAGAGAAATCAGTGAAGTGGTGGGATGTCACTATCAACCTGATGTTGTCATTCAGTCCGTATTTAAACCTTCTACACTTATCAGTTTCTGTGGGCATCAACTCTAATGCATATCCGCTGAGTCTCACGAATTCCCGCTCATATTTGGAGACTGTAAGATACCTCTGTCTCAATGCTAGGAATTCTCTCTTTCTAGCCTCTAAATACACGTGACTGATGTATTTCTTTCTGAATTCAGCCAGAAAGAACTCCCATGTGATCTGTGCAGGCTATACCACTCTAGATACTGTCACCCACCATCTATAAGCATCCTCCTGTAGCAGTGACAAAGCATACTCCAACTGCTACAATACCCTCTCTATCCTCTCCAGCCAATACTCTGCTGTGGCTGGATCATCATCCCTCTTACCTCTGAAGTTAACTGCTCTATACTTCCGTAGTCTCTCTAGTGGGGATTTGTGTACAGTTTGCGGTTGTGGGGGTGGAGGTGGTTGTACAGGTGGTGGTGGTGGCTGTGGCTGTGGAGGTGGGGGTGGCTATGGTTGAGGAATGGCTCCGATGACCTGACAGAGTAACTGTGTCATTTGTTCATAAAAGGCCTTGTAACACCCTAGGCAAATCCCACATCGGCAAAACATGGGAGAGATGCTGGGTTTATAAGTTGATGATTCGTAACCCCTAGTGACGCGTTTTAAAACCGTGAGGACTTCGGCCCAGAGCGGACAATATCACTAATGGGCTGGGCCATTACATTTGTGGTATCAAAGCCGCTTCATGTGCAACCTTGAGCAATGGTGGGGCAAACCTCAGCGAGGACGCTGAGTCCCATAAGGGGGGTAGATTGTAACACCCTAGGCAAATCCCACATCGACAAAACACGGGAGAGATGTTGGGTTTATAAGTTGATGATTCGTAACCCCTAGTGATGCGTTTTAAAACCGTGAGGACTTCGGCCCAGAGCGGACAATATCACTAGTGGGCCAGGCCATTACAGACCTGCTGTGCCCTACTCACAATACCTCGAGATGATTCCGCTCTACTACTATTTCGCCCTCGACTAGAAGCAGGTGCGGGTGCATGACTCTCTACCTCCTTATAACGCCCTCACCATAGATAGTCCGTACATTTTACTGTTCCGATGACTCATGTCTGTTCGGACAGTAAAAAATGTCTGGAACTACACCTAAACTATAGTGAGGAGGCATAAATTGAAGAAATAAATGTTAAGAAAATATAGAAAAAATTTAGAGAATTTATTAATTGGTATAAAATAATAAAAATAACCTGATGAGTACCATGAAGGGCATTTTGGTCATTTCTCCCATAGAGGTGAATTTTGACCTAAATGTCAAATTAAAAATTAGAAAATAAAATAATTAACATAAATTAAATTTATGAATTTAAATTTGAAAAATGAGAAGAGAAAGAAGAAGAAAAGAAAAGAAAAGGAAAGGAAAGAAAAGAAAAGAAAGGAAATAGATTTATGAAAATTAAAAACAATAAAGTACACATAAATATATATATATATATATATAAATACTCACAAGAGACAAAACCCTACCAACCATCTTCTTCTTCCTCTTCCCTCTCTCTCCTTGCCGTCTCCCTTAGTCTCTCCCTCCCCACCATTGTTGTCAAGCTTAAAGCTTGATTTCCTCTTCATTTACCCATCAAAATCCATAGCTCGCTCCACAAATAATTCTTCCCACTCCATAAGGAAGCTTTAGATACCCATTTGAAGAAGAGAAATTGAAGTTTGAAGTTGGGTCACAAGAGGTTAGTGCACTAATCCCTCTTCTTCTATTTATTAAACATGAAAAACATGTTTAGCCAAGCATAAATATCATTAAAATAAAAAGAAAATCTTGAGGAAAGAACCCTTGAATTTTTAGCAGTCATGGAACTTGAAGTTTATTGCTTTTAAGTGATAAAAAATGGTTCCATGAGAATGTGTGATGAGTTGGAATGTTTGGATGTTTGATTGTGTAGTGATTGTAAAAATTTAAAACTTTGAAAACTAGGGTTTGTGTAAATGCTTGAGGAATTGGTGTAAATGTTGAAATTGACCTATTGAGTTAAGATTGTTGCTTATAGAAGTGTATTGCATGCAAATTGAAGTAAGAAAGTTGAAGGAATTGAGATATTGGGAGTGTTCAATTTTTTGCAGGTTTGGACTCAATGAGTCCAGTGGGTTTATTGACCCATAACTGAAAATGTGTGACTCCAATTGGTATGAGGCCAATTGGAGGTGAAAATAGACTCAAAATAGCCCATTTTTCATGCAGACACCATGCCCAAATTTGCCAAAATCATGACCAATTCTCTGCCCAAACTCGGATAACTAAACACTGAAACCCAGAAAATGACCAAATCAACATTACGTGTTCATTTGGTCATAACTCTCTCTATACTGGTCCAAATGACCTAAAATTTACATCAATGGAAAGATTAGACATAGGGCTACACTTTTTATGAAGACCACTTGACCCAGTTTTGCCTTTAACCAAATCAAATTGTTAGCACAATTTGAGTCATTAAAACTGCCAACCCAAAAATTGTCCAAAATACTTTTCCTTTGGTATGCTTGACCAGTTTTGGCAAAAATGCCATAACTTGGTCTCCAAAGCTACAAATTGAGTGAAACTAGTGCCAAAAGTTTTATAAGACATAACACAACAATTTTTATGTTTTGACCAAGCTCTAGAAACCATTTCATCATAGGGAAAATATTAGCCAAAGTTAGAAATTGAAATCTGAAAAATGTTAAGTGGAACCCAGAATGCCATTTGATACCCGTGTGTTCATTTGGCCATATATCCCACTAGGAAATTCCATTTGAGATGTGCCAATATGATCTGGAAACATGATACTTAGGGCTACAACATTGATTTAGACACCTTTGCCAAATTCTAAGGGTAAAGACCCTAAAAAGAGGGTCAAACATACTGCCTTGAAGTTTGGTTATTGCCTTTATAGGATTGAGAGTCCAGGTTAATACATTTACTATAACTTACTATACCAAGCTTGAAAAATTATGAAATTATACCTGGGAGTCCCTAAGACATAGAAGAACATATCTTGTGAAGGAATCTAAGTCTAAATGTAACGGCCCGGCCCACTAGTGATATTATCCGCTCTGTGCCAAAGCCCTCACGGTTTTAAAACGAGTCATTAGGGGTTACGAACCGCCAACTTATAAATCTAGCATCTCTCCCGTGTTTTGCCGATGTGGGATTTGCCTAGGGTGTTACATATATTGTCAGTTCATGATTTTCTCGGTAGGCAGTACTGCTATCTGTAGTCCCTAATTGGTATACCAATTTATCCAAACTAAATAAATAAGTCTAGGTATACTATGGACAATTAAACATTTTTAATTATTTTAGCACTATTCACTGTTACTATTTTCTGGTACTGTTCATTAGTACCATTAATTTCATATTAATAGGACATTAGTCCCAATTTACATATTCATATCATTTTTAATATTTAATTATCCTTATGAGTATTTTAGTTATCATATATAGCATTTTTCCCATGAACCTTTCTTTAGGTTCGTGTTGATGTGTTATCTTTATTTAGGAATTTGACTAGGTTAGGATGTCTATTTAGTCACACTTCCTTCATAATAATTGCTCCTCTATGTTTAAACTTGAATTTCAGTTTTTGAATCACTGAATTTGGGATTATAGAACTCAAGTTATGGTCAAAATACCATAACTGGTCCCTTTGCCTCTAAGCTGTCCAGAATTTACAATTCCTGGTCAATAAACTTTGACCAGTCATTTGATCATTTTATGGTCATTTTTAGACTTAGGTTCCTTCACAAGATATGTTCCTCTATGTCTTAGGACTCCCAGGTACAATTTCATAATTTTTCAAGCTTGGTATAGTGAGTTATAGTGACTCTCGATCCTATAAGGCAATAACCAACGTCTTTACACTTAGAATTTGGAAAAGGTGTCTAAATCAATGTTGTAGCCCTAAGTATCATGTTTCCAGATCATATTGGCACATCTCAAATGGAATTTCCTAGTCAATATCACTAAAATAACCATAAAATGATCAAATGAGTTTATTGACCAAGAATTGTTTGAGGCAAAGGGACCAGTTATGGTATTTTGACCATAACTTGAGATCTATAACCCCAAATTCAGTGATTCAAAAACTGAAATTCAAGTTTAAACATAGAGGAGCAATTGTTATGAAGGAAGTGTGACTAAATAGACATCCTAACCTAGTCAAATTCCTAGATAAAGAAAACACATCAACATGAACCTAAAGAAAGGTTCATGGGAAAAATGCTATATATGATTATTAAAATACTCATAAGGATAATTAAATATTAAAAATAATATGAATATGTAAATTGAGAATAATGTCCTATTAATATGAAATTAATAAATAATTAAAAATGTTTAATTGATTTATTTAGTTTAAATATGTTTGGTATGATTGTTCTACAGGCTATATGCTTTATAATTTATTATAGGTTTCTTAAAATTAATTAAGACTTAAAATACAATAAGTAATCATAAAAGATCCCGTAATATTAATTACTTAATTATGATTTGCAGATATTATTTCAATTGTTAATTTATTGTTATTATAAATTATGCACCACTAAGCATTATGCTTTTCCATCGCGTGAGGTACCGAAGATCGGCCCCATCAACCGGTTGCAGCAGCAGCAGCATAGTGAGTGCCAGGGAGTGCACCAGCGGATCTGCCGCCCTCAGTCACCTCACCGGTCTTTTATATTTTGGTAGGGCCTATGTATGGACTAGTATTTTGGTTTATTATGTCTAGTCATGATATATTTCATTTTGGACTTGTAATTTATTATCTATGAATTTCTATATGAATGCAATAGAGGATACTTCATTTTTAGATCTCATAAATAATTGTAAATGATATGGTACATAAGAATATGATATGGAAATGTGTAAAATGAATATGGACATGTTAACAGGTGATTAGTGTCTCCACAGAAATAAGATATATAAAAAAAAATTTAAAGTTTACAATAGATATGATAAAGAAGATAGGGTGCTCCAGACACCGATGTACACTTTTGCTCATTTAGTGGTATCAGAGCAGAGGTTTAGGCGGTCCTAGACCTATATAGTTATAAATAGATAGAGTGCATCACATGCATGGGCCTTTAAATAGAGTCGAGGTGATACTAATGCAGATCTGTTTCTTTTTTTGTTTTATAGGAATGATGGCGAGTCACGCACCGCTCTAGTCGAGGGGAGAAGTGGTAGTAGAAGAGTCATCTCAGGGTGCTTGAAATTATATTTAAATGTTAGTGATGAGACATAAAATAATGAAATACAAGAAAGAAAAATACAAGAAAAATAAAAGAAAAATAATAGCAATGAAATGTAACTAAGTTAAACGAGCCAGCACCATAGCGAAGGTTGAGGTTGACCACAAGTTACGGCGTAGCAATTATTGAATTATAAATGTCATTATAAATATCAAAGAAAAATTAAATAATTAGTACAAAGAAAAACGAAAAATTGAGAAAAAAAAAAAAAATTATTAAAAAAAAAAAAAAAAAATCGAATACGCATTGCATTGTGGTCAATTGACACCCCGAGTTGCCTTTTAATCTAAATGTACATTAAAAATAAATGATATTAAACTTTGAAAATACCATAAAAATTAAAATTGTGGTTCATAATTTAATTAGTGAAAGAAAAGGGGTTAAATGTGGGAATTAAGGGAAATTTGATTAAAAAAAACATTATAAATGATTTTAGTGCTCCACTAACATCTTCAAAGTGGACCATTAAGCAGATTTGGGCAAGAATATTCCTTCATCTTCTTCATTTATCAAACCAAGTCTCTTCTTTAAAGTTAATCCTTACCTTGCAAGGAAGATTTTGGTAATAATTTTAAGGAGGTTTAGTGAGGTTTTGATCAAGCTTCAAAGGTGGTAAGTGAGTATTTTCCATTCTTGTTTCATTAAACTTTGAGTGGATGTTGTGGTGAGTTGTTTTGTAGAGGAAGTTTTGAGGTTTGATCGATTAATGGTGAAACACCATTTCGGCAGCCATGGGAACCCACCATGTGTAGCTTGTTTTCACTTTTAAATGGTTGTTTAAGATGTTGATGTAAGTGTTTATGTGTATAGAAATGATTTAGACAATATGTATTAAGAGTATGTGTAATGGTGCACTTGGTTTTGGAAGCTTGAAAGCAAATTTGAAAGAGATGTGTTCATGAGGTGATTCGGCAACATTAAAGTTTAGTTAGAAATGTGTTGTTTCATGGTTTGGTTTGTTGAATTATGTTGCTTATTGATGGCAGCATGTATATGTGTATAATGATTTGGAATTAGGTATGTAAATGGGGTATGTTCATATGGTTAAATGGTGTAAATAGACTTTAGAAAATTCTGTGTTATAGTGTGCATATTGAGAATGGTTACAAGCTATCCAAAATGACCAAAATGTGTTGTTAAAGAATTGGCATGAAGGAAGTAATTTGGTAAGTGTTGAATATGTAATTGGTAAGTGATGAATATGTTTTGGCTTAGAACCTTAAGTGTGTGATTCCAATTGGTATGAGACCAATTAAAGAGCCAACTTTCATGAAGGAATCTTACCTAAATTATGCCTTTTTACATGAATAGTTTAGACATCGATATACAATTCTTATAAAGACACACCATTTTAGTGCATTATGTCCAACATTGGTAAATTAATCATATCTTAATTTTGCCTCGCGTGCAATAGATATAGATATAGGTTGACTAATGAAATGAATTTTTAAATAGTGTGTTTCAGCTGAAAAGGATATTTTATATTCACTACTTTTACTAGAAAATTTATTTGGAGAAATGAGTTATGAATAATTTTTATTGTTTTAGCTTTGAGATAAAATGTGATTTATGGTTTCAACACGCATGTGTTCGAAAAGTTGAATTATAAATTGTTAATAAGTATTGTGATAAATTTATCTTATCTAAAATTGATTGTTGAACCGAGTTGATAATGTTAACTGCTTTATTCAAAAATAATGATGACACTCAAAATTTTTACAAAAATTGTTAATACTTCAAATAAATTATTTGATTTCTGAATCAATGACAACATCAGAGTTGATGGTGACATCAAGTCTCGGTTGCTCGCTGAGAGGAGGAGAGGAGGAGGACCGGTGCATCTGTTAGGGTAGCACCTCGTGCTTATGCCATGATTGATCCGGGTTCCACACATTCATATGCGTGTATCACACCACCAGCTTGAGAGGGGGGTAAGTAGAATACAAGTCACAAACCCTTTTAGGCCATAGTGTCATGGTGAAAAAGATCCACCAGAAAAACTAGCCTGCATGCGTGAGATCCCTGATTTTCCGATGTGTGTTTAAGAGAGTTGTGGGGTGCCACCCGATAGAGAAGTAGAGAGTTGAAAGTTTCTATATAGGAGCTACCGACAAGGCTTCATTCATACCTAGTGTGTGTCACTCCTAGGAGCATTTTTTGGTACCCTTCGCTATGTATAGACTACCGACAAACAATAAAACAAATACCCTTTACACGGTAGATGACCTTGTTTGATTAAATGTCAAACCACTTTTTGAGAAGTAAGGCTATGCTTGATGCCTCTCACAATGGGCTTGGGTGTGTTCCGATGCACGGAAAGAAAGTGCCTTCTGCTATTCTGCAGGCGCCACATGACATGAAAGCTACACCGACACAAGAGCTAAGTACTTGCCTGCTCTCGAAAAATGGGACCACGTCACCATGGATTTTGTGGGGCTACCATTGACACATAAGAATGATGACTATATATGGGAAGTAGTGGGCCCAAATTTAGTGAGATGAGATAGAGAAAAAAGTGAAACTCATCGAGAGAGGTTGGCGATAAGGTGTTTCTTAAGGTATCACCTTAGAAGAAAGTCTTGATTTTGGTAAGAGGAGAAGTTTGAGCCCTAGTTTAATTTCAAAGGAGATAATTGTGCAACTTGATTTGACATATGAAAGAAGAATATCATATAACCACCGGCAGGGCCGAATCAAGCCCCTCTAGTGAGCCTTTAGATTTTTTCAGACTGCCCCCCTAGAGAACGCAGATCGCATCGCGTAATCTTTTAAGAGTGGAGTCAGGCTATTGTGCATTTGAACATTGGAACCCTTATCTTTCACCACCCACCAATCGAATCACTGACGGTGGTGTGAGCTCAAAGGTGGTGATTGGCAATGCAAATCGTGCGAAGATCTGCAATTTCAGCAAAGCGAAAAGTTTGATCGGGCCGCCCGTCGCAGTTAGAAGGTAGGGCAAGAAGAAGGCTCACTAGAAGGGAAAGGCCCTGCCCCAGGTGTGTGTGACAAATCACTCTTGGCAAAGAAAGTGTGAAAAGAAAAAAGAAGGATCCCAAAAGTGAAAGCCCTAGAATGTCAGTCACAAACACCAAAAGAGAAGAAACAAAGCTAAGAGACGAGAGAAGAGACATGGGAGGAGCTGATCTCTATTTCGAGGATGAAATTTCTATTAGAGGGGAAGAATTGTAATGCCCTCACCATAGGTAGTCCGTACGTTTTACTGTTCCGACGACTCATGTCTGTTCGGACAATAAAAAATGTCTGGAACTACACCTAAACTATAGTGAGGAGGCATAAATTGAAGAAATAAATATTAAGAAAATATAGAAAAAATTTAGAGAATTTATTAATTGGTATAAAATAATAAAAATAACCCGATAAGTACCATGAAGGGCATTTTAGTCATTTCTCCCCTAGAGGTGAATTTTGACCTAAATGTCAAATTAAAAATTAGGAAATAAAATAATTAACATAAATTAAATTTATGAATTTGAATTTGAAAAATGAGAAGAGAAAGAAGAAGAAAAAAAAAGAAAAGAAAAGGAAAGAAAAGAAAAGAAAGGAAATAGATTTATGAAAATTAAAAATAATAAAGTACACATAAATATATATATATAAATACCCACATGAGACAAAACCCTACCAACCATCTTCTTCTTCCTCTTCTCTCTCTCTCCTTGCTGTCTCTCTTGATCTCTCAAGCTTTAAGCTTGATAACAATGGTAGGGAGGGAGAGACCAGGGGAGACGGCAAGGAGAGAGAGAGAGAAGAGGAAGAAGAAGATGGTTGGTGGGGTTTTGTCTCTTGTGGGTATTTTTATATATATATATTTATGTGTACTTTATTATTTTTAATTTTCATAAATCTATTTCCTTTCTTTTCTTTTCTTTCCTTTTCTTTTCTTTTCTTTTCTTCTTCTTTCTCTTCTCATTTTTCAAATTCAAATTCATAAATTTAATTTATGTTAATTATTTTATTTCCTAATTTTTAATTTGACATTTAGGTCAAAATTCACCTATAGGAGAGAAATGACCAAAATGCATGCCCTTCATGGTACTCATCGGGTTATTTTTATTATTTTATACCAATTAATAAATTCTCTAAATTTTTCCTATATTTTCTTAATATTTAATTTTTCAATTTATGCCTCCTCACATAGTTTAGGTGTAGTTTTAGATATTTTTGACTGTCCGAACAGACATGAGTCGTCGGAATAGTAAAATATACGGACTACCTATGGTGAGGGCGTTACATATGACAAGTGTCTTATCAACAAAAATAACCTAGAAACTAGCAACTAAATATCATGGGAGTTTTCTGTTATTTAAAATAGAGATCAAAGGGTTTCGTATTGCAAATTGAAGTTTAAGTACCTTACTGTTACATATTCCTAGGTTGAGGTCTTTTTTATGCAATTCACCGGAATATTTTGATGTATTATTTTGAATTTCATTTTATCATTCTCATTTTATTTTAAAATAATTATCAATTTGATTCTCATTGGTTGGCTTTTAAAATAATAATTATTCAAAATTTTCATTTAATTTTATTCTTTATAAATTTGTTGTGACAAAGCATGTGTTATGTAGTGTCTTTACTTTAAAATTTTAATTCTTTTTTTTTTTCATCAGTGGCATTCCACAATACATATGGATGAGACTAATTTACGCTCGACCCAAAAATGGTATTCAGGTAAAGCCTCCCAATAAAAATGATTCCAGTATTTAAATTCCTGACCTTATAGATAAAATCTATCTAAGATCAGCTATACGCCAATGATTCAACTGCTTATTAGTATTATTTTAATTATTTATAAAGAGTTCTTTTATCAATTTTTATATCAAATTTATGAATTTGAATTTGGAAAATGAGAAAAGAAAAGAAAAGAAAGGAAAAGAAAAGAAAGAAAAAAAAAGCCTATGGAAATTTTAAAATTTAAAGTACACAGTAGAATATATATATATATACCCATTAGAAGACAAAAGCCACAAACTCCATCTTCTTCTCCACTCTTCCTCTCTCTCTTCCTCTAGCACCCTTGTCCCCCATTTCCTCCATTGATATTCAAGCTTTTAAGCTTGATTTCCCAAGCTTCTATCCATCAAAATCTTTAGCACCCTTCACAAAAAATACTCCCCACTCCATAAGGAAGCTATAGACACCCATTGGAAGCAAGAAATTTGAAGTTAGGGAAGCTCAAGTAAAGTTAGTGCACTAATCCCTCTTCTTCTCTTTATTATACATGAAAAGCATGTTTAGCAAAGCATAAATATCATTAAAACAAAAAGAAAATCTTGAGGAAAGAACCCTTGAATTTTTGGCAGCCATGGAACTTGAAGTTTGTTGCTTTTAAGTGATGAAAAATGGTTCCATGAGAATGTGTGATGAGTTGAAATGTTTGGGTGTTTGATTGTGTAGTGTTTGTAAAAATTTAAAACTTTGAAAACTAGGGTTTGTGTAAATGCTTGAGGACTTAGTATAAATGTTGAAATTGACCTATTGAGTTGAGATTGTTGCTTATAGAAGTGTATTGCATGCAAATTGAAGTAAGAAAGTTGAAGGAATTGAGATATTGGGAGTGTTCAATTTTCTGCAGGTTTGGACTCAATGAGTCCAATGGATTTATTGACCCATAACTGAAAATGTGTGATTCAAATTGGTATGAGGCCAATTGGATGTGAAAATAGACTCAAAATAGCCCATTTTTCATGTAGACACCATGCCCAAATTTTGCCAAAATCATGATCAATTCTCTGCCTAAACCTGGATGACCAAACATTGAAACCCAGAAAATGACCAAATGAACAGTACGTGTTCATTTGGTCATAACTCTCTATACTAGTCCAAATGACCTAAAATTACATAAATGGAAAGCTTAGACATAGGGCTATACTTTTCATGAATACCACTTGACCCAGTTTTACTTTTAACCAAATCAAATTGTTAGTATAAGTTGAGTCACTAAAACTGCCAACCTAAAAAATGACCAAATGAACAGGTCATAACTCTCTCTATACTGGTCCAAATGACCTAAAATTACATCAATGGAAAGCTTAGACATAGAGCTAAACTGTAACGCCCTCACCGTAGGTAGTCTATATATTTTACTATTCCGACGACTAATGTCTGTTCGAACAGTCAAAATGTCTAGAACTACACCTAGACTATAGTGATGAGGCATAAATTGAAGAAATAAATGTTAAGAAAATATAGGAAAAATGTAGAGAAAAAAAATAAATTAAAGTTTAGAGAATTTATAAATTGATACAAAAATAATAAAAATAATCCAATATGCACTACTAAGGGCATTTTGGTCATTTCACCCCCAAAGGTGAATTTTGACCTAAATGTCAAAAAAAAAAAAATTGAGAATAAAATAATTAACATTAATTAAAATTTATGAAATAGATTAGGAAAATGAGAAGAGAAAAGAAAAGAAAAGAAAAGAAAGGAAAAGAAAAGGCTTAGGAAAATTCAAAAAAAAAAAAGTATATAAATAGACACAAGAAGACAAATCCCACCAACCCCAAGCTTCCATCTTCTTTTTCCCTCTTCTCTCTCTCTCCCTCTCTTGGAAACCGTCCACCATGGGAGCTCTCTCCCTCCATTTTTGTTCTTCTTAAAGCTTGATTTTTCAAGCTTTCTCCTCCCCAAAACCCATAGACCCCTTCACAAAAAATTTAGCCCACACCATAAGGAAGCTTTAGATACCCATAAGAAGAAGAAAGATTAAAGTTTGAAGTGGGTCACAAGAGGTTAGTGCACTAATCCCTCTTCTTCTCTTTATTAAACATGAAAAACATGTTTAGCTAAGCATAAATATCATTAAAACAAAAAGAAAATCTAGAGGAAAGAATCCTTGAATTTTTGGCAGCCATGGAACTTGAAGTTTATTGCTTTTAAGTGATGAAAAATGGTTCCATGAGAATGTGTAATTAGTTGAAATGTTTGGGTGTTTGATTGTGTAGTGTTTGTGTAAATTTGAAACTTTGAAAACTAGGGTTTGTGTAAATGTTGAGGACTTTATATAAAATATTGAAATTGACCTATTGGGATGAGATTGTTGCTTATAGAAGTGTATTGCATGCAAATTGAAGTAAGGAAGTTGGAGGAGATTGAGTTTTGAAAGTGTTAATTTTCTGCAGGTTGTGTTTGTTGAGGGCAGTGTACATTTTAGGCCATAAATAAAATTGTGTGACCCCAATTGGTATGAGGCCAATTGGAGATGAAATTAGACCCAAAATAGCCCATTTTCTATGAAGAAACCATGCTCAAGTTCTGTCCAAAACTTGAGCTAAATACTGCCCAAATTCGGATTTCCCTGCACCCAACCCAGAAAATGACCAAATGAGTCATAACTCTCTCTATACTGGTCCAAATGACCTAAAATTTTACCCATGGAAAGTTTAGACATAGGGCTACACTTTTCATGAGGACCACTTAACCCAGTTTTGCCTTTAACAAATTCAAATTGTTAGCACAAGTTGGGTCAGTGAAACTACCAACCCAGAAAATGACCAAGTGTTCATTTGGTCATAACTCTCTCTATACTGGTCCAAATGACCTAAAATTTTACCCATGGAAAGTTTAGACATAGGGCTACACTTTTCATGAAGACCACTTAATCCAGTTTTACCTTTAACCAATTCAAATTGTTAGCACAAGTTGGGTCACTGAAACTGCCAACCCAGAAAATGACCAAATGAACAGTACATTTTCATTTGGTCATAATTCTCTCTATACTGGTCCAAATGACCTAAAATTTTACCCATGGTTAGACATAGGGCTACACTTTTCATGAAGACCACTTAACCCAGTTTTGCCTTTAACTAATTGAAATTGTTAGCACAAGTTGGGTCACTGAAACTGCCAACCCAGAAAATGTCCCAAAATACTATTCCTTTGGTATTTTGACCATAACTTGAGTTCTATAACCCCAAACTCAGTGATTCAAAAACTGAAATTCAAGTTTAAACATAGAGGAGCAATTGTTATGAAGGAATTGTGACTAAACAGACATCTCAACCTAGTCAAATTCCTAGATAAAAATAACACATCAACATGAACCTAAAGAAAGGTTCATGGGAAAAAATGCTATATAGGATAATTAAAATACTCATAAGAAAAATTTAATATTAAAAATGATATGAATATGTAAATTAGGACTAATGTCCTATTAATATGAAATTTATGGTACTAATGAACAATACTAGAAAATAGCAATAGTGAATAGTGCTAAATTAATTAAAAATATTTAATTGCCCATAGTATACCTAGACTTATTTATTTAGTTGGATAAATTGATATACCAATTAGGGACTACAGATAGCAGTACTGCCTACCGAGAAAATCATGAACTGACAATATATGTCTGGTATGATTGTTCTACAGGCTATATGCCTACTTTATTTATGGCTTTACAAGCCTGACAGCGGGTCTCGTGCCCGACAGCTGGCCTCGTGCCTAACAGACATATACTGGATAGACATATGGCTGTCTAACCAGTATACACCCGTACATCCAGCTTTTACAATTTGTTATAGGTTTTCATGGGCACTGATAAAAAAAAAAATTAATTAAGACTTAAAATACAATAAGTAATCATAAAAGATCCCAATAATGTTAATTATTTCCAAAGAGCAATAAAAATGTAAAAGACCCAAAAATTATGAGTTGCATATATTGTTTGAAATATTAAATTATTGTTATTATAAATTATGCACCACTAAGCGTTATGCTTAGTGCGTTGGTTTTTCATCGCGTAGGTACTGGAGATTAGTCCCAAAGAATCGCAAAGAATCGGGCAGATCGAGTGCACTGACAGAGCTCTGATCAGATCTGCCATTGTCCAGAGTCACCTCATCGGTCTTTTGTATTTTGGTAGGGCCCATGTATAGACTAGTATTTTGGTTCATTATGTTTAGTCATGATGTAATTACTAGTTTATGATGTATTTCATTTTGGACTTGAAATGAAAACTTATAATTTATTATCTATGAATTTCTATATGAATGCAATAGATGACACTTTATTTTGAGATCTCATAAATAGTTGTGAATGATATGATAAAAGAGAATATGATATGAAAATATGTGAGATGACTATGAATATGTTAACAGGTGATAGTGGAACTCGACAGATGCTAATAAAACAGGGGAGGCTCTGTCCGGGTCTCCACAGAAATAAGAAAAAAAAAAAATTCTACACATTGAATACATGTTTTAAATGACATTAAAAGTTTACAATAGATATGATAAAACAAGATAGGGTGCTCTGGCACTGAATGTGGCACTTCTTGCTTGGCTATACAGTAGATGGGTGAGGGGCGTCACATAAACTTTTCATGAAGACCACTTGACCCAGTTTTGCTTTTAACCAAATCAAATTGTTAGCACAAGTTGAGTCACTAAAACTGCCAACCCAGAAAATGACCAAATGAATAGTATGTGTTCATTTGGTCATAACTCTCTCTATACTGGTCCAAATGACCTAAAATTACATCAATGGAAAGCTTAGACATAGGGCTACACTTGTCATGAAGACCACTTGACCCAGTTTTGCTTTTAACCAAATCAAATTGTTAGCACAATTTGAGTCACTAAAACTGCCAACCCAGAAAATACGTGTTCATTTGGTCAAACTCTCTCTATACTGGTCCAAATGACCTAAAATTACATCAATGGAAAGCTTAGACATAGGGATACACTTTTTATGAGGACCACTTGACCCAGTTTTACTTTTAACCAAATCAAATTGTTAGCACAAGTTGAGTCACTAAAACTGCCAACCCAGAAAATGCATTTGGTCATAACTCTCTCTATACTGGTCCAAATTACCTAAAATTACATCAATGGAAAGCTTAGACATAGGGCTACACTTTTCATGAAGACCACTTGACCCAGTTTTGCTTTTAACCAAATCAAATTATTAGTACAATTTGAGTCACTAAAACTGCAAACCCAGAAAATGACCAAATGAACAGTTGTGTTCATTTGGTCATAACTCTCTCTATACTGGTCCAAATGACCTAAAATTACATCAATGGAAAGCTTAGACATAGGGCTATACTTTTCATGAAGACCACTTGACCCAGTTTTTCTTTTAACCAAATCAAATTGTTGGCACAAGTTGAGTCACTAAAACTGCCAACCCAGAAATTGTCCAAAATACTGTTCCTTTGGTATGCTTGACTAGTTTTGGTAAAAATGCCATAACTTGGTCTCCAAAGCTGCAAATTGAGTGAAACTAGTGTTAAAAGTTTTATAATATATAGCACAACAATTTTTATGTTTTGACCAAGCTCTAGAAACCATTGCATCTTAGGGAAAATATTAGCCAAATTTAGGAATTGAAATCTGGAAAATGTTAAGTTGAACCCAGAATGCCATTTGATACCCGTGTGTTCAGTTGGCCATAACTCCCACTAGGAAATTCCATTTGAGATGTGCCAATATGATTTGGAAACATGATATTGAGGGCTACAACATTGATTTAGACACCTTTGCCAAATTCTAAGTGTAAAGACCCTAAGAAGAGGGTCAAACATACTGCCCTGAAGTTGGTTATTGCCCTTATAGGACTGAGAGTCCAAGTTAACACACTGACTATAACTCACTATACCAAGCTTGAAAAATTATAAAATTGTACCTGGGAGTTCCTAAGACATAGAGAAACATATCTTATGAAGGAACCTAAGTCTGAAAATGACCATAAAATGATCAAATGACTGGTCAAAGTTTATTGACTAGAAATTGTAAATTCTGGATAGCTTGGAGGCAAAGGGACTAGTTATGGTATTTTGACCATAACTTGAGTTCTATAACCCTAAATTCAGTAATTCAAAAACTGAAATTCAAGTTTAAACATAGAGGAGCATTTGTTATGAAGGAAGTGTGACCAAATAGACATCCTAACCTAGTCAAATTCCTAGATAAAGATAACACATCAAAATGAACCTAAAGATAGGTTCATGGGAAAAAAAATGCTATATATGATAATTAAAATACTCATGAGGATAATTAAATATTAAAAATGATATGAATATGTAAATTGGGACTAATATCCTATTAAAATGAAATTAATGGTACCAATGAACAGTACCAGAAAATAGTAACAGTAAATAGTACTAAAATAATTAAAAATGTTTAATTGCCCATAGAATGCCTAGACTTATTTATTTAGTTTGGATAAATTGGTATACCAATTAGGGACTACAAATAGCAGTACTATCTATCGAGAAAATTATGAACTGACAATATATGTCTGGTATGATTATTCTACAGGCTATATGCCTACTTACTGGCCATTGTGCCTACTTTATTTCTGGCTTTACAAGCCTAACAGCGGGTCTCGTGCCTGACAGCTGGCCTCGTGCCTGACAGATGTATACTGGATAGACATATGGCTGTCTAACCAGTATACACCCGTGCATCCAGCTTTTATAATTTGTTATAGGTTTCTTGGGCACTGATAAAAATTAATTAAGACTTAAAATACAATAAGTAATCATAAAAGATCCCGATAATATTAATTATTTCCAAAGAGCAATAAAAATGTAAAAAACCAAAAAATTATGAGTTGCATATATTATTTCAAATGTTAAATTATTGTTATTATAAATTATGCACCACTAAGCGTTATGCTTAGCGCGTTGGTTTTCCATCGAGTAGGTAATCGAGATCAAAAGAAGCAGATAGTAGTGCTCACACAGAGATTGATAAGATCTGCCAGTGTTTACTAGTCACCTCTACAGTTGTATTTTGGTACGGCCCATGTATAGACTAGTATTTTGGTTCATTATGTTTAGTCATGATGTAATTACTAGTTTATGATGTATTTCATTTTGGACTTGAAATTAAACTTGAGATTGAAATGAAAACTTGTAATTTATTATCTATGAATTTTTATATGAATGCAATAGATGATACTTCATTTTGAGATCTCATAAATAGTTGTGAATGATATGATAAAAGAGAATATGATATGGAAATATGTGAGATGACTATGAATATGTTAACAGGTGATAGTGGAACTCGCCAGATGCTAATAAAACAGGGAATGCTCTGTCCGGGTCTCTACAGAAATAAGTCATAAAAAAAAAAATTCTACACATAGAATACATGTTTTAAATGATATCAAAAGTTTATAATAGATATGATAAAACAAGATAGGGTGCTCTGATACCGAATGTGACACTTTTTGCTCGGCTATATAGTAGACGGGTAAGGAACGTCACAAGAATATAGCAGATATCCACCAAGTTATTGCAATTCAAATACGTAGGATATGTAATAAAGACCACGTGCACCAGAAAATCATCCTGCACAGCTTTGGTTAGATTTGAATCGGAGGTAAGTTATAGTCCAGCCTTTTTCAATTGTTTTTAAAGTTTAAAGGACTTAATCATTTGTCTCCAAAATAGTAAAAGAGTTTATTTGATATATTTTAAAATATAAAAGATTATTTTATCATTTTTATAATTTAATAGGCTTATTTTGATAAAAAAAAAAAAATTAAAGGCTCATTTGACTGAGGGACCAAACTTTAAAGGTCTAAATAAGCCTTTTGTGCAAGTGCGCGCGCGCGCGCAAGCAAGCACACACACACATATATTATCTTTTTTACATACTTTACATATTGTCTATTCTCATACGCACTCCTGATTTAATTTTCTTTATATGTAATTTTAGAAAAAAAATTACTTGCTAATTAATTAATAAATCTTAAAACTAATTGAAATTTTTCTTCAAAGTAAGTGTAATAATTAAAAAAAGATTAAGAAAATTAAAGTAAATATCTAAATTTAAAAAGAAAAACTATGTAAACATTTAAAAAATGCTTCATTACATTCTAGTTGAATATAGTAAAGTAAACAACATGCATATTTATATATCAATAATATATTTTATTTTATCTAAGCAAGATATGAAATATCCATTACAATACTTTTTCTGATACTTTTTCTGATCCATTAAAATGGCTGCCTCAGGACAGCTGGACAGGTGTAAGCTTATACCAAGACCATGCACCATAGCATACGGTATGAATAAGAACAAAATGAGAGACTGCCATTTTTCTGATACTATATCTAACTCTTTACTCTGCTTTTCTCTACGCGGGTTGCTTGCATGTGTAGCTATATATAAAGGAAAATTCTTATAGCTTTTGTGAATATTACAGGGTAAATTATATAAACGGTAACTTAATTTTAGGATATGTAACAATAAGGCACCTAAACTTTAATCTGTAATACGAAATCCTCTGATCTCCAATTTAAGTAACATAAACCCCTCTTCATGAACTTCGGTAGCTGGTTTTATGTTATTTATGCTAATGTGACATTTATCAAACTAAAAAATTATATTTTCATTGACTGATAGCATCAAGTAAATAAACTATAGGTTACTAAAATGTCAATATGTGCAATTTTAATTGTCGTGACTACGGGTAGATAGAAAACAAAATTAAATTTTTTTCCCTCTATAAGTGTCGAATCAACGGACAAAAAATATAATTTTAACATGACAACTGCGTTGTCGGCAAAAATAAACTAAAACTGGCTACTGAAAGTCACAGAAAGTTTTCTATTACTTAAATTAAAGATTAAAGAGTTCTGTGTTACAAATTGAAGTTTAGGTACCTTACAGTTACATACTCCTAAATTGAGATATCGTCTGTGTAATTTATCTGAACATTACGTTGTAATATTTTCAATTTCATTTTGTCATTCTTATCTTATTTTAAAAAAAATTATCAAATTTGATTATCATCGGTTGGATTTTAAAGTAATAATTATTCAAAATTTTCATTTGTATGAATTTTATTCTTTATATATTTTTTTTTGTTACAAAGAACGTGCTAACTGGTGGGTCTTAATTTTAATATTTTAATTTTTTTTAATTAATTAGTTGGTATCCCACCCCCCATCCCGTACATATGGATAAGACTAATTCACGCTTGAGCCAAGAATGATATTCAGGTAAAACCTCCCAATAAAAATGATTCTAGGATTTAAACTCTTAACCTTTATGATAAAATCTATTTTAGATCAGCTCAATGCCAATGATTCAACCGCTTGTTGTATTATTTTAATTATTTATAAATAGTTCTTTTTTCAATTTTTATATCAAAATCACTTTTTTTTTTCTTCAAAACTTTTTTTAAACAGAATTTGGTTGATTTTATTTGTGAAATGTGACAGCCTTCATCCTGTCTTTTTTCGCTTGTTATCGGGATTCTTCTTGGTAGATTCATCTTGTACCCTTCTTCTTTTCTTCTAAAAATAGTATTTTGAGCACTTGTCAACGGAACATTTTTACAGTAGTTTTTTAAAATGGAATTTTTTTTTAACAATTCTATTTATCAATTCCTTCATACTTTTAACAGGTTTTGCTTAAAAAAAAAAGAAAAAAAGAGGCAAACTCAATTGAAAAAGACAGTTAGGCTTGATAGCAATGAGAACCACACCATACTTGTACATGTTCAGGACGATGTCAACATCATATCCCAAATAACTAAAGAAAATGTAGGCCATGCAACTAGTTGGTTCTCCACAGCAATGAGAACCACACCATACTTTTAATAGGCAATGCAACTAGTTGGTTCTCCATCCAGATCAATTTATTGCATGCCAACAATATGTAGCTAAGCACATTCAAATTGTGATGAAAATACATGTTTTTAGAACCTAACTAATTATTCAGGAATCAACTCGGCATACGTACTTAAAAATAAAATAAAATAAAATAAATATATTAATTAGGTCCTCACAATTTGGTTCAGTAGTAACATAAGTGTATTAAATTTTTTGAAATCAAATAAACTCTTTAAATTAAAAAAAAAATAAACCTTTTAAATTTTAAAAAATTAAATTAAATAAACTCTTTGGGACAAATAAGCCCCTCAAAATGAAAAAATATATCAAAAATGATTTTGCTTCCAATTAACATCTTTTCTTCATGTTCTACCTAATCTCCATGTAACTAACTTCCTTTTGGTGATATCTATGAGTTTACGTGCTTTTGGCGATATCTATTAGTTTATGTCGCTTGCTCACCTCCATACTCAAAAGGTCAAAACTTTGCTTTTCGATAGAATAATCAAAATTAGATCATATTAGATCATAATTAGGTTGATGACGGTAATTTTGACAAAGGCGACGAACACATAGAGACACTTTTTGAAATGTTTGACAAGAAATAACTTATTAATCCATTCTAAAATGCAGGAGATATCCACTAGGATATTGGAGTTCCAATACACAGAATATGTGATGAGGACCCGTGCACCTGAAAATCATCATGCATGGCCTTGGTTATATTCAAGTTGGAGGCAAGTTATAGTCCTATTTTTTTTTTTTTTTTAGTTGCTTTTAAAGGTTAAAGGACTTAATCATTTGTCTCCAAAATAGTAAAAGACCTTATTTGATATATTTTTAAAATGAAGGACTTATTTGATATATTTTGTTCAATAGATGTGAAGCACATCTTGCGCACCAGCCCCTAAACCTACTCTATTTTTGTTGGCTGCTGCCTAATATGGGCGTTCTTGTTACAGTCGTGTCAACACTGTAGGAAATATTAACCAAGGAAGGAAAGGAGCGAAACGAAGATGAAGTTCAGGCCATTGAGAACTGAAATTTTCAGAAGAGGAGCTCAAAGGAAAGAGATTATTAGATTTCTTGATATTGCATTAGGTAAGCTTGCCAACCTGAAATACTTGGCTTTAAAGTGATGGGAAAGTAGGATTTCCATTTTTATCATAATGGGTGCCAGAGTTTTCAAGTGTTCCTGCAATGAATGAAAACTTGCCTCTTCATGACAAGCTAGTTAACAAGTTTTGTGCCCAACTTGCAGCAACATCTAACAAATGACCGATTCGCTGGCAATGTTGGAGCACTGTAGATTGAATGATCATGTAGCTTTCTTCTAATTGTTAGCTATGTTCCATTTGTTTTGGGTCTTTGGCGGTGTCCTCATGTGAGGATGTATTAGGGAATGCTTATTTGTATGGTTGTAGTTTAGATATCTGCCATTGCCTTATTTCCATTTTCTTTAATAGAACTTTCATCGTTTATAACCAAAAAAAAAAAAAAAAATTAAATGGTAATTAGTCTTTCAAAAAATATTTTTCTTCATTATTTTCTATGAGGCATGATAGCAACACATTATATATGGTTCGTAATTCATAAATGAACAAAAAAACATGGAGGAATATGCAGAATACAAAGAAACAAAGATTAATCGCTTCCTTATATTTAATTGAGATTAATAAAGTTAAAACAAAGCATAAACAACATAAAAACAATTATTTTGGGGAAACAAACATTACGTCTGATAGACCATAATACAATAAAATACAAACAACTTTTCTTTTTATTGAATTAAATATAATATTTGATTGCATTACATAAATTATGGTATACCAAATAATCCTTTTCACGTGAAAACGTGAGATAATTTATTTATAGTTGCACCCATACATAATAATAAATGATTCAAAGGCAAACATGATGCATTTATGTATCAGCCACCTCATTGAGAATCTGAGCTAGCTCATTAGTCTTTGAAAGCATCAACTTTTGATCTCCACCTTCGATCTTATAAACCTTGTCTGGTTTGTAGTTTTCTATCTGCCAACTGTGAAAGTATGGTTTAAATATTTCGTCTGAGTCGGTATACACATAAATTCTCTTAATCGATCCGTATCCCTCCTTAGTGAATTTTTCCCGTTTAGCTAAAATACTTTGAAATAATGATCCTTCCTTAGCAACATCGTTGCCAGCTTACAATCCTTGAAGGAAAAAAAGGAAAACATATCAATGAAAATTTGTATCAGAATAAATTAAGATTAAAGCAACTCTTTCTCAAAAAGTTTTTGCTTATATTAGGAGAAATTATTCTATGTAACCGTTGTACATACAACTATGATGAGATTCACATGAAATCTACCAAAATCAATGGCTATAACAAAATCGTTATACATGCAATGGTTGTAAACTAAAATTTCCTACATTAGGATGTTTTTGCACCCCGCCAATAAACGCTACCAATATGTGTTTATCTGTAGAACTTACAAAGATGGATCAAATTTAGGTCAGTTTTCCCATTCAAAAATAATTGGTGCACAACATCATATAACTGAAATTAACCCTAATAGAAGATATACCTCGGGAGTGCATGCCGTAAATACATTCTCACTCAAAAACATGAAGCCCATTTTCCATCCAGTTATAGTCTCCGCCTTGTTAACGTACGTAAAAGGTACGGTGTCCTTTTTGGGAATGGCCATCATATGCTGTGTAATAACATGAGAGAAACAAAGCAAGCAAAAAATTAATTTTCTTTAATAATTTTGATTTGAAGACGAACAAATTAGAGCGGATATTGAGAGAAATTAGGTTATGTCTACGAACCTTATCCAAAGCATAAGATGGGCTGTGATCAGTGTCCGGCATTACTGCATTGACGAAAACAACAGCTGCAATCTTTTCTGGGTATTTATCAGCAGCAATAGCAACATTAATGCCTCCACAGCTCTCTCCTACCAATATCACCTTTTCTCCTTCTGGGAGTGATGCCATGAACGTCAATAAGGGTTCAGAGTACTCATCAAAGGATCCAATCTGCTCAATTTGCCTTGGGTCAATACCACTGGCTGCAAGGTCCAATGCAGTGACCTTGTGGCCAGCTGCCTCAAGGACAGGTGTGAGCTTATACCAAGTCCATGCACCATGGCATACGGTATGAATAAGAACAAAATGAGAGATTGCCATTTTTCCGAGAATATATCTAACTCTTTACTATGCTTTTCTCTATGCAGGTTGCCTTGCATGTGTAGCCATTTATAGAGGAAAATTCTTATAGCTTTTGTGAATATTATGGGGTAAATGATACAAACGGTTCCTCAACTTTAGGGTATGTAAAAGTAAGATAGGTAAACTTCAATTTGTAACAGAAATCTCACCCTACCCCTCCTCCCCCCAGCAAGAACCTCAGTAGATAGTTTTTATGTTATTTATGCTGACGTGACATTTATCAAATTAAAAAAAAAATTATTTTCATTAACCTATAGTTTCAAGGAAACAAATTATAGGTTACTAAAATGTCAATATGTGCAATTTTAATTGTTGTAGCTATGGGTAGATAGAGAACATAATTAATTTTTTTTTCCCGATAAGTATAAAATTAATAGAGAGAAAATATAACTTTTAATATGACAAGTGTCTTATCAGCAAAAATAACCTAGAAATTGGCAACTAAATATCATGGGAGTTTTCTGTTACTTAAAATAGAGATCAAAGGGTTTCGTATTGCAAATTGAAGTTTAAGTACCTTACTGTTACACATTCCTAGGTTTAAGTTTCTAGGAAAATTTTTTTCATCGGTGGCATTCCACAATACATATGGATGAGACTAATTTACGCTCGACCCGAAAATGGTATTCAGGTAAAGCCTCCCAATAAAAATGATTCCAGTATTTAAACTCCTAACCTTATAGATAAAATTTATCGAAGATAAGCTATACGCCAATGATTCAACCGCTTATCGGTATTATTTTAATTATTTATAAAGAGTTCTTTTATCAATTTTTATATCAAAATCACTTTTTTTTTGTTCAAAATTTTTTTTTAACAGCATTTGATTGATTTTCTTCGTGAAATATGATAGCCTTCGTCCTGTCTTTTTAGGCTTGTTATGAGGATTCTTCTTGGCAGAATCATCTTCTATCCTTCTTTTCTTAATAAATTTGTTCTAAAAATAGAATTTGAGCACTTGTTAACATAACCTTTTTATTACAGTATTTAAAAAAGGATTTTTTTTTTGTTTAACAATTCTATTCATCAATTCCTTTATACTTTTAATAGGTTTGGCTTATCAAAAAAAAAAAAAAAAAGGCAAACTCAATTGAAAAAGACAAATGGACCAAATTATTTGCCCTAATAAGTGCAACCAATTAGGCATGAAAGCATTGAGAACCATACCATATTTGTATATGTTCAGGACGATGTCAACATCATATCCCAATTAACTAAAGAAAGTGTCGGCAATTGTGATGAAAATACATGTTTTTCAGGCTCAACTAATTATTTAGGAATCAACTCGGCATAGCTACTTAAAATAAAATAAAATAAAATAAAATAAACATACTAGTTAGGTCCTTACAATTTGGTTCGATAGTTACATATGTATATTAAATTTTTTAAAATCAAATAGACTCTTTAAATTAAAAAAATTAAAATAAACCTTTTAAATTATAAAAATTAAATTAAATAAAATCTTAGGGACAAATAAGCCCTTCAAAATTAAACAAGATATCAAATAAGATTTTGCTTCCAATTGACATCTTTTCTTCATGTTCTACCTAATCTCTATGTAACTAACTTCCTTTTGGTGATGTCTATGAGTTTACATTCTTTTGGTGATATTTATGTGTTTGCGTCGCTTGCTCGCCTCCATAATTAAAAGGCCAAAACTTTGCTTTTTACAGAATAATCAAACTTACATCACATATCATAATTAAGTTGATGACGGTAACTATGACAAAGGCGATAAATCTGAAGAGACAGTTTTTGCAATATTTGACAAGAAACAACTTATTAATTTATTCTAGAATATAGCAGATATCCACCAAGATATTGCAATTCGAATACGAAGGATATGTAATAAAGACCACGTGCACCAGAAAATCATCTTGGACTGTGACGCCCCTTACTCGTCTATTGTATAGCCGAGCAAGAAGTGCCACATTCGGTGCCGGAGCACCCTATCTTGTCTTGTCATGTCTATTGTAAATTTTAATGTCCTTTAAATCAGGTAATTTACGTGTAGAAATTTTTTTTTTTTTTTTTTATATCTTATTTTTGTGGAGACCCGAACAGATCCTCCTCTGTTTTATTAGCATCTGGCGGGTTCCACTATCACCTGTTAACATATTCATAGTCATCTCACATATTTCCATATCATATTCTCTTTTATCATATCATTCGCAACTATTTATGAGATCTAAAAATGAAGTGTCATCTATTGCATTCATATTGAAATTCATAGATAATAAATTATAAGTTTTCATTTCAAGTCCAAAATAAAATACATCATAAACTAGTAATTACATAATGACTAGACATAATGAACCAAAATACTAGGCTACACATGGGCCCTATCAAAATACAAAAGACTGATGAGGTGACTCTGATCGGTGGCAGATCTGGTCGAAACTCTGTCCGAATACTACTGTGGCGGCTGCTGATCTTCAGTACCTACGCGATGGAAAACCAACGCGCTAAGCATAACGCTTAGTGGTGCATAATTTATAATAATAATAATTAAACAATTGAAATAATATTTACAAATCATAAATTCTGGGTCTTTTACATTTTTTTACACTTTGGAATCAATTAAAATTATTGGGGTCTTTCCTGTTTACTTATTGTATATTCAGTATTAATTAATTATTATCAATGCCCAAGAATCCTATAACAAATTATAAAAGCTGGATACACGGGAGTATACGGGTTAGACAGCCATATGTCTACCCTGTATACATCTGTCAGGCACGAGGCCACCGTCGCACACGGACCATTGTCAAGCTTGTAAAGCCAGAAATAAAGTAGGCACAATGGCCAGTAAGTAGGCATATAGCCTGTAGAACAATCATATCAGACATATATTGTCAGTTCATGATTTGCTCTATAAGCAGTACTGCTATCTGTGGTCCCTAATTGGTATACCAATTTATCCAAACTAAATAAATAAGTCTAGGTATACTATGGGCAATTAAACATTTTTAATTATTTTAGCACTATTCACTGTTACTATTTTCTAGTACTGTTCATTGGTACCATTAATTTCATATTAATGGGACATTAGTCCCAATTTACATATTCATATCATTTTTAATATTTAATTATCCTTATGAGTATTTTAATTATTATATATAGCATTTTTCCCATGAACCTTTCTTTAGGTTCATGTTGATGTGTTATCTTTATTTAGGAATTTGACTAGGTTAGGATGTCTATTTAGTCACACTTCCTTCATAACAATTGTTCCTCTATGTTTAAACTTGAATTTCAGTTTTGAATCACTGAATTTGGAGTTATAGAACTCAAGTTATGGTCAAAATACCATAACTGGTCCCTTTGCCTCTAAGCTGTCCACAATTTACAATTTCTAGTCAATAAACTTTGACCAGTCATTTGATCATTTTATGGTCATTTTTAGACTTACGTTCCTTCACAAGATATGTTCCTCTATGTCTTAGGGACTCCCAGGTACAATTTCATAATTTTTCAAGCTTGGTATAGTGAGTTGTGGTCAATGTATTAACCTGGACTCTCAGTCCTATAAGGGCAAAAATCAACTTCAGGGCAGTATGTTTGACCCTCTTTTTAGGGTCTTTACACTTAGAATTTGGCAAAGGTGTCTAAATCAATATTGTATCCCTAAGTATCATGTTTCTACATCATATTGGCAAATCTCAAATGGAATTTCCTAGTGGGAGTTATGGCCAAATGAACACACAGGTATCAAATGGCATTCTGGGTTCAACTTAACATTTTCTAGATTTCAATTCCTAACTTTGGCTAATATTTTCCCTAGGATGCAATGGTTTCTAGAGCTTGGTCAAAACATAAAAATTGTTGTGCTATGTCTTATAAAACTTTTGGCACTAGTTTCACTCAATTTGCAGCTTTGGAGACCAAGTTATAGCATTTTTGCCAAAACTGGTCAAGCATACCAAAGGAACAGTATTTTGGTCATTTTCTGGGTTGGCAGTTTCAGTGACCCAACTTGTGCTAATAATTTGAATTGGTTAAAGGCAAAACTGGGTTAAGTGGTCTTCATGAAAAGTGTAGCCCTATGTCTAAACTTTCCATGGGTAAAATTTTAGGTCATTTGGACCAGTATAGAGAGTTATGACCAAATGAACACGTACTGTTCATTTGGTCATTTTCTGGGTTGGCAGTTTCAGTGACCCAACTTGTGCTAACAATTTGAATTTGTTAAAGGCAAAACTGGGTTAAGTGGTCTTCATGAAAAGTGTAGCCCTATGTCTAAACTTTCCATGGTTAAAATTTTAGGTTATTTGGACCAGTATAGAGAGTTATGACCAAATGAACACGTACTGTTCATTTGGTCATTTTCTGGGTTGGCAGTTTCAGTGACCCAACTTGTGCTAACAATTTGAATTTGTTAAAGGCAAAACTGGGTTAAGTGGTCTTCATGAAAAGTGTAGCCCTATGTCTAAACTTTCCATGGTTAAAATTTTAGGTTATTTGGACCAGTATAGAGAGTTATGACCAAATGAACACGTACTGTTCATTTGGTCATTTTCTGGGTTGGGTTGCAGGGAATCCGAATTTGGACAGTATTTAGGTCAAGTTTTGGACAGAATTTGGGCATGGTTTCTTCATGGAAAATGGGCTATTTTGGGTCTAGTTTCACCTCCAATTGGCCTCATACCAATTGGGGTCACACAATTTTATTTATGGCCTAAAATGTACACTGCCCTCAACAAACACAACCTGCAGAAAATTGACACTTCCAAAACTCAACCTCCTCCAACTTCCTTACTTCAATTTGCATGCAATACACTTCTATAAGCAACAATCTCATCCCAATAGATCAATTTCAACATTTTACACAAAGTCCTCAACATTTACACAAACCCTAGTTTTCAAAGTTTCAAATTTACACAAACACTACACAATCAAACACCCAAACATTTCAACTAATTACACATTCTCATAGAACCATTTTTCATCACTTAAAAGCAATAAATTTCAAGTTCCATGGCTGCCAAAAATTCAAGGGTTCTTTCCTCTAGATTTTCTTTTTGTTTTAATGGTATTTATGCTTAGCTAAACATGCTTTTCATGTTTAATAAAGAGAAGAAGAGGGATTAGTGCACTAACCTCTTGTGACCCACTTCAAACTTTAATCTTTCTTCTTCTAATGGGTATCTAAAGCTTCCTTATGGTGTGGGCTAAATTTTTTGTGAAGGGGTCTATGGGTTTTGGGGAGGAGAAAGCTTGGAAAATCAAGCTTTAAGAAGAACAAAAATGGAGGGAGGGAGACACTAAGGGAGACGGCAAGGAGGGAGAGAGAAGAGGAAGAAGAAGAGGGTTGGTGGGTTTTGTCTCTTGTGGGTATTTATATATATATATATATATTTATGTGTACTTTATTGTTTTTAAATTTCATAAATCTATTTCCTTTCCTTTCTTTTCTTTCCTTTTCTTTTCTTTTCTTTTCTTCTTCTTTCTCTTCTCATTTTTCAATTTCAAATTCATAAAATTAATTTATGTTAATTATTCTATTTCCAAATTTTAATTTGACATTTAATTCAAAATTCACATCTAGGGGTGAAATGACCAAAATGCCTTTCATGGTGCATATCGGGTTATTTTTATTATTTTTGTACCAAATAAATAAATTCTCTAAATTTTATTTTATTTCTCAAAATTTTTCCTATATTTTTTTAATATTTATTTCATTAATTTATGCCTCCTCACTATAGTTTAAGTGTAGTTCCAGACATTTTTATTGTCCGCATGCACATTAGTCATCGTAATAAGAAACGCATCGGACTACCTTTGGTGAGGACGTTACATGGACGGCCTTGGTTAGATTTGAATCGGAGGTAAGTTATAGTCCAGCCTTTTTCAATTGTTTTTAAAGTTTAAAGGACTTAATCATTTGTCTCCAAAATAGTAAAAGAGTTTATTTGATATATTTTAAAATATAAAAGATTATTTTATCATTTTTATAATTTAATGGGCTTATTTGGGTAAAAAAAAAAAAAATTAAAGGCTCATTTGACTGATGGACCAAACTTTAAAGGTCTGAATAAGCCTTTTGTGCAAGTGCGCCCGCGCAAGCACACACACACATATATTATCTTTTTTACATACTTTACATATTGTCTATTCTCATACGCACTCCTGATTTAATTTTCTTTATATGTAATTCTAGAAAAAAAATTACTTGCTAATTAATTAATAAATCTTAAAACTAATTGAAATTTTTCTTCAAAGTAAGTGTAATTGTAACAGCCCGATCCTTCTCCAGTTAGTATTGTCCGCTTTGGCCCATGGGCCTCACGGATTTGTCCCTTGGGAGGTTTCATTCCCAAAAGCGCGCTGACCAGGTGAGGAAGGCTCCCACATATATGGCCCAAATCTTTTCTTCCCGTTTCCGATGTGGGACACGAAGTTTTCACCCCAGTGCGTAGCTGGTTGAACAAGCACGTCCCAACCCCATCCCTGGGTCGTGACAAGCCCACCAGCTTCTGCCTGGTGCGTCCTCGCACCACACACCGTACTAGAGGGGGTCCAGCTCTGATACCAAATTGTAACAGCCCAATCCTTCTCCAGTTAGTATTGTCCGCTTTGGCCCATGGGCCTCACGGATTTGTCCCTTGGGAGGTTTCATTCCCAAAAGCGCGCTTTTGGGAATGAAACCTCCCAAGGGACAAATCCGTGAGGCCCATGGGCCAAAGCGGACAATACTAACTGGAGAAGGATCGGGCTGTTACAGTAATAATTAAAAAAAGATTAAGAAAATTAAAGTAAATATCTAAATTTAAAAAGAAAAACTATGTAAACATTTAAAAAATGCTTCATTACATTCTAGTTGAATATAGTAAAGTAAACAACATGCATATTTATATATCAATAATATATTTTATTTTATCTAAGCAAGATATGAAATATCCATTACAATACTTTTTCTGATACTTTTTCTGATCCATTAAAATGGCTGCCTCAGGACAGCTGGACAGGTGTAAGCTTATACCAAGTCCATGCACCATAGCATACGGTATGAAGAAGAACAAAATGAGAGACTGCCATTTTTCTGATACTATATCTAACTCTTTACTCTGCTTTTCTCTACGCGGGTTGCTTGCATGTGTAGCTATATATAAAGGAAAATTCTTATAGCTTTTGTGAATATTACAGGGTAAATTATATAAACGGTACCTTAATTTTAGGATATGTAACAATAAGGCACCTAAACTTTAATCTGTAATACGAAATCCTCTGATCTCCAATTTAAGTAACATAAACCCCTCTTCATGAACTTTGGTAGCTGGTTTTATGTTATTTATGCTAATGTGACATTTATCAAACTAAAAAATTATATTTTCATTGACTGATAGCATCAAGTAAATAAACTATAGGTTACTAAAATGTCAATATGTGCAATTTTAATTGTCGTGACTACGGGTAGATAGAAAACAAAATTAAATTTTTTTCCCTCTATAAGTGTCGAATCAACGGACAAAAAATATAATTTTAACATGACAACTGCGTTGTCGGCAAAAATAAACTAAAACTGGCTACTGAAAGTCACAGAAAGTTTTCTATTACTTAAATTAAAGATTAAAGAGTTTTGTGTTACAAATTGAAGTTTAGGTACCTTACAGTTACATACTCCTAAATTGAGATATCGTCTGTGTAATTTATCTAAACATTACGTTGTAATATTTTCAATTTCATTTTGTCATTCTTATCTTATTTTAAAAAAAATTATCAAATTTGATTATCATCGGTTGGATTTTAAAGTAATAATTATTCAAAATTTTCATTTGTATGAATTTTATTCTTTATATATTTTTTTTGTTACAAAGAACGTGCTAACTGGTGCGTCTTAATTTTAATATTTTAATTTTTTTTAATTAATTAGTTGGTATCCCACCCCCCATCCCGTACATATGGATAAGACTAATTCACGCTTGAGCCAAGAATGATATTCAGGTAAAACCTCCCAATAAAAATGATTCTAGGATTTAAACTCTTAACCTTTATGATAAAATCTATTTTAGATCAGCTCAATGCCAATGATTCAACCGCTTGTTGTATTATTTTAATTATTTATAAATAGTTCTTTTTTCAATTTTTATATCAAAATCACTTTTTTTTTCTTCAAAACATTTTTTTAACAGAATTTGGTTGATTTTATTTGTGAAATGTGACAGCCTTCATCCTGTCTTTTTTCGCTTGTTATCGGGATTCTTCTTGGTAGATTCATCTTGTATCCTTCTTCTTTTCTTCTAAAAATAGTATTCTGAGCACTTGTCAACGGAACATTTTTACAGTAGTTTTTTAAAATGGAATTTTTTTTTTAACAATTCTATTTATCAATTCCTTCATACTTTTAACAGGTTTTGCTTAAAAAAAAAAAAAAAAAAAGAGGCAAACTCAATTGAAAAAGACAGTTAGGCTTGATAGCAATGAGAACCACACCATACTTGTACATGTTCAGGACGATGTCAACATCATATCCCAAATAACTAAAGAAAATGTAGGCCATGCAACTAGTTGGTTCTCCACAGCAATGAGAACCACACCATACTTTTAATAGGCAATGCAACTAGTTGGTTCTCCATCCAGATCAATTTATTGCATGCCAACAATATGTAGCTAAGCACATTCAAATTGTGATGAAAATACATGTTTTTAGAACCTAACTAATTATTCAGGAATCAACTCGGCATACGTACTTAAAAATAAAATAATTATATTAATTAGGTCCTCACAATTTGGTTCAGTAGTAACATAAGTGTATTAAATTTTTTGAAATCAAATAAACTCTTTAAATTAAAAAAAAAATAAACCTTTTAAATTTTAAAAAATTAAATTAAATAAACTCTTTGGGACAAATAAGCCCCTCAAAATGAAAAAATATATCAAAAATGATTTTGCTTCCAATTAACATCTTTTCTTCATGTTCTACCTAATCTCCATGTAACTAACTTCCTTTTGGTGATATCTATGAGTTTGCGTGCTTTTGGCGATATCTATTAGTTTATGTCGCTTGCTCACCTCCATACTCAAAAGGTCAAAACTTTGCTTTTCGATAGAATAATCAAAATTAGATCATATTAGATCATAATTAGGTTGATGACGGTAATTTTGACAAAGGCGACGAACACATAGAGACACTTTTTGAAATGTTTGACAAGAAATAACTTATTAATCCATTCTAAAATGCAGGAGATATCCACTAGGATATTGGAGTTCCAATACACAGAATATGTGATGAGGACCCGTGCACCAGAAAATCATCATGCATGGCCTTGGTTATATTCTAGTTGGAGGCAAGTTATAGTCCTATTTTTTATTTTTTAGTTGCTTTTAAAGGTTAAAGGACTTAATCATTTGTCTCCAAAATAGTAAAAGACCTTATTTGATATATTTTTAAAATGAAGGACTTATTTGATATATTTTGTTCAATAGATGTGAAGCACATCTTGCGCACCAGCCCCTAAACCTACTCTATTTTTGTTGGCTGCTGCCTAATATGGGCGTTCTTGTTACAGTCGTGTCAACACTGTAGGAAATATTAACCAAGGAAGGAAAGGAGCGAAAAGAAGATGAAGTTCAGGCCATTGAGAACTGAAATTTTCAGAAGAGGAGCTCAAAGGAAAGAGATTATTAGATTTCTTGATATTGCATTAGGTAAGCTTGCCAACCTGAAATACTTGGCTTTAAAGTGATGGGAAAGTAGGATTTCCATTTTTATCATAATGGGTGCCAGAGTTTTCAAGTGTTCCTGCAATGAATGAAAACTTGCCTCTTCATGACAAGCTAGTTAACAAGTTTTGTGCCCAACTTGCAGCAACATCTAACAAATGACCGATTCGCTGGCAATGTTGGAGCACTGTAGATTGAATGATCATGTAGCTTTCTTCTAATTGTTAGCTATGTTCCATTTGTTTTGGGTCTTTGGCGGTGTCCTCATGTGAGGATGTATTAGGGAATGCTTATTTGTATGGTTGTAGTTTAGATATCTGCCATTGCCTTATTTCCATTTTCTTTAATAGAACTTTCATCGTTTATAACCAAAAAAAAAAAAAAAAATTAAATGGTAATTATTCTTTCAAAAAATATTTTTCTTCATTATTTTCTATGAGGCATGATAGCAACACATTATATATGGTTCGTAATTCATAAATGAAAAAAAAAAAAACATGGAGGAATATGCAGAATACAAAGAAACAAAGTTTAATCGATGCCTTATATTTAATTGAGATTAATAAAGTTAAAACAAAGCATAAACAACATAAAAACAATTATTTTGGGGAAACAAACATTACGTCTGATAGACCATAATACAATAAAATACAAACAACTTTTCTTTTTATTGAATTAAATATAATATTTGATTGCATTACATATATTATGGTATACCAAATAATCTTTTTCACGTGAAAACGTGAGATAATTTATTTATAGTTGCACCCATACATAATAATAAATGATTCAAAGGCAAACATGATGCATATATGTATCAGCCACCTCATTGAGAATCTGAGCTAGCTCATTAGTCTTTGAAAGCATCAACTTTTGATCTCCACCTTCGATCTTATAAACCTTGTCTGGTTTGTAGTTTTCTATCTGCCAACTGTGAAAGTATGGTTTAAATATTTCGTCTGAGTCGGTATACACATAAATTCTCTTAATCGATCCGTATCCCTCCTTAGTGAATTTTTCCCGTTTAGCTAAAATACTTTGAAATAATGATCCCTTCCTTAGCAACATCGTTGCCAGCTTACAATCCTTGAAGGAAAAAAAGGAAAACATATCAATGAAAATTTGTATCAGAATAAATTAAGATTAAAGCAACTCTTTCTCAAAAAGTTTTTGCTTATATTAGGAGAAATTATTCTATGTAACCGTTGTACATACAACTATGATGAGATTCACATGAAATCTACCAAAATCAATGGCTATAACAAAATCGTTATACATGCAATGGTTGTAAACTAAAATTTCCTACATTAGGATGTTTTTGCACCCCGCCAATAAACGCTACCAATATGTGTTTATCTGTAGAACTTACAAAGATGGATCAAATTTAGGTCAGTTTTTCCCATTCAAAAAATAATTGGTGCACAACATCATATAACTGAAATTAACCCTAATAGAAGATATACCTCGGGAGTGCATGCCGTAAATACATTCTCACTTAAAAACTTGAAGCCCATTTTCCATCCAGTTATAGTCTCGGCCTTGTTAACGTACGTAAAAGGTACGGTGTCCTTTTTGGGAATGGCCATCATATGCTGTGTAATAACATGAGAGAAACAAAGCAAGCAAAAAATTAATTTTCTTTAATAATTTTGATTTGAAGACGAACAAATTAGAGCAGATATTGAGAGAAATTAGGTTATGTCTACGAACCTTATCCAAAGCATAAGATGGGCTGTGATCAGTGTCCGGCATTACTGCATTGACGAAAACAACAGCTGCAATCTTTTCTGGGTATTTATCAGCAGCAATAGCAACATTAATGCCTCCACAGCTCTCTCCTACCAATATCACCTTTTCTCCTTCTGGGAGTGATGCCATGAACGTCAATAAGGGTTCAGAGTACTCATCAAAGGATCCAATCTGCTCAATTTGCCTTGGGTCAATACCACTGGCTGCAAGGTCCAATGCAGTGACCTTGTGGCCAGCTGCCTCAAGGACAGGTGTGAGCTTATACCAAGTCCATGCACCATGGCATACGGTATGAATAAGAACAAAATGAGAGATTGCCATTTTTCCGAGAATATATCTAACTCTTTACTATGCTTTTCTCTATGCAGGTTGCCTTGCATGTGTAGCCATTTATAGAGGAAAATTCTTATAGCTTTTGTGAATATTATGGGGTAAATGATACAAACGGTTCCTCAACTTTAGGGTATGTAAAAGTAAGATAGGTAAACTTCAATTTGTAACAGAAATCTCACCCTACCCCTCCTCCCCCCAGCAAGAACCTCAGTAGATAGTTTTTATGTTATTTATGCTGACGTGACATTTATCAAATTAAAAAAAAATTTATTTTCATTAACCTATAGTTTCAAGGAAACAAATTATAGGTTACTAAAATGTCAATATGTGCAATTTTAATTGTTGTAGCTATGGGTAGATAGAGAACATAATTAATTTTTTTTTCCCGATAAGTATAAAATTAATAGAGAGAAAATATAACTTTTAATATGACAAGTGTCTTATCAGCAAAAATAACCTAGAAATTGGCAACTAAATATCATGGGAGTTTTCTGTTACTTAAAATAGAGATCAAATGGTTTCAGATTGCAAATTGAAGTTTAAGTACCTTATCATTACACATTCCTAGGTTTAAGTTTCTAGGAAAATTTTTTCATCGTGGCATTCCACAATACATATGGATGAGACTAATTTACGCCGACCCGAAAATGGTATTCAGGTAAAGCCTCCCAATAAAAATGATTCCAGTATTTAAACTCCTAACCTTATAGATAAAATTTATCGAAGATAAGCTATACGCCAATGATTCAACCGCTTATCGGTATTATTTTAATTATTTATAAAGAGTTCTTTTATCAATTTTTATATCAAAATCACTTTTTTTTTGTTCAAAATTTTTTTTTAACAGCATTTGATTGATTTTCTTCGTGAAATATGATAGCCTTCGTCCTGTCTTTTTAGGCTTGTTATGAGGATTCTTCTTGGCAGAATCATCTTCTATCCTTCTTTTCTTAATAAATTTGTTCTAAAAATAGAATTTGAGCACTTGTTAACATAACCTTTTTATTACAGTATTTAAAAAAGGATTTTTTTTTTTTAACAATTCTATTCATCAATTCCTTTATACTTTTAATAGGTTTGGCTTATCAAAAAAAAAAAAAAAAAGGCAAACTCATTTGAAAAAGACAAATGGACCAAATTATTTGCCCTAATAAGTGCAACCAATTAGGCATGAAAGCATTGAGAACCATACCATATTTGTATATGTTCAGGACGATGTCAACATCATATCCCAATTAACTAAAGAAAGTGTCGGCAATTGTGATGAAAATACATGTTTTTCAGGCTTAACTAATTATTTAGGAATCAACTCGGCATAGCTACTTAAAATAAAATAAAATAAAATAAAATAAACATACTAGTTAGGTCCTTACAATTTGGTTCAATAGTTACATATGTATATTAAATTTTTTAAAATCAAATAGACTCTTTAAATTAAAAAAATTAAAATAAACCTTTTAAATTATAAAAATTAAATTAAATAAAATCTTAGGGACAAATAAGCCCTTCAAAATTAAACAAGATATCAAATAAGATTTTGCTTCCAATTGACATCTTTTCTTCATGTTCTACCTAATCTCTATGTAACTAACTTCCTTTTGGTGATGTCTATGAGTTTACATTCTTTTGGTGATATTTATGTGTTTGCGTCGCTTGCTCGCCTCCATAATCAAAAGGCCAAAACTTTGCTTTTTACAGAATAATCAAACTTAGATCACATATCATAATTAAGTTGATGACGGTAACTATGACAAAGACGATAAATCTGAAGAGACAGTTTTTGCAATATTTGACAAGAAACAACTTATTAATTTATTCTAGAATATAGCAGATATCCACCAAGATATTGCAATTCGAATACGAAGGATATGTAATAAAGACCACGTGCACCAGAAAATCATCTTGTACGGCCTTGGTTAGATTTGAATCGGAGGTAAGTTATAGTCCAGCCTTTTTCAATTGTTTTTAAAGTTTAAAGGACTTAATCATTTGTCTCCAAAATAGTAAAAGAGTTTATTTGATATATTTTAAAATATAAAAGATTATTTTATCATTTTTATAATTTAATGGGCTTATTTGGGTAAAAAAAAAAAAATTAAAGGCTCATTTGACTGATGGACTAAACTTTAAAGGTCTAAATAAGCCTTTTGTGCAAGTGCGCGCGCGCAAGCACACACACACATATATTATCTTTTTTACATACTTTACATATTGTCTATTCTCATACGCACTCCTGATTTAATTTTCTTTATATTTAATTTTAGAAAAAAAATTACTTGCTAATTAATTAATAAATCTTAAAACTGATTGAAATTTTTCTTCAAAGTAAGCGTAATAATTAAAAAAAGATTAAGAAAATTAAAGTAAATATCTAAATTTAAAAAGAAAAGCTATGCAAACATTTAAAAAATGCTTCATTACATTCTAGTTGAATATGGTAAAGTAATCAACATGCATATTTATATATCAATAATATATTTTATTTTATCTAAGCAAGATACGAAATATCCATTACAATACTTTTTCTGATCCATTAAAATGGCTGCCTCAGGACAGCTGGACAGGTGTAAGCTTATACCAAGTCCATGCACCATAGCATACGGTATGAATAAGAACAAAATGAGAGACTGCCGTTTTTCTGATACTATATCTAACTCTTTACTCTGCTTTTCTCTACGCGGGTTGCTTGCATGTGTAGCTATATATAAAGGAAAATTCTTATAGCTTTTGTGAATATTACAGGGTAAATTATATAAACAGTACCTTAATTTTAGGATATGTAACAATAAGGCACCTAAACTTTAATCTGTAATACGAAATCCTCTGATCTCCAATTTAAGTAACATAAACCCCTTCTCATGAACTTTGGTAGCTGGTTTTATGTTATTTATGCTAACTTAACATTTATCAAACTAAAAAATTATATTTTCATTGACTGATAGCATCGAGTAAACAAACTATAGGTTACTAAAATGTCAATATGTGCAATTTTAATTGTCGTGACTGCGGGTAGATAGAAAGCAGAATTAAATTTTTTTCCCCCGATAAGTGTCGAATCAACAGACAAAAAATATAATTTTAACATGACAACTGCGTTGTCGGCAAAAATAACCTAAAATTGGCTACTGAAAGTCACAGAAAGTTTTCTATTACTTAAATTAAAGATTAAAGAGTTTTGTGTTACAAATTAAAGTTTAGGTACCTTACAGTTACATACTCCTAAATTGAGATATCGTCTGTGTAATTTATCTGAACATTACGTTGTAATATTTTCAATTTCATTTTGTCATTCTTATCTTATTTTAAAAAAAATTATCAAATTTGATTATCATCTGTTGGATTTTAAAGTAATAATTATTCAAAATTTTCATTTGTATGAATTTTATTCTTTATATATTTTTTTTGTTACAAAGAACGTGCTAACTGGTGCGTCTTAATTTTAATATTTTAATTTTTTTTAATTAATTAGTTGGTATCCCACCCCCCATCCCGTACATATGGATAAGACTAATTAACGCTTGAGCCAAGAATGATATTCAGGTAAAACCTCCCAATAAAAATGATTCTAGGATTTAAACTCTTAACCTTTATGATAAAATCTATTTTAGATCAGCTCAATGCCAATGATTCAACCGCTTGTTGTATTATTTTAATTATTTATACATAGTTCTTTTTTCAATTTTTATATCAAAATCACTTTTTTTTTTCTTCAAAACTTTTTTTAAACAGAATTTGGTTGATTTTATTTGTGAAATGTGACAGCCTTCATCCTGTCTTTTTTCGCTTGTTATCGGGATTCTTCTTGGTAGATTCATCTTGTACCCTTCTTCTTTTCTTCTAAAAATAGTATTTTTAGCACTTGTCAACGGAACATTTTTACAGTAGTTTTTTAAAATGGAATTTTTTTTTAACAATTCTATTTATCAATTCCTTCATACTTTTAACAGGTTTTGCTTAAAAAAAAAAGAAAAAAAGAGGCAAACTCAATTGAAAAAGACAGTTAGGCTTGATAGCAATGAGAACCACACCATACTTGTACATGTTCAGGACGATGTCAACATCATATCCCAAATAACTAAAGAAAATGTAGGCCATGCAACTAGTTGGTTCTCCACAGCAATGAGAACCACACCATACTTTTAATAGGCAATGCAACTAGTTGGTTCTCCATCCAGATCAATTTATTGCATGCCAACAATATGTAGCTAAGCACATTCAAATTGTGATGAAAATACATGTTTTTAGAACCTAACTAATTATTCAGGAATCAACTCGGCATACGTACTTAAAAATAAAATAATTATATTAATTAGGTCCTCACAATTTGGTTCAGTAGTAACATAAGTGTATTAAATTTTTTGAAATCAAATAAACTCTTTAAATTAAAAAAAAAATAAACCTTTTAAATTTTAAAAAATTAAATTAAATAAACTCTTTGGGACAAATAAGCCCCTCAAAATGAAAAAATATATCAAAAATGATTTTGCTTCCAATTAACATCTTTTCTTCATGTTCTACCTAATCTCCATGTAACTAACTTCCTTTTGGTGATATCTATGAGTTTACGTGCTTTTGGCGATATCTATTAGTTTATGTCGCTTGCTCACCTCCATACTCAAAAGGTCAAAACTTTGCTTTTCGATAGAATAATCAAAATTAGATCATATTAGATCATAATTAGGTTGATGACGGTAATTTTGACAAAGGCGACGAACACATAGAGACACTTTTTGAAATGTTTGACAAGAAATAACTTATTAATCCATTCTAAAATGCAGGAGATATCCACTAGGATATTGGAGTTCCAATACACAGAATATGTGATGAGGACCCCGTGCACCAGAAAATCATCATGCATGGCCTTGGTTATATTCTAGTTGGAGGCAAGTTATAGTCCTATTTTTTATTTTTTAGTTGCTTTTAAAGGTTAAAGGACTTAATCATTTGTCTCCAAAATAGTAAAAGACCTTATTTGATATATTTTTAAAATGAAGGACTTATTTGATATATTTTGTTCAATAGATGTGAAGCACATCTTGCGCACCAGCCCCTAAACCTACTCTATTTTTGTTGGCTGCTGCCTAATATGGGCGTTCTTGTTACAGTCGTGTCAACACTGTAGGAAATATTAACCAAGGAAGGAAAGGAGCGAAACGAAGATGAAGTTCAGGCCATTGAGAACTGAAATTTTCAGAAGAGGAGCTCAAAGGAAAGAGATTATTAGATTTCTTGATATTGCATTAGGTAAGCTTGCCAACCTGAAATACTTGGCTTTAAAGTGATGGGAAAGTAGGATTTCCATTTTTATCATAATGGGTGCCAGAGTTTTCAAGTGTTCCTGCAATGAATGAAAACTTGCCTCTTCATGACAAGCTAGTTAACAAGTTTTGTGCCCAACTTGCAGCAACATCTAACAAATGACCGATTCGCTGGCAATGTTGGAGCACTGTAGATTGAATGATCATGTAGCTTTCTTCTAATTGTTAGCTATGTTCCATTTGTTTTGGGTCTTTGGCGGTGTCCTCATGTGAGGATGTATTAGGGAATGCTTATTTGTATGGTTGTAGTTTAGATATCTGCCATTGCCTTATTTCCATTTTCTTTAATAGAACTTTCATCGTTTATAACCAAAAAAAAAAAAAAAAATTAAATGGTAATTATTCTTTCAAAAAATATTTTTCTTCATTATTTTCTATGAGGCATGATAGCAACACATTATATATGGTTCGTAATTCATAAATGAAAAAAAAAAAACATGGAGGAATATGCAGAATACAAAGAAACAAAGTTTAATCGATGCCTTATATTTAACTGAGAGTAATAAAGTTAAAACAAAGCATAAACAACATAAAAACAATTATTTTGGGGAAACAAACATTACGTCTGATAGACCATAATACAATAAAATACAAACAACTTTTCTTTTTATTGAATTAAATATAATATTTGATTGCATTACATAAATTATGGTATACCAAATAATCTTTTTCACGTGAAAACGTGAGATAATTTATTTATAGTTGCACCCATACATAATAATAAATGATTCAAAGGCAAACATGATGCATTTATGTATCAGCCACCTCATTGAGAATCTGAGCTAGCTCATTAGTCTTTGAAAGCATCAACTTTTGATCTCCACCTTCGATCTTATAAACCTTGTCTGGTTTGTAGTTTTCTATCTGCCAACTGTGAAAGTATGGTTTAAATATTTCGTCTGAGTCGGTATACACATAAATTCTCTTAATCGATCCGTATCCCTCCTTAGTGAATTTTTCCCGTTTAGCTAAAATACTTTGAAATAATGATCCCTTCCTTAGCAACATCGTTGCCAGCTTACAATCCTTGAAGGAAAAAAAGGAAAACATATCAATGAAAATTTGTATCAGAATAAATTAAGATTAAAGCAACTCTTTCTCAAAAAGTTTTTGCTTATATTAGGAGAAATTATTCTATGTAACCGTTGTACATACAACTATGATGAGATTCACATGAAATCTACCAAAATCAATGGCTATAACAAAATCGTTATACATGCAATGGTTGTAAACTAAAATTTCCTACATTAGGATGTTTTTGCACCCAGACAATAAACGCTACCAATATGTGTTTATCTGTAGAACTTACAAAGATGGATCAAATTTAGGTCAGTTTTTCCCATTCAAAAAATAATTGGTGCACAACATCATATAACTGAAATTAACCCTAATAGAAGATATACCTCGGGAGTGCAAGCCGTAAATACATTCTCACTTAAAAACTTGAAGCCCATTTTCCATCCAGTTATAGTCTCGGCCTTGTTAACGTACGTAAAAGGTACGGTGTCCTTTTTGGGAATGGCCATCATATGCTGTGTAATAACATGAGAGAAACAAAGCAAGCAAAAAATTAATTTTCTTTAATAATTTTGATTTGAAGACGAACAAATTAGAGCAGATATTGAGAGAAATTAGGTTATGTCTACGAACCTTATCCAAAGCATAAGATGGGCTGTGATCAGTGTCCGGCATTACTGCATTGACGAAAACAACAGCTGCAATCTTTTCTGGGTATTTATCAGCAGCAATAGCAACATTAATGCCTCCACAGCTCTCTCCTACCAATATCACCTTTTCTCCTTCTGGGAGTGATGCCATGAACGTCAATAAGGGTTCAGAGTACTCATCAAAGGATCCAATCTGCTCAATTTGCCTTGGGTCAATACCACTGGCTGCAAGGTCCAATGCAGTGACCTTGTGGCCAGCTGCCTCAAGGACAGGTGTGAGCTTATACCAAGTCCATGCACCATGGCATACGGTATGAATAAGAACAAAATGAGAGATTGCCATTTTTCCGAGAATATATCTAACTCTTTACTATGCTTTTCTCTATGCAGGTTGCCTTGCATGTGTAGCCATTTATAGAGGAAAATTCTTATAGCTTTTGTGAATATTATGGGGTAAATGATACAAACGGTTCCTCAACTTTAGGGTATGTAAAAGTAAGATAGGTAAACTTCAATTTGTAACAGAAATCTCACCCTACCCTCCTCCCCAGCAAGAACCTCAGTAGATAGTTTTTATGTTATTTATGCTGACGTGACATTTATCAAATTAAAAAAAAAATTATTTTCATTAACCTATAGTTTCAAGGAAACAAATTATAGGTTACTAAAATGTCAATATGTGCAATTTTAATTGTTGTAGCTATGGGTAGATAGAGAACATAATTAATTTTTTTTTCCCGATAAGTATAAAATTAATAGAGAGAAAATATAACTTTTAATATGACAAGTGTCTTATCAGCAAAAATAACCTAGAAATTGGCAACTAAATATCATGGGAGTTTTCTGTTACTTAAAATAGAGATCAAAGGGTTTCTGCTTGAAAATTGAAGTTTAAGTACCTTACTGTTACACATTCCTAGGTTTAAGTTTCTAGGAAAATTTTTTTCATCAGTGGCATTCCACAATACATATGGATGAGACTAATTTACGCTCGACCCGAAAATGGTATTCAGGTAAAGCCTCCCAATAAAAATGATTCCAGTATTTAAACTCCTAACCTTATAGATAAAATTTATCGAAGATAAGCTATACGCCAATGATTCAACCGCTTATCGGTATTATTTTAATTATTTATAAAGAGTTCTTTTATCAATTTTTATATCAAAATCACTTTTTTTTTGTTCAAAAATTTTTTTTAACAGCATTTGATTGATTTTCTTCGTGAAATATGATAGCCTTCGTCCTGTCTTTTTAGGCTTGTTATGAGGATTCTTCTTGGCAGAATCATCTTCTATCCTTCTTTTCTTAATAAATTTGTTCTAAAAATAGAATTTGAGCACTTGTTAACATAACCTTTTTTATTACAGTATTTAAAAAAGGATTTTTTTTTTTGTTTAACAATTCTATTCATCAATTCCTTTATACTTTTAATAGGTTTGGCTTATCAAAAAAAAAAAAAAAAGGCAAACTCATTTGAAAAAGACAAATGGACCAAATTATTTGCCCTAATAAGTGCAACCAATTAGGCATGAAAGCATTGAGAACCATACCATATTTGTATATGTTCAGGACGATGTCAACATCATATCCCAATTAACTAAAGAAAGTGTCGGCAATTGTGATGAAAATACATGTTTTTCAGGCTTAACTAATTATTTAGGAATCAACTCGGCATAGCTACTTAAAATAAAATAAAATAAAATAAACATACTAGTTAGGTCCTTACAATTTGGTTCAATAGTTACATATGTATATTAAATTTTTTAAAATCAAATAGACTCTTTAAATTAAAAAAATTAAAATAAACCTTTTAAATTATAAAAATTAAATTAAATAAAATCTTAGGGACAAATAAGCCCTTCAAAATTAAACAAGATATCAAATAAGATTTTGCTTCCAATTGACATCTTTTCTTCATGTTCTACCTAATCTCTATGTAACTAACTTCCTTTTGGTGATGTCTATGAGTTTACATTCTTTTGGTGATATTTATGTGTTTGCGTCGCTTGCTCGCCTCCATAATCAAAAGGCCAAAACTTTGCTTTTTACAGAATAATCAAACTTAGATCACATATCATAATTAAGTTGATGACGGTAACTATGACAAAGACGATAAATCTGAAGAGACAGTTTTTGCAATATTTGACAAGAAACAACTTATTAATTTATTCTAGAATATAGCAGATATCCACCAAGATATTGCAATTCGAATACGAAGGATATGTAATAAAGACCACGTGCACCAGAAAATCATCTTGTACGGCCTTGGTTAGATTTGAATCGGAGGTAAGTTATAGTCCAGCCTTTTTCAATTGTTTTTAAAGTTTAAAGGACTTAATCATTTGTCTCCAAAATAGTAAAAGAGTTTATTTGATCTATTTTAAAATATAAAAGATTATTTTATCATTTTTATAATTTAATGGGCTTATTTGGGTAAAAAAAAAAAAAAAATTAAAGGCTCATTTGACTGATGGACTAAACTTTAAAGGTCTAAATAAATAAGTGCAAGCACACACACACATATATTATCTTTTTTACATACTTTACATATTGTCTATTCTCATACGCACTCCTGATTTAATTTTCTCCTGATTTAATTTTCTTTATATTTAATTTTAGAAAAAAAATTACTTGCTAATTAATTAATAAATCTTAAAACTGATTGAAATTTTTCTTCAAAGTAAGCGTAATAATTAAAAAAAGATTAAGAAAATTAAAGTAAATATCTAAATTTAAAAAGAAAAGCTATGCAAACATTTAAAAAATGCTTCATTACATTCTAGTTGAATATGGTAAAGTAAACAACATGCATATTTATATATCAATAATATATTTTATTTTATCTAAGCAAGATACGAAATATCCATTACAATACTTTTTCTAATACTTTTTCTGATCCATTAAAATGGCTGCCTCAGGACAGCTGGACAGGTGTAAGCTTATACCAAGTCCATGCACCATAGCATACGGTATGAATAAGAACAAAATGAGAGACTGCCATTTTTCTGATACTATATCTAACTCTTTACTCTGCTTTTCTCTACGCGGGTTGCTTGCATGTGTAGCTATATATAAAAGAAAATTCTTATAGCTTTTGTGAATATTACAGGGTAAATTATATAAACGGTACCTTAATTTTAGGATATGTAACAATAAGGCACCTAAACTTTAATCTGTAATACGAAATCCTCTGATCTCCAATTTAAGTAGCATAAACCCCTCTTCATGAACTTCGGTAGCTGGTTTTATGTTATTTATGCTAATGTGACATTTATCAAACTAAAAAATTATATTTTCATTGACTGATAGCATCAAGTAAATAAACTATAGGTTACTAAAATGTCAATATGTGCAATTTTAATTGTCGTGACTACGGGTAGATAGAAAACAAAATTAAATTTTTTTCCCTCTATAAGTGTCGAATCAACAGACAAAAAATATAATTTTAACATGACAACTGCGTTGTCGGCAAAAATAACCTAAAACTGGCTACTGAAAGTCACAGAAAGTTTTCTATTACTTAAATTAAAGATTAAAGAGTTTTGTGTTACAAATTGAAGTTTAGGTACCTTACAGTTACATACTCCTAAATTGAGATATCGTCTGTGTAATTTATCTGAACATTACGTTGTAATATTTTCAATTTCATTTTGTCATTCTTATCTTATTTTAAAAAAAATTATCAAATTTGATTATCATCGGTTGGATTTTAAAGTAATAATTATTCAAAATTTTCATTTGTATGAATTTTATTCTTTATATATTTTTTTTGTTACAAAGAACGTGCTAACTGGTGCGTCTTAATTTTAATATTTTAATTTTTTTTAATTAATTAGTTGGTATCCCACCCCCCATCCCGTACATATGGATAAGACTAATTCACGCTTGAGCCAAGAATGATATTCAGGTAAAACCTCCCAATAAAAATGATTCTAGGATTTAAACTCTTAACCTTTATGATAAAATCTATTTTAGATCAGCTCAATGCCAATGATTCAACCGCTTGTTGTATTATTTTAATTATTTATAAATAGTTCTTTTTTCAATTTTTATATCAAAATCACTTTTTTTTTTCTTCAAAACTTTTTTTAAACAGAATTTGGTTGATTTTATTTGTGAAATGTGACAGCCTTCATCCTGTCTTTTTTCGCTTGTTATCTGGATTCTTCTTGGTAGATTCATCTTGTACCCTTCTTCTTTTCTTCTAAAAATAGTATTTTGAGCACTTGTCAACGGAACATTTTTACAGTAGTTTTTTAAAATGGAATTTTTTTTTAACAATTCTATTTATCAATTCCTTCATACTTTTAACAGGTTTTGCTTAAAAAAAAAAGAAAAAAAGAGGCAAACTCAATTGAAAAAGACAGTTAGGCTTGATAGCAATGAGAACCACACCATACTTGTACATGTTCAGGACGATGTCAACATCATATCCCAAATAACTAAAGAAAATGTAGGCCATGCAACTAGTTGGTTCTCCACAGCAATGAGAACCACACCATACTTTTAATAGGCAATGCAACTAGTTGGTTCTCCATCCAGATCAATTTATTGCATGCCAACAATATGTAGCTAAGCACATTCAAATTGTGATGAAAATACATGTTTTTAGAACCTAACTAATTATTCAGGAATCAACTCGGCATACGTACTTAAAAATAAAATAAAATAAAATAAATATATTAATTAGGTCCTCACAATTTGGTTCAGTAGTAACATAAGTGTATTAAATTTTTTGAAATCAAATAAACTCTTTAAATTAAAAAAAAAATAAACCTTTTTAATTTTAAAAAATTAAATTAAATAAACTCTTTGGGACAAATAAGCCCCTCAAAATGAAAAAATATATCAAAAATGATTTTGCTTCCAATTAACATCTTTTCTTCATGTTCTACCTAATCTCCATGTAACTAACTTCCTTTTGGTGATATCTATGAGTTTACGTGCTTTTGGCGATATCTATTAGTTTATGTCGCTTGCTCACCTCCATACTCAAAAGGTCAAAACTTTGCTTTTCGATAGAATAATCAAAATTAGATCATATTAGATCATAATTAGGTTGATGACGGTAATTTTGACAAAGGCGACGAACACATAGAGACACTTTTTGAAATGTTTGACAAGAAATAACTTATTAATCCATTCTAAAATGCAGGAGATATCCACTAGGATATTGGAGTTCCAATACACAGAATATGTGATGAGGACCCCGTGCACCAGAAAATCATCATGCATGGCCTTGGTTATATTCTAGTTGGAGGCAAGTTATAGTCCTATTTTTTTTTTTTTTAGTTGCTTTTAAAGGTTAAAGGACTTAATCATTTGTCTCCAAAATAGTAAAAGACCTTATTTGATATATTTTTAAAATGAAGGACTTATTTGATATATTTTGTTCAATAGATGTGAAGCACATCTTGCGCACCAGCCCCTAAACCTACTCTATTTTTGTTGGCTGCTGCCTAATATGGGCGTTCTTGTTACAGTCGTGTCAACACTGTAGGAAATATTAACCAAGGAAGGAAAGGAGCGAAACGAAGATGAAGTTCAGGCCATTGAGAACTGAAATTTTCAGAAGAGGAGCTCAAAGGAAAGAGATTATTAGATTTCTTGATATTGCATTAGGTAAGCTTGCCAACCTGAAATACTTGGCTTTAAAGTGATGGGAAAGTAGGATTTCCATTTTTATCATAATGGGTGCCAGAGTTTTCAAGTGTTCCTGCAATGAATGAAAACTTGCCTCTTCATGACAAGCTAGTTAACAAGTTTTGTGCCCAACTTGCAGCAACATCTAACAAATGACCGATTCGCTGGCAATGTTGGAGCACTGTAGATTGAATGATCATGTAGCTTTCTTCTAATTGTTAGCTATGTTCCATTTGTTTTGGGTCTTTGGCGGTGTCCTCATGTGAGGATGTATTAGGGAATGCTTATTTGTATGGTTGTAGTTTAGATATCTGCCATTGCCTTATTTCCATTTTCTTTAATAGAACTTTCATCGTTTATAACCAAAAAAAAAAAAAATTAAATGGTAATTATTCTTTCAAAAAATATTTTTCTTCATTATTTTCTATGAGGCATGATAGCAACACATTATATATGGTTCGTAATTCATAAATGAAAAAAAAAAAACATGGAGGAATATGCAGAATACAAAGAAACAAAGTTTAATCGATGCCTTATATTTAATTGAGATTAATAAAGTTAAAACAAAGCATAAACAACATAAAAACAATTATTTTGGGGAAACAAACATTACGTCTGATAGACCATAATACAATAAAATACAAACAACTTTTCTTTTTATTGAATTAAATATAATATTTGATTGCATTACATAAATTATGGTATACCAAATAATCTTTTTCACGTGAAAACGTGAGATAATTTATTTATAGTTGCACCCATACATAATAATAAATGATTCAAAGGCAAACATGATGCATTTATGTATCAGCCACCTCATTGAGAATCTGAGCTAGCTCATTAGTCTTTGAAAGCATCAACTTTTGATCTCCACCTTCGATCTTATAAACCTTGTCTGGTTTGTAGTTTTCTATCTGCCAACTGTGAAAGTATGGTTTAAATATTTCGTCTGAGTCGGTATACACATAAATTCTCTTAATCGATCCGTATCCCTCCTTAGTGAATTTTTCCCGTTTAGCTAAAATACTTTGAAATAATGATCCCTTCCTTAGCAACATCGTTGCCAGCTTACAATCCTTGAAGGAAAAAAAGGAAAACATATCAATGAAAATTTGTATCAGAATAAATTAAGATTAAAGCAACTCTTTCTCAAAAAGTTTTTGCTTATATTAGGAGAAATTATTCTATGTAACCGTTGTACATACAACTATGATGAGATTCACATGAAATCTACCAAAATCAATGGCTATAACAAAATCGTTATACATGCAATGGTTGTAAACTAAAATTTCCTACATTAGGATGTTTTTGCACCCCGCCAATAAACGCTACCAATATGTGTTTATCTGTAGAACTTACAAAGATGGATCAAATTTAGGTCAGTTTTTCCCATTCAAAAAATAATTGGTGCACAACATCATATAACTGAAATTAACCCTAATAGAAGATATACCTCGGGAGTGCATGCCGTAAATACATTCTCACTCAAAAACATGAAGCCCATTTTCCATCCAGTTATAGTCTCCGCCTTGTTAACGTACGTAAAAGGTACGGTGTCCTTTTTGGGAATGGCCATCATATGCTGTGTAATAACATGAGAGAAACAAAGCAAGCAAAAAATTAATTTTCTTTAATAATTTTGATTTGAAGACGAACAAATTAGAGCGGATATTGAGAGAAATTAGGTTATGTCTACGAACCTTATCCAAAGCATAAGATGGGCTGTGATCAGTGTCCGGCATTACTGCATTGACGAAAACAACAGCTGCAATCTTTTCTGGGTATTTATCAGCAGCAATAGCAACATTAATGCCTCCACAGCTCTCTCCTACCAATATCACCTTTTCTCCTTCTGGGAGTGATGCCATGAACGTCAATAAGGGTTCAGAGTACTCATCAAAGGATCCAATCTGCTCAATTTGCCTTGGGTCAATACCACTGGCTGCAAGGTCCAATGCAGTGACCTTGTGGCCAGCTGCCTCAAGGACAGGTGTGAGCTTATACCAAGTCCATGCACCATGGCATACGGTATGAATAAGAACAAAATGAGAGATTGCCATTTTTCCGAGAATATATCTAACTCTTTACTATGCTTTTCTCTATGCAGGTTGCCTTGCATGTGTAGCCATTTATAGAGGAAAATTCTTATAGCTTTTGTGAATATTATGGGGTAAATGATACAAACGGTTCCTCAACTTTAGGGTATGTAAAAGTAAGATAGGTAAACTTCAATTTGTAACAGAAATCTCACCCTACCCCTCCTCCCCCCAGCAAGAACCTCAGTAGATAGTTTTTATGTTATTTATGCTGACGTGACATTTATCAAATTAAAAAAAAAATTATTTTCATTAACCTATAGTTTCAAGGAAACAAATTATAGGTTACTAAAATGTCAATATGTGCAATTTTAATTGTTGTAGCTATGGGTAGATAGAGAACATAATTAATTTTTTTTTCCCGATAAGTATAAAATTAATAGAGAGAAAATATAACTTTTAATATGACAAGTGTCTTATCAGCAAAAATAACCTAGAAATTGGCAACTAAATATCATGGGAGTTTTCTGTTACTTAAAATAGAGATCAAAGGGTTTCGTATTGCAAATTGAAGTTTAAGTACCTTACTGTTACACATTCCTAGGTTTAAGTTTCTAGGAAAATTTTTTTCATCAGTGGCATTCCACAATACATATGGATGAGACTAATTTACGCTCGACCCGAAAAATGGTATTCAGGTAAAGCCTCCCAATAAAAATGATTCCAGTATTTAAACTCCTAACCTTATAGATAAAATTTATCGAAGATAAGCTATACGCCAATGATTCAACCGCTTATCGGTATTATTTTAATTATTTATAAAGAGTTCTTTTATCAATTTTTATATCAAAATCACTTTTTTTTTGTTCAAAATTTTTTTTTTAACAGCATTTGATTGATTTTCTTCGTGAAATATGATAGCCTTCGTCCTGTCTTTTTAGGCTTGTTATGAGGATTCTTCTTGGCAGAATCATCTTCTATCCTTCTTTTCTTAATAAATTTGTTCTAAAAATAGAATTTGAGCACTTGTTAACATAACCTTTTTATTACAGTATTTAAAAAAGGATTTTTTTTTTTTTAACAATTCTATTCATCAATTCCTTTATACTTTTAATAGGTTTGGCTTATCAAAAAAAAAAAAAAAAGGCAAACTCAATTGAAAAAGACAAATGGACCAAATTATTTGCCCTAATAAGTGCAACCAATTAGGCATGAAAGCATTGAGAACCATACCATATTTGTATATGTTCAGGACGATGTCAACATCATATCCCAATTAACTAAAGAAAGTGTCGGCAATTGTGATGAAAATACATGTTTTTCAGGCTCAACTAATTATTTAGGAATCAACTCGGCATAGCTACTTAAAATAAAATAAAATAAAATAAAATAAACATACTAGTTAGGTCCTTACAATTTGGTTCGATAGTTACATATGTATATTAAATTTTTTAAAATCAAATAGACTCTTTAAATTAAAAAAATTAAAATAAACCTTTTAAATTATAAAAATTAAATTAAATAAAATCTTAGGGACAAATAAGCCCTTCAAAATTAAACAAGATATCAAATAAGATTTTGCTTCCAATTGACATCTTTTCTTCATGTTCTACCTAATCTCTATGTAACTAACTTCCTTTTGGTGATGTCTATGAGTTTACATTCTTTTGGTGATATTTATGTGTTTGCGTCGCTTGCTCGCCTCCATAATTAAAAGGCCAAAACTTTGCTTTTTACAGAATAATCAAACTTACATCACATATCATAATTAAGTTGATGACGGTAACTATGACAAAGCGATAAATCTGAAGAGACAGTTTTGCAATATTTGACAAGAAACAACTTATTAATTTATTCTAGAATATAGCAGATATCCACCAAGATATTGCAATTCGAATACGAAGGATATGTAATAAAGACCACGTGCACCAGAAAATCATCTTGGACTGTAACGCCCCTTACTCGTCTATTGTATAGCAGAGCAAGAAGTGCCACATTCGGTGCCGGAGCACCCTATCTTGTCTTGTCATGTCTATTGTAAATTTTAATGTCGTTTAAATCAGGTAATTTACGTAGAAATTTTTTTTTTTTTATATCTTATTTTTGTGGAGACCCAACATCCTCCTCCTCTGTTTTATTAGCATCTGGCGGGTTCCACTATCACCTGTTAACATATTCATAGTCATCTCACATATTTCCATATCATATTCTCTTTTATCATATCATTCGCAACTATTTATGAGATCTAAAAATGAAGTGTCATCTATTGCATTCATATTGAAATTCATAGATAATAAATTATAAGTTTTCATTTCAAGTCCAAAATAAAATACATCATAAACTAGTAATTACATAATGACTAGACATAATGAACCAAAATACTAGGCTACACATGGGCCCTATCAAAATACAAAAGACTGATGAGGTGACTCTGATCGGTGGCAGATCTGGTCGAAACTCTGTCCGAATACTACTGTGGCGTTCTTGATCTTGATACCTACGATGGAAAACCAACGCGCTAAGCATAACGCTTAGTGGTGCATAATTTATAATAATAATAATTAAACAATTGAAATAATATTTACAAATCATAAATTCTGGGTCTTTTACATTTTTTTACACTTTGGAATCAATTAAAATTATTGGGGTCTTTCCTGTTTACTTATTGTATATTCAGTATTAATTAATTATTATCAATGCCCAAGAATCCTATAACAAATTATAAAAGCTGGATACACGGGAGTATACGGGTTAGACAGCCATATGTCTACCCTGTATACATCTGTCAGGCACGAGGCCAGCTGTCGGGCACGGACCCGCTGTCAGGCTTGTAAAGCCAGAAATAAAGTAGGCACAATGGCCAGTAAGTAGGCATATAGCCTGTAGAACAATCATATCAGACATATATTGTCAGTTCATGATTTGCTCTATAAGCAGTACTGCTATCTGTGGTCCCTAATTGGTATACCAATTTATCCAAACTAAATAAATAAGTCTAGGTATACTATGGGCAATTAAACATTTTTAATTATTTTAGCACTATTCACTGTTACTATTTTCTAGTACTGTTCATTGGTACCATTAATTTCATATTAATGGGACATTAGTCCCAATTTACATATTCATATCATTTTTAATATTTAATTATCCTTATGAGTATTTTAATTATTATATATAGCATTTTTCCCATGAACCTTTCTTTAGGTTCATGTTGATGTGTTATCTTTATTTAGGAATTTGACTAGGTTAGGATGTCTATTTAGTCACACTTCCTTCATAACAATTGTTCCTCTATGTTTAAACTTGAATTTCAGTTTTTGAATCACTGAATTTGGAGTTATAGAACTCAAGTTATGGTCAAAATACCATAACTGGTCCCTTTGCCTCTAAGCTGTCCACAATTTACAATTTCTAGTCAATAAACTTTGACCAGTCATTTGATCATTTTATGGTCATTTTTAGACTTACGTTCCTTCACAAGATATGTTCCTCTATGTCTTAGGGACTCCCAGGTACAATTTCATAATTTTTCAAGCTTGGTATAGTGAGTTGTGGTCAATGTATTAACCTGGACTCTCAGTCCTATAAGGGCAAAAATCAACTTCAGGGCAGTATGTTTGACCCTCTTTTTAGGGTCTTTACACTTAGAATTTGGCAAAGGTGTCTAAATCAATATTGTATCCCTAAGTATCATGTTTCTACATCATATTGGCAAATCTCAAATGGAATTTCCTAGTGGGAGTTATGGCCAAATGAACACACAGGTATCAAATGGTATTCTGGGTTCAACTTAACATTTTCTAGATTTCAATTCCTAACTTTGGCTAATATTTTCCCTAGGATGCAATGGTTTCTAGAGCTTGGTCAAAACATAAAAATTGTTGTGCTATGTCTTATAAAACTTTTGGCACTAGTTTCACTCAATTTGCAGCTTTGGAGACCAAGTTATAGCATTTTTGCCAAAACTGGTCAAGCATACCAAAGGAACAGTATTTTGGTCATTTTCTGGGTTGGCAGTTTCAGTGACCCAACTTGTGCTAATAATTTGAATTGGTTAAAGGCAAAACTGGGTTAAGTGGTCTTCATGAAAAGTGTAGCCCTATGTCTAAACTTTCCATGGGTAAAATTTTAGGTCATTTGGACCAGTATAGAGAGTTATGACCAAATGAACACGTACTGTTCATTTGGTCATTTTCTGGGTTGGCAGTTTCAGTGACCCAACTTGTGCTAACAATTTGAATTTGTTAAAGGCAAAACTGGGTTAAGTGGTCTTCATGAAAAGTGTAGCCCTATGTCTAAACTTTCCATGGTTAAAATTTTAGGTTATTTGGACCAGTATAGAGAGAGTTATGACCAAATGAACACGTACTGTTCATTTGGTCATTTTCTGGGTTGGCAGTTTCAGTGACCCAACTTGTGCTAACAATTTGAATTTGTTAAAGGCAAAACTGGGTTAAGTGGTCTTCATGAAAAGTGTAGCCCTATGTCTAAACTTTCCATGGTTAAAATTTTAGGTTATTTGGACCAGTATAGAGAGTTATGACCAAATGAACACGTACTGTTCATTTGGTCATTTTCTGGGTTGGGTTGCAGGGAAATCCGAATTTGGACAGTATTTAGGTCAAGTTTTGGACAGAATTTGGGCATGGTTTCTTCATGGAAAATGGGCTATTTTGGGTCTAGTTTCACCTCCAATTGGCCTCATACCAATTGGGGTCACACAATTTTATTTATGGCCTAAAATGTACACTGCCCTCAACAAACACAACCTGCAGAAAATTGACACTTCCAAAACTCAACCTCCTCCAACTTCCTTACTTCAATTTGCATGCAATACACTTCTATAAGCAACAATCTCATCCCAATAGATCAATTTCAACATTTTACACAAAGTCCTCAACATTTACACAAACCCTAGTTTTCAAAGTTTCAAATTTACACAAACACTACACAATCAAACACCCAAACATTTCAACTAATTACACATTCTCATAGAACCATTTTTCATCACTTAAAAGCAATAAATTTCAAGTTCCATGGCTGCCAAAAATTCAAGGGTTCTTTCCTCTAGATTTTCTTTTGTTTTAATGGTATTTATGCTTAGCTAAACATGCTATTCATGTTTAATAAATTGAAGAAGAGCGATTAGTGCACTAACCTCTTGTGACCCACTTCAAACTTTAATCTTTCTTCTTCTAATGGGTATCTAAAGCTTCCTTATGGTGTGGGCTAAATTTTTTGTGAAGGGGTCTATGGGTTTTGGGGAGGAGAAAGCTTGGAAAATCAAGCTTTAAGAAGAACAAAAATGGAGGGAGGGAGACACTAAGGGAGACGGCAAGGAGGGAGAGAGAAGAGGAAGAAGAAGAGGGTTGGTGGGTTTTGTCTCTTGTGGGTATTTATATATATATATATATATTTATGTGTACTTTATTGTTTTTAAATTTCATAAATCTATTTCCTTTCCTTTCTTTTCTTTCCTTTTCTTTTCTTTTCTTTTCTTCTTCTTTCTCTTCTCATTTTTCAATTTCAAATTCATAAAATTAATTTATGTTAATTATTCTATTTCCAAATTTTAATTTGACATTTAAGTCAAAATTCACATCTAGGGGTGAAATGACCAAAATGCCTTTCATGGTGCATATCGGGTTATTTTTATTATTTTTGTACCAAATAAATAAATTCTCTAAATTTTATTTTATTTCTCAAAATTTTTCCTATATTTTTTTAATATTTATTTCATTAATTTATGCCTCCTCACTATAGTTTAAGTGTAGTTCCAGACATTTTTATTGTCCGTACAGACATTAGTCATCAGAACAGTAAAACGTACGGACTACCTTTGGTGAGGACGTTACATGGACGGCCTTGGTTAGATTTGAATCGGAGGTAAGTTATAGTCCAGCCTTTTTCAATTGTTTTTAAAGTTTAAAGGACTTAATCATTTGTCTCCAAAATAGTAAAAGAGTTTATTTGATATATTTTAAAATATAAAAGATTATTTTATCATTTTTATAATTTAATGGGCTTATTTGGGTAAAAAAAAAAAAATTAAAGGCTCATTTGACTGATGGACCAAACTTTAAAGGTCTGAATAAGCCTTTTGTGCAAGTGCGCCCGCGCAAGCACACACACACATATATTATCTTTTTTACATACTTTACATATTGTCTATTCTCATACGCACTCCTGATTTAATTTTCTTTATATGTAATTCTAGAAAAAAAATTACTTGCTAATTAATTAATAAATCTTAAAACTAATTGAAATTTTTCTTCAAAGTAAGTGTAATTGTAACAGCCCGATCCTTCTCCAGTTAGTATTGTCCGCTTTGGCCCATGGGCCTCACGGATTTGTCCCTTGGGAGGTTTCATTCCCAAAAGCGCTGACCCGGTGAGGAAGGCTCCACATATATGGCCCAAATCTTTTCTTCCCGTTTAGATGTGGGACACGAAGTTTTCACCCGGTCGTAGCTGGTTGAACAAGCACGTCCCAACCCCATCCACAGGTCGTGACAAGCCCACCAACCACGCACAGTGCGTCCTCGCACCACACACCGTACTAGAGGGGTCCACTCGATACCAAATTGTAACCCAATCCTTCTCCAGTTAGTATTGTCCGCTTTGGCCCATGGGCCTCACGGTTGTCCCTTGGGAGGTTTCATTCCCAAAGCGCTTTGGGAATGAAAACTCCATTCTGATAATAATTAAAAAAAGATTAAGAAAATTAAAGTAAATATCTAAATTTAAAAAGAAAAACTATGTAAACATTTAAAAAATGCTTCATTACATTCTAGTTGAATATAGTAAAGTAAACAACATGCATATTTATATATCAATAATATATTTTATTTTATCTAAGCAAGATATGAAATATCCATTACAATACTTTTTCTGATACTTTTTCTGATCCATTAAAATGGCTGCCTCAGGACAGCTGGACAGGTGTAAGCTTATACCAAGTCCATGCACCATAGCATACGGTATGAAGAAGAACAAAATGAGAGACTGCCATTTTTCTGATACTATATCTAACTCTTTACTCTGCTTTTCTCTACGCGGGTTGCTTGCATGTGTAGCTATATATAAAGGAAAATTCTTATAGCTTTTGTGAATATTACAGGGTAAATTATATAAACGGTAACTTAATTTTAGGATATGTAACAATAAGGCACCTAAACTTTAATCTGTAATACGAAATCCTCTGATCTCCAATTTAAGTAACATAAACCCCTCTTCATGAACTTCGGTAGCTGGTTTTATGTTATTTATGCTAATGTGACATTTATCAAACTAAAAAATTATATTTTCATTGACTGATAGCATCAAGTAAATAAACTATAGGTTACTAAAATGTCAATATGTGCAATTTTAATTGTCGTGACTACGGGTAGATAGAAAACAAAATTAAATTTTTTTCCCTCTATAAGTGTCGAATCAACGGACAAAAAATATAATTTTAACATGACAACTGCGTTGTCGGCAAAAATAAACTAAAACTGGCTACTGAAAGTCACATAAAGTTTTCTATTACTTAAATTAAAGATTAAAGAGTTCTGTGTTACAAATTGAAGTTTAGGTACCTTACAGTTACATACTCCTAAATTGAGATATCGTCTGTGTAATTTATCTGAACATTACGTTGTAATATTTTCAATTTCATTTTGTCATTCTTATCTTATTTTAAAAAAAATTATCAAATTTGATTATCATCGGTTGGATTTTAAAGTAATAATTATTCAAAATTTTCATTTGTATGAATTTTATTCTTTATATATTTTTTTTTGTTACAAAGAACGTGCTAACTGGTGGGTCTTAATTTTAATATTTTAATTTTTTTTAATTAATTAGTTGGTATCCCACCCCCCATCCCGTACATATGGATAAGACTAATTCACGCTTGAGCCAAGAATGATATTCAGGTAAAACCTCCCAATAAAAATGATTCTAGGATTTAAACTCTTAACCTTTATGATAAAATCTATTTTAGATCAGCTCAATGCCAATGATTCAACCGCTTGTTGTATTATTTTAATTATTTATACATAGTTCTTTTTTCAATTTTTATATCAAAATCACTTTTTTTTTTCTTCAAAAATTTTTTAAACAGAATTTGGTTGATTTTACTTGTGAAATGTGACAGCCTTCATCCTGTCTTTTTTCGCTTGTTATCGGGATTCTTCTTGGTAGATTCATCTTGTACCCTTCTTCTTTTCTTCTAAAAATAGTATTTTGAGCACTTGTCAACGGAACATTTTTACAGTAGTTTTTTAAAATGGAATTTTTTTTTAACAATTCTATTTATCAATTCCTTCATACTTTTAACAGGTTTTGCTTAAAAAAAAAAAGAAAAAAAGAGGCAAACTCAATTGAAAAAGACAGTTAGGCTTGATAGCAATGAGAACCACACCATACTTGTACATGTTCAGGACGATGTCAACATCATATCCCAAATAACTAAAGAAAATGTAGGCCATGCAACTAGTTGGTTCTCCACAGCAATGAGAACCACACCATACTTTTAATAGGCAATGCAACTAGTTGGTTCTCCATCCAGATCAATTTATTGCATGCCAACAATATGTAGCTAAGCACATTCAAATTGTGATGAAAATACATGTTTTTAGAACCTAACTAATTATTCAGGAATTAACTCGGCATACGTACTTAAAAATAAAATAATTATATTAATTAGGTCCTCACAATTTGGTTCAGTAGTAACATAAGTGTATTAAATTTTTTGAAATCAAATAAACTCTTTAAATTAAAAAAAAAATAAACCTTTTAAATTTTAAAAAATTAAATTAAATAAACTCTTTGGGACAAATAAGCCCCTCAAAATGAAAAAATATATCAAAAATGATTTTGCTTCCAATTAACATCTTTTCTTCATGTTCTACCTAATCTCCATGTAACTAACTTCCTTTTGGTGATATCTATGAGTTTACGTGCTTTTGGCGATATCTATTAGTTTATGTCGCTTGCTCACCTCCATACTCAAAAGGTCAAAACTTTGCTTTTCGATAGAATAATCAAAATTAGATCATATTAGATCATAATTAGGTTGATGACGGTAATTTTGACAAAGGCGACGAACACATAGAGACACTTTTTGAAATGTTTGACAAGAAATAACTTATTAATCCATTCTAAAATGCAGGAGATATCCACTAGGATATTGGAGTTCCAATACACAGAATATGTGATGAGGACCCCGTGCACCAGAAAATCATCATGCATGGCCTTGGTTATATTCTAGTTGGAGGCAAGTTATAGTCCTATTTTTTATTTTTTAGTTGCTTTTAAAGGTTAAAGGACTTAATCATTTGTCTCCAAAATAGTAAAAGACCTTATTTGATATATTTTTAAAATGAAGGACTTATTTGATATATTTTGTTCAATAGATGTGAAGCACATCTTGCGCACCAGCCCCTAAACCTACTCTATTTTTGTTGGCTGCTGCCTAATATGGGCGTTCTTGTTACAGTCGTGTCAACACTGTAGGAAATATTAACCAAGGAAGGAAAGGAGCGAAAAGAAGATGAAGTTCAGGCCATTGAGAACTGAAATTTTCAGAAGAGGAGCTCAAAGGAAAGAGATTATTAGATTTCTTGATATTGCATTAGGTAAGCTTGCCAACCTGAAATACTTGGCTTTAAAGTGATGGGAAAGTAGGATTTCCATTTTTATCATAATGGGTGCCAGAGTTTTCAAGTGTTCCTGCAATGAATGAAAACTTGCCTCTTCATGAGAAGCTAGTTAACAAGTTTTGTGCCCAACTTGCAGCAACATCTAACAAATGACCGATTCGCTGGCAATGTTGGAGCACTGTAGATTGAATGATCATGTAGCTTTCTTCTAATTGTTAGCTATGTTCCATTTGTTTTGGGTCTTTGGCGGTGTCCTCATGTGAGGATGTATTAGGGAATGCTTATTTGTATGGTTGTAGTTTAGATATCTGCCATTGCCTTATTTCCATTTTCTTTAATAGAACTTTCATCGTTTATAACCAAAAAAAAAAAAAAAAAAAAATTAAATGGTAATTATTCTTTCAAAAAATATTTTTCTTCATTATTTTCTATGAGGCATGATAGCAACACATTATATATGGTTCGTAATTCATAAATGAAAAAAAAAAACATGGAGGAATATGCAGAATACAAAGAAACAAAGTTTAATCGATGCCTTATATTTAATTGAGAGTAATAAAGTTAAAACAAAGCATAAACAACATAAAAACAATTATTTTGGGGAAACAAACATTACGTCTGATAGACCATAATACAATAAAATACAAACAACTTTTCTTTTTATTGAATTAAATATAATATTTGATTGCATTACATAAATTATGGTATACCAAATAATCTTTTTCACGTGAAAACGTGAGATAATTTATTTATAGTTGCACCCATACATAATAATAAATGATTCAAAGGCAAACATGATGCATTTATGTATCAGCCACCTCATTGAGAATCTGAGCTAGCTCATTAGTCTTTGAAAGCATCAACTTTTGATCTCCACCTTCGATCTTATAAACCTTGTCTGGTTTGTAGTTTTCTATCTGCCAACTGTGAAAGTATGGTTTAAATATTTCGTCTGAGTCGGTATACACATAAATTCTCTTAATCGATCCGTATCCCTCCTTAGTGAATTTTTCCCGTTTAGCTAAAATACTTTGAAATAATGATCCCTTCCTTAGCAACATCGTTGCCAGCTTACAATCCTTGAAGGAAAAAAAGGAAAACATATCAATGAAAATTTGTATCAGAATAAATTAAGATTAAAGCAACTCTTTCTCAAAAAGTTTTTGCTTATATTAGGAGAAATTATTCTATGTAACCGTTGTACATACAACTATGATGAGATTCACATGAAATCTACCAAAATCAATGGCTATAACAAAATCGTTATACATGCAATGGTTGTAAACTAAAATTTCCTACATTAGGATGTTTTTGCACCCCGCCAATAAACGCTACCAATATGTGTTTATCTGTAGAACTTACAAAGATGGATCAAATTTAGGTCAGTTTTTCCCATTCAAAAAATAATTGGTGCACAACATCATATAACTGAAATTAACCCTAATAGAAGATATACCTCGTGAGTGCAAGCCGTAAATACATTCTCACTTAAAAACTTGAAGCCCATTTTCCATCCAGTTATAGTCTCGGCCTTGTTAACGTACGTAAAAGGTACGGTGTCCTTTTTGGGAATGGCCATCATATGCTGTGTAATAACATGAGAGAAACAAAGCAAGCAAAAAATTAATTTTCTTTAATAATTTTGATTTGAAGACGAACAAATTAGAGCAGATATTGAGAGAAATTAGGTTATGTCTACGAACCTTATCCAAAGCATAAGATGGGCTGTGATCAGTGTCCGGCATTACTGCATTGACGAAAACAACAGCTGCAATCTTTTCTGGGTATTTATCAGCAGCAATAGCAACATTAATGCCTCCACAGCTCTCTCCTACCAATATCACCTTTTCTCCTTCTGGGAGTGATGCCATGAACGTCAATAAGGGTTCAGAGTACTCATCAAAGGATCCAATCTGCTCAATTTGCCTTGGGTCAATACCACTGGCTGCAAGGTCCAATGCAGTGACCTTGTGGCCAGCTGCCTCAAGGACAGGTGTGAGCTTATACCAAGTCCATGCACCATGGCATACGGTATGAATAAGAACAAAATGAGAGATTGCCATTTTTCCGAGAATATATCTAACTCTTTACTATGCTTTTCTCTATGCAGGTTGCCTTGCATGTGTAGCCATTTATAGAGGAAAATTCTTATAGCTTTTGTGAATATTATGGGGTAAATGATACAAACGGTTCCTCAACTTTAGGGTATGTAAAAGTAAGATAGGTAAACTTCAATTTGTAACAGAAATCTCACCCTACCCCTCCTCCCCCCAGCAAGAACCTCAGTAGATAGTTTTTATGTTATTTATGCTGACGTGACATTTATCAAATTAAAAAAAAATTTATTTTCATTAACCTATAGTTTCAAGGAAACAAATTATAGGTTACTAAAATGTCAATATGTGCAATTTTAATTGTTGTAGCTATGGGTAGATAGAGAACATAATTAATTTTTTTTTCCCGATAAGTATAAAATTAATAGAGAGAAAATATAACTTTTAATATGACAAGTGTCTTATCAGCAAAAATAACCTAGAAATTGGCAACTAAATATCATGGGAGTTTTCTGTTACTTAAAATAGAGATCAAAGGGTTTCGTATTGCAAATTAAAGTTTAAGTACCTTACTGTTACACATTCCTAGGTTTAAGTTTCTAGGAAAATTTTTTTCATCAGTGGCATTCCACAATACATATGGATGAGACTAATTTACGCTCGACCCGAAAATGGTATTCAGGTAAAGCCTCCCAATAAAAATGATTCCAGTATTTAAACTCCTAACCTTATAGATAAAATTTATCGAAGATAAGCTATACGCCAATGATTCAACCGCTTATCGGTATTATTTTAATTATTTATAAAGAGTTCTTTTATCAATTTTTATATCAAAATCACTTTTTTTTTGTTCAAAAATTTTTTTTAACAGCATTTGATTGATTTTCTTCGTGAAAAATGATAGCCTTCGTCCTGTCTTTTTAGGCTTGTTATGAGGATTCTTCTTGGCAGAATCATCTTCTATCCTTCTTTTCTTAATAAATTTGTTCTAAAAATAGAATTTGAGCACTTGTTAACATAACCTTTTTATTACAGTATTTAAAAAAGGATTTTTTTTTTTTTTAACAATTCTATTCATCAATTCCTTTATACTTTTAATAGGTTTGGCTTATCAAAAAAAAAAAAAAAGGCAAACTCATTTGAAAAAGACAAATGGACCAAATTATTTGCCCTAATAAGTGCAACCAATTAGGCATGAAAGCATTGAGAACCATACCATATTTGTATATGTTCAGGACGATGTCAACATCATATCCCAATTAACTAAAGAAAGTGTCGGCAATTGTGATGAAAATACATGTTTTTCAGGCTTAACTAATTATTTAGGAATCAACTCGGCATAGCTACTTAAAATAAAATAAAATAAAATAAACATACTAGTTAGGTCCTTACAATTTGGTTCAATAGTTACATATGTATATTAAATTTTTTAAAATCAAATAGACTCTTTAAATTAAAAAAATTAAAATAAACCTTTTAAATTATAAAAATTAAATTAAATAAAATCTTAGGGACAAATAAGCCCTTCAAAATTAAACAAGATATCAAATAAGATTTTGCTTCCAATTGACATCTTTTCTTCATGTTCTACCTAATCTCTATGTAACTAACTTCCTTTTGGTGATGTCTATGAGTTTACATTCTTTTGGTGATATTTATGTGTTTGCGTCGCTTGCTCGCCTCCATAATCAAAAGGCCAAAACTTTGCTTTTACAGAATAATCAAACTTAGATCACATATCATAATTAAGTTGATGACGGTAACTATGACAAAGACGATAAATCTGAAGAGACAGTTTTGCAATATTTGACAAGAAACAACTTATTAATTTATTCTAGAATATAGCAGATATCCACCAAGATATTGCAATTCGAATCTGAAGGATATGTAATAAAGACCACGTGCACCAGAAAATCATCTTGTACGGCCTTGGTTAGATTTGAATCGGAGGTAAGTTATAGTCCAGCCTTTTCAATTGTTTTTAAAGTTTAAAGGACTTAATCATTTGTCTCCAAAATAGTAAAAGAGTTTATTTGATATATTTTAAAATATAAAAGATTATTTTATCATTTTTATAATTTAATGGGCTTATTTGGGTAAAAAAAAATTAAAGGCTCATTTGGTGATGGACTAAACTTTAAAGGTCTAAATAAGCCTTTTTGTGCAAGTCTTGTGTGCATAAGCACACACACACATATATTATCTTTTTTACATACTTTACATATTGTCTATTCTCATACGCACTCCTGATTTAATTTTCTTTATATGTAATTCTAGAAAAAAAATTACTTGCTAATTAATTAATAAATCTTAAAACTAATTGAAATTTTTCTTCAAAGTAAGTGTAATTGTAACAGCCCGATCCTTCTCCAGTTAGTATTGTCCGCTTTGGCCCATGGGCCTCACGGATTTGTCCCTTGGGAGGTTTCATTCCCAAAGCGCTGACCAGGTGAGAAGGCTCCCACATATATGGCCCAAATCTTTTCTTCCGTTTAGATGTGGGACACGAAGTTTTCACCCGGTCGTAGCTGGTTGAACAAGCACGTCCCAACCCCATCCCAGGTCGTGACAAGCCCACCGCACAGTGCGTCCTCGCACCACACACCGTACTAGAGGGGGTCCAGCTCTGATACCAAATTGTAACAGCCCAATCCTTCTCCAGTTAGTATTGTCCGCTTTGGCCCATGGGCCTCACGGATTTGTCCCTTGGGAGGTTTCATTCCCAAAAGCGCGCTTTTTTAATTACAGTAATAATTAAAAAAAGATTAAGAAAATTAAAGTAAATATCTAAATTTAAAAAGAAAAACTATGTAAACATTTAAAAAATGCTTCATTACATTCTAGTTGAATATAGTAAAGTAAACAACATGCATATTTATATATCAATAATATATTTTATTTTATCTAAGCAAGATATGAAATATCCATTACAATACTTTTTCTGATACTTTTTCTGATCCATTAAAATGGCTGCCTCAGGACAGCTGGACAGGTGTAAGCTTATACCAAGTCCATGCACCATAGCATACGGTATGAAGAAGAACAAAATGAGAGACTGCCATTTTTCTGATACTATATCTAACTCTTTACTCTGCTTTTCTCTACGCGGGTTGCTTGCATGTGTAGCTATATATAAAGGAAAATTCTTATAGCTTTTGTGAATATTACAGGGTAAATTGTATAAACGGTACCTTAATTTTAGGATATGTAACAATAAGGCACCTAAACTTTAATCATGTCTGAAATCCTCTGATCTCAATTTAAGTAACATAAACCCCTCTTCATGAACGTCGGTAGCTGGTTTTATGTTATTTATGCTAATGTGACATTTATCAAACTAAAAAATTATATTTTCATTGACTGATAGCATCAAGTAAATAAACTATAGGTTACTAAAATGTCAATATGTGCAATTTTAATTGTCGTGACTACGGGTAGATAGAAAACAAAATTAAATTTTTTTCCCTCTATAAGTGTCCAATCAACGGACAAAAAATATAATTTTAACATGACAACTGCGTTGTCGGCAAAAATAAACTAAAAGCGCTCTTGAAAGTCACGAAAGTTTTCTATTACTTAAATTAAAGATTAAAGAGTTACGTATTTACAAATTGAAGTTTAGGTACCTTACGATTACATACTCCTAAATTGAGATATAAATGCATGTAATTTATCTGAACATTACGTTGTAATATTTTCAATTTCATTTTGTCATTCTTATCTTATTTTAAAAAAAATTATCAAATTTGATTATCATCGGTTGGATTTTAAAGTAATAATTATTCAAAATTTTCATTTGTATGAATTTTATTCTTTATATATTTTTTTTTGTTACAAAGAACGTGCTAACTGGTGGGTCTTAATTTTAATATTTTAATTTTTTTTAATTAATTAGTTGGTATCCCACCCCCCATCCCGTACATATGGATAAGACTAATTCACGCTTGAGCCAAGAATGATATTCAGGTAAAACCTCCCAATAAAAATGATTCTAGGATTTAAACTCTTAACCTTTATGATAAAATCTATTTTAGATCAGCTCAATGCCAATGATTCAACCGCTTGTTGTATTATTTTAATTATTTATAAATAGTTCTTTTTTCAATTTTTATATCAAAATCACTTTTTTTTTTCTTCAAAACTTTTTTTAAACAGAATTTGGTTGATTTTATTTGTGAAATGTGACAGCCTTCATCCTGTCTTTTTTCGCTTGTTATCGGGATTCTTCTTGGTAGATTCATCTTGTACCCTTCTTCTTTTCTTCTAAAAATAGTATTTTGAGCACTTGTCAACGGAACATTTTTACAGTAGTTTGTTAAAATGGAATTTTTTTTTAACAATTCTATTTATCAATTCCTTCATACTTTTAACAGGTTTTGCTTAAAAAAAAAAGAAAAAAAGAGGCAAACTCAATTGAAAAAGACAGTTAGGCTTGATAGCAATGAGAACCACACCATACTTGTACATGTTCAGGACGATGTCAACATCATATCCCAAATAACTAAAGAAAATGTAGGCCATGCAACTAGTTGGTTCTCCACAGCAATGAGAACCACACCATACTTTTAATAGGCAATGCAACTAGTTGGTTCTCCATCCAGATCAATTTATTGCATGCCAACAATATGTAGCTAAGCACATTCAAATTGTGATGAAAATACATGTTTTTAGAACCTAACTAATTATTCAGGAATCAACTCGGCATACGTACTTAAAAATAAAATAAAATAAAATAAATATATTAATTAGGTCCTCACAACTTGGTTCAGTAGTAACATAAGTGTATTAAATTTTTTGAAATCAAATAAACTCTTTAAATTAAAAAAAAAATAAACCTTTTAAATTTTAAAAAATTAAATTAAATAAACTCTTTGGGACAAATAAGCCCCTCAAAATGAAAAAATATATCAAAAATGATTTTGCTTCCAATTAACATCTTTTCTTCATGTTCTACCTAATCTCCATGTAACTAACTTCCTTTTGGTGATATCTATGAGTTTACATGCTTTTGGCGATATCTATTAGTTTATGTCGCTTGCACACCTCCATACTCAAAAGGTCAAAACTTTGCTTTTCGATAGAATAATCAAAATTAGATCATATTAGATCATAATTAGGTTGATGACGGTAATTTTGACATTGGCGACGAACACATAGAGACACTTTTTGAAATGTTTGACAAGAAATAACTTATTAATCCATTCTAAAATGCAGGAGATATCCACTAGGATATTGGAGTTCCAATACACAGAATATGTGATGAGGAACCCGTGCACCAGAAAATCATCATGCATGGCCTTGGTTATATTCTAGTTGGAGGCAAGTTATAGTCCTTTTTTTTTTTTTAGTTGCTTTTAAAGGTTAAAGGACTTAATCATTTGTCTCCAAAATAGTAAAAGACCTTGTTTGATATATTTTTAAAATGAAGGACTTATTTGATATATTTTGTTCAATAGATGTGAAGCACATCTTGCGCACCAGCCCCTAAACCTACTCTATTTTTGTTGGCTGCTGCATAATATGGGCGTTCTTGTTACAGTCGTGTCAACACTGTAGGAAATATTAACCAAGGAAGGAGAGGAGCGAAAAGAAGATGAAGTTCAGGCCATTGAGAACTGAAATTTTCAGAAGAGGAGCTCAAAGGAAAGAGATTATTAGATTTCTTGATATTGCATTAGGTAAGCTTGCCAACCTGAAATACTTGGCTTTAAAGTGATGGGAAAGTAGGATTTCCATTTTTATCATAATGGGTGCCAGAGTTTTCAAGTGTTCCTGCAATGAATGAAAACTTGCCTCTTCATGAGAAGCTAGTTAACAAGTTTTGTGCCCAACTTGCAGCAACATCTAACAAATGACCGATTCGCTGGCAATGTTGGAGCACTGTAGATTGAATGATCATGTAGCTTTCTTCTAATTGTTAGCTATGTTCCATTTGTTTTGGGTCTTTGGCGGTGTCCTCATGTGAGGATGTATTAGGGAATGCTTATTTGTATGGTTGTAGTTTAGATATCTGCCATTGCCTTATTTCCATTTTCTTTAATAGAACTTTCATCGTTTATAACCAAAAAAAAAAAAAAAAAAAAATTAAATGGTAATTATTCTTTCAAAAAATATTTTTCTTCATTATTTTCTATGAGGCATGATAGCAACACATTATATATGGTTCGTAATTCATAAATGAAAAAAAAAAAACATGGAGGAATATGCAGAATACAAAGAAACAAAGTTTAATCGATGCCTTATATTTAATTGAGAGTAATAAAGTTAAAACAAAGCATAAACAACATAAAAACAATTATTTTGGGGAAACAAACATTACGTCTGATAGACCATAATACAATAAAATACAAACAACTTTTCTTTTTATTGAATTAAATATAATATTTGATTGCATTACATAAATTATGGTATACCAAATAATCTTTTTCACGTGAAAACGTGAGATAATTTATTTATAGTTGCACCCATACATAATAATAAATGATTCAAAGGCAAACATGATGCATTTATGTATCAGCCACCTCATTGAGAATCTGAGCTAGCTCATTAGTCTTTGAAAGCATCAACTTTTGATCTCCACCTTCGATCTTATAAACCTTGTCTGGTTTGTAGTTTTCTATCTGCCAACTGTGAAAGTATGGTTTAAATATTTAAATGAGTCGGTATACACATAAATTCTCTTAATCGATCCGTATCCCTCCTTAGTGAATTTTTCCCGTTTAGCTAAAATACTTTGAAATAATGATCCCTTCCTTAGCAACATCGTTGCCAGCTTACAATCCTTGAAGGAAAAAAAGGAAAACATATCAATGAAAATTTGTATCAGAATAAATTAAGATTAAAGCAACTCTTTCTCAAAAAGTTTTTGCTTATATTAGGAGAAATTATTCTATGTAACCGTTGTACATACAACTATGATGAGATTCACATGAAATCTACCAAAATCAATGGCTATAACAAAATCGTTATACATGCAATGGTTGTAAACTAAAATTTCCTACATTAGGATGTTTTTGCACCCCGCCAATAAACGCTACCAATATGTGTTTATCTGTAGAACTTACAAAGATGGATCAAATTTAGGTCAGTTTTTCCCATTCAAAAAATAATTGGTGCACAACATCATATAACTGAAATTAACCCTAATAGAAGATATACCTCTGGAGTGCAAGCCGTAAATACATTCTCACTTAAAAACTTGAAGCCCATTTTCCATCCAGTTATAGTCTCGGCCTTGTTAACGTACGTAAAAGGTACGGTGTCCTTTTTGGGAATGGCCATCATATGCTGTGTAATAACATGAGAGAAACAAAGCAAGCAAAAAATTAATTTTCTTTAATAATTTTGATTTGAAGACGAACAAATTAGAGCAGATATTGAGAGAAATTAGGTTATGTCTACGAACCTTATCCAAAGCATAAGATGGGCTGTGATCAGTGTCCGGCATTACTGCATTGACGAAAACAACAGCTGCAATCTTTTCTGGGTATTTATCAGCAGCAATAGCAACATTAATGCCTCCACAGCTCTCTCCTACCAATATCACCTTTTCTCCTTCTGGGAGTGATGCCATGAACGTCAATAAGGGTTCAGAGTACTCATCAAAGGATCCAATCTGCTCAATTTGCCTTGGGTCAATACCACTGGCTGCAAGGTCCAATGCAGTGACCTTGTGGCCAGCTGCCTCAAGGACAGGTGTGAGCTTATACCAAGTCCATGCACCATGGCATACGGTATGAATAAGAACAAAATGAGAGATTGCCATTTTTCCGAGAATATATCTAACTCTTTACTATGCTTTTCTCTATGCAGGTTGCCTTGCATGTGTAGCCATTTATAGAGGAAAATTCTTATAGCTTTTGTGAATATTATGGGGTAAATGATACAAACGGTTCCTCAACTTTAGGGTATGTAAAAGTAAGATAGGTAAACTTCAATTTGTAACAGAAATCTCACCCTACCCCTCCTCCCCCCAGCAAGAACCTCAGTAGATAGTTTTTATGTTATTTATGCTGACGTGACATTTATCAAATTAAAAAAAAAATTATTTTCATTAACCTATAGTTTCAAGGAAACAAATTATAGGTTACTAAAATGTCAATATGTGCAATTTTAATTGTTGTAGCTATGGGTAGATAGAGAACATAATTAATTTTTTTTTCCCGATAAGTATAAAATTAATAGAGAGAAAATATAACTTTTAATATGACAAGTGTCTTATCAGCAAAAATAACCTAGAAATTGGCAACTAAATATCATGGGAGTTTTCTGTTACTTAAAATAGAGATCAAAGGGTTTCGTATTGCAAATTGAAGTTTAAGTACCTTACTGTTACACATTCCTAGGTTTAAGTTTCTAGGAAAATTTTTTTCATCAGTGGCATTCCACAATACATATGGATGAGACTAATTTACGCTCGACCCGAAAATGGTATTCAGGTAAAGCCTCCCAATAAAAATGATTCCAGTATTTAAACTCCTAACCTTATAGATAAAATTTATCGAAGATAAGCTATACGCCAATGATTCAACCGCTTATCGGTATTATTTTAATTATTTATAAAGAGTTCTTTTATCAATTTTTATATCAAAATCACTTTTTTTTTGTTCAAAAATTTTTTTTAACAGCATTTGATTGATTTTCTTCGTGAAAAATGATAGCCTTCGTCCTGTCTTTTTAGGCTTGTTATGAGGATTCTTCTTGGCAGAATCATCTTCTATCCTTCTTTTCTTAATAAATTTGTTCTAAAAATAGAATTTGAGCACTTGTTAACATAACCTTTTTATTACAGTATTTAAAAAAGGATTTTTTTTTTTTTTAACAATTCTATTCATCAATTCCTTTATACTTTTAATAGGTTTGGCTTATCAAAAAAAAAAAAAAAAAAGGCAAACTCATTTGAAAAAGACAAATGGACCAAATTATTTGCCCTAATAAGTGCAACCAATTAGGCATGAAAGCATTGAGAACCATACCATATTTGTATATGTTCAGGACGATGTCAACATCATATCCCAATTAACTAAAGAAAGTGTCGGCAATTGTGATGAAAATACATGTTTTTCAGGCTTAACTAATTATTTAGGAATCAACTCGGCATAGCTACTTAAAATAAAATAAAATAAAATAAACATACTAGTTAGGTCCTTACAATTTGGTTCAATAGTTACATATGTATATTAAATTTTTTAAAATCAAATAGACTCTTTAAATTAAAAAAATTAAAATAAACCTTTTAAATTATAAAAATTAAATTAAATAAAATCTTAGGGACAAATAAGCCCTTCAAAATTAAACAAGATATCAAATAAGATTTTGCTTCCAATTGACATCTTTTCTTCATGTTCTACCTAATCTCTATGTAACTAACTTCCTTTTGGTGATGTCTATGAGTTTACATTCTTTTGGTGATATTTATGTGTTTGCGTCGCTTGCTCGCCTCCATAATCAAAAGGCCAAAACTTTGCTTTTTACAGAATAATCAAACTTAGATCACATATCATAATTAAGTTGATGACGGTAACTATGACAAAGACGATAAATCTGAAGAGACAGTTTTTGCAATATTTGACAAGAAACAACTTATTAATTTATTCTAGAATATAGCAGATATCCACCAAGATATTGCAATTCGAATACGAAGGATATGTAATAAAGACCACGTGCACCAGAAAATCATCTTGTACGGCCTTGGTTAGATTTGAATCGGAGGTAAGTTATAGTCCAGCCTTTTTCAATTGTTTTTAAAGTTTAAAGGACTTAATCATTTGTCTCCAAAATAGTAAAAGAGTTTATTTGATATATTTTAAAATATAAAAGATTATTTTATCATTTTTATAATTTAATGGGCTTATTTGGGTAAAAAAAAAAAAAATTAAAGGCTCATTTGACTGATGGACTAAACTTTAAAGGTCTAAATAAGCCTTTTGTGCAAGTGCGCGCGCGCAAGCACACACACACATATATTATCTTTTTTACATACTTTACATATTGTCTATTCTCATACGCACTCCTGATTTAATTTTCTTTATATGTAATTCTAGAAAAAAAATTACTTGCTAATTAATTAATAAATCTTAAAACTAATTGAAATTTTTCTTCAAAGTAAGTGTAATTGTAACAGCCCGATCCTTCTCCAGTTAGTATTGTCCGCTTTGGCCCATGGGCCTCACGGATTTGTCCCTTGGGAGGTTTCATTCCCAAAAGCGCGCTGACCAGGTGAGGAAGGCTCCCACATATATGGCCCAAATCTTTTCTTCCCGTTTCCGATGTGGGACACGAAGTTTTCACCCCAGTGCGTAGCTGGTTGAACAAGCACGTCCCAACCCCATCCCTGGGTCGTGACAAGCCCACCAGCTTCTGCCTGGTGCGTCCTCGCACCACACACCGTACTAGAGGGGGTCCAGCTCTGATACCAAATTGTAACAGCCCAATCCTTCTCCAGTTAGTATTGTCCGCTTTGGCCCATGGGCCTCACGGATTTGTCCCTTGGGAGGTTTCATTCCCAAAAGCGCGCTTTTTTAATTACAGTAATAATTAAAAAAAGATTAAGAAAATTAAAGTAAATATCTAAATTTAAAAAGAAAAACTATGTAAACATTTAAAAAATGCTTCATTACATTCTAGTTGAATATAGTAAAGTAAACAACATGCATATTTATATATCAATAATATATTTTATTTTATCTAAGCAAGATATGAAATATCCATTACAATACTTTTTCTGATACTTTTTCTGATCCATTAAAATGGCTGCCTCAGGACAGCTGGACAGGTGTAAGCTTATACCAAGTCCATGCACCATAGCATACGGTATGAAGAAGAACAAAATGAGAGACTGCCATTTTTCTGATACTATATCTAACTCTTTACTCTGCTTTTCTCTACGCGGGTTGCTTGCATGTGTAGCTATATATAAAGGAAAATTCTTATAGCTTTTGTGAATATTACAGGGTAAATTGTATAAACGGTACCTTAATTTTAGGATATGTAACAATAAGGCACCTAAACTTTAATCTGTAATACGAAATCCTCTGATCTCCAATTTAAGTAACATAAACCCCTCTTCATGAACTTCGGTAGCTGGTTTTATGTTATTTATGCTAATGTGACATTTATCAAACTAAAAAATTATATTTTCATTGACTGATAGCATCAAGTAAATAAACTATAGGTTACTAAAATGTCAATATGTGCAATTTTAATTGTCGTGACTACGGGTAGATAGAAAACAAAATTAAATTTTTTTCCCTCTATAAGTGTCCAATCAACGGACAAAAAATATAATTTTAACATGACAACTGCGTTGTCGGCAAAAATAAACTAAAACTGGCTACTGAAAGTCACAGAAAGTTTTCTATTACTTAAATTAAAGATTAAAGAGTTCTGTGTTACAAATTGAAGTTTAGGTACCTTACAGTTACATACTCCTAAATTGAGATATCGTCTGTGTAATTTATCTGAACATTACGTTGTAATATTTTCAATTTCATTTTGTCATTCTTATCTTATTTTAAAAAAAATTATCAAATTTGATTATCATCGGTTGGATTTTAAAGTAATAATTATTCAAAATTTTCATTTGTATGAATTTTATTCTTTATATATTTTTTTTTGTTACAAAGAACGTGCTAACTGGTGGGTCTTAATTTTAATATTTTAATTTTTTTTAATTAATTAGTTGGTATCCCACCCCCCAACCCGTACATATGGATAAGACTAATTCACGCTTGAGCCAAGAATGATATTCAGGTAAAACCTCCCAATAAAAATGATTCTAGGATTTAAACTCTTAACCTTTATGATAAAATCTATTTTAGATCAGCTCAATGCCAATGATTCAACCGCTTGTTGTATTATTTTAATTATTTATAAATAGTTCTTTTTTCAATTTTTATATCAAAATCACTTTTTTTTTTCTTCAAAACTTTTTTTAAACAGAATTTGGTTGATTTTATTTGTGAAATGTGACAGCCTTCATCCTGTCTTTTTTCGCTTGTTATCGGGATTCTTCTTGGTAGATTCATCTTGTACCCTTCTTCTTTTCTTCTAAAAATAGTATTTTGAGCACTTGTCAACGGAACATTTTTACAGTAGTTTGTTAAAATGGAATTTTTTTTTAACAATTCTATTTATCAATTCCTTCATACTTTTAACAGGTTTTGCTTAAAAAAAAAAGAAAAAAAGAGGCAAACTCAATTGAAAAAGACAGTTAGGCTTGATAGCAATGAGAACCACACCATACTTGTACATGTTCAGGACGATGTCAACATCATATCCCAAATAACTAAAGAAAATGTAGGCCATGCAACTAGTTGGTTCTCCACAGCAATGAGAACCACACCATACTTTTAATAGGCAATGCAACTAGTTGGTTCTCCATCCAGATCAATTTATTGCATGCCAACAATATGTAGCTAAGCACATTCAAATTGTGATGAAAATACATGTTTTTAGAACCTAACTAATTATTCAGGAATCAACTCGGCATACGTACTTAAAAATAAAATAAAATAAAATAAATATATTAATTAGGTCCTCACAACTTGGTTCAGTAGTAACATAAGTGTATTAAATTTTTTGAAATCAAATAAACTCTTTAAATTAAAAAAAAAATAAACCTTTTAAATTTTAAAAAATTAAATTAAATAAACTCTTTGGGACAAATAAGCCCCTCAAAATGAAAAAATATATCAAAAATGATTTTGCTTCCAATTAACATCTTTTCTTCATGTTCTACCTAATCTCCATGTAACTAACTTCCTTTTGGTGATATCTATGAGTTTACATGCTTTTGGCGATATCTATTAGTTTATGTCGCTTGCACACCTCCATACTCAAAAGGTCAAAACTTTGCTTTTCGATAGAATAATCAAAATTAGATCATATTAGATCATAATTAGGTTGATGACGGTAATTTTGACATTGGCGACGAACACATAGAGACACTTTTTGAAATGTTTGACAAGAAATAACTTATTAATCCATTCTAAAATGCAGGAGATATCCACTAGGATATTGGAGTTCCAATACACAGAATATGTGATGAGGAACCCGTGCACCAGAAAATCATCATGCATGGCCTTGGTTATATTCTAGTTGGAGGCAAGTTATAGTCCTTTTTTTTTTTTTTTAGTTGCTTTTAAAGGTTAAAGGACTTAATCATTTGTCTCCAAAATAGTAAAAGACCTTGTTTGATATATTTTTAAAATGAAGGACTTATTTGATATATTTTGTTCAATAGATGTGAAGCACATCTTGCGCACCAGCCCCTAAACCTACTCTATTTTTGTTGGCTGCTGCATAATATGGGCGTTCTTGTTACAGTCGTGTCAACACTGTAGGAAATATTAACCAAGGAAGGAGAGGAGCGAAAAGAAGATGAAGTTCAGGCCATTGAGAACTGAAATTTTCAGAAGAGGAGCTCAAAGGAAAGAGATTATTAGATTTCTTGATATTGCATTAGGTAAGCTTGCCAACCTGAAATACTTGGCTTTAAAGTGATGGGAAAGTAGGATTTCCATTTTTATCATAATGGGTGCCAGAGTTTTCAAGTGTTCCTGCAATGAATGAAAACTTGCCTCTTCATGAGAAGCTAGTTAACAAGTTTTGTGCCCAACTTGCAGCAACATCTAACAAATGACCGATTCGCTGGCAATGTTGGAGCACTGTAGATTGAATGATCATGTAGCTTTCTTCTAATTGTTAGCTATGTTCCATTTGTTTTGGGTCTTTGGCGGTGTCCTCATGTGAGGATGTATTAGGGAATGCTTATTTGTATGGTTGTAGTTTAGATATCTGCCATTGCCTTATTTCCATTTTCTTTAATAGAACTTTCATCGTTTATAACCAAAAAAAAAAAAAAAAAAAAATTAAATGGTAATTATTCTTTCAAAAAATATTTTTCTTCATTATTTTCTATGAGGCATGATAGCAACACATTATATATGGTTCGTAATTCATAAATGAAAAAAAAAACATGGAGGAATATGCAGAATACAAAGAAACAAAGTTTAATCGATGCCTTATATTTAATTGAGATTAATAAAGTTAAAACAAAGCATAAACAACATAAAAACAATTATTTTTGTTAAACAAACATTACGTCTGATAGACCATAATACAATAAAATACAAACAACTTTTCTTTTTATTGAATTAAATATAATATTTGATTGCATTACATAAATTATGGTATACCAAATAATCTTTTTCACGTGAAAACGTGAGATAATTTATTTATAGTTGCACCCATACATAATAATAAATGATTCAAAGGCAAACATGATGCATTTATGTATCAGCCACCTCATTGAGAATCTGAGCTAGCTCATTAGTCTTTGAAAGCATCAACTTTTGATCTCCACCTTCGATCTTATAAACCTTGTCTGGTTTGTAGTTTTCTATCTGCCAACTGTGAAAGTATGGTTTAAATATTTCGTCTGAGTCGGTATACACATAAATTCTCTTAATCGATCCGTATCCCTCCTTAGTGAATTTTTCCCGTTTAGCTAAAATACTTTGAAATAATGATCCCTTCCTTAGCAACATCGTTGCCAGCTTACAATCCTTGAAGGAAAAAAAGGAAAACATATCAATGAAAATTTGTATCAGAATAAATTAAGATTAAAGCAACTCTTTCTCAAAAAGTTTTTGCTTATATTAGGAGAAATTATTCTATGTAACCGTTGTACATACAACTATGATGAGATTCACATGAAATCTACCAAAATCAATGGCTATAACAAAATCGTTATACATGCAATGGTTGTAAACTAAAATTTCCTACATTAGGATGTTTTTGCACCCCGCCAATAAACGCTACCAATATGTGTTTATCTGTAGAACTTACAAAGATGGATCAAATTTAGGTCAGTTTTTCCCATTCAAAAAATAATTGGTGCACAACATCATATAACTGAAATTAACCCTAATAGAAGATATACCTCGGGAGTGCAAGCCGTAAATACATTCTCACTTAAAAACTTGAAGCCCATTTTCCATCCAGTTATAGTCTCGGCCTTGTTAACGTACGTAAAAGGTACGGTGTCCTTTTTGGGAATGGCCATCATATGCTGTGTAATAACATGAGAGAAACAAAGCAAGCAAAAAATTAATTTTCTTTAATAATTTTGATTTGAAGACGAACAAATTAGAGCAGATATTGAGAGAAATTAGGTTATGTCTACGAACCTTATCCAAAGCATAAGATGGGCTGTGATCAGTGTCCGGCATTACTGCATTGACGAAAACAACAGCTGCAATCTTTTCTGGGTATTTATCAGCAGCAATAGCAACATTAATGCCTCCACAGCTCTCTCCTACCAATATCACCTTTTCTCCTTCTGGGAGTGATGCCATGAACGTCAATAAGGGTTCAGAGTACTCATCAAAGGATCCAATCTGCTCAATTTGCCTTGGGTCAATACCACTGGCTGCAAGGTCCAATGCAGTGACCTTGTGGCCAGCTGCCTCAAGGACAGGTGTGAGCTTATACCAAGTCCATGCACCATGGCATACGGTATGAATAAGAACAAAATGAGAGATTGCCATTTTCCGAGAATATATCTAACTCTTTACTATGCTTTTCTCTATGCAGGTTGCCTTGCATGTGTAGCCATTTATAGAGGAAAATTCTTATAGCTTTTGTGAATATTATGGGGTAAATGATACAAACGGTTCCTCAACTTTAGGGTATGTAAAAGTAAGATAGGTAAACTTCAATTTGTAACAGAAATCTCACCCTACCCCTCCTCCCCCCAGCAAGAACCTCAGTAGATAGTTTTTATGTTATTTATGCTGACGTGACATTTATCAAATTAAAAAAAAAATTATTTTCATTAACCTATAGTTTCAAGGAAACAAATTATAGGTTACTAAAATGTCAATATGTGCAATTTTAATTGTTGTAGCTATGGGTAGATAGAGAACATAATTAATTTTTTTTCCCGATAAGTATAAAATTAATAGAGAGAAAATATAACTTTTAATATGACAAGTGTCTTATCAGCAAAAATAACCTAGAAATTGGCAACTAAATATCATGGGAGTTTTCTGTTACTTAAAATAGAGATCAAAGGGTTTCGTATTGCAAATTAAAGTTTAAGTACCTTACTGTTACACATTCCTAGGTTTAAGTTTCTAGGAAAATTTTTTTCATCGGTGGCATTCCACAATACATATGGATGAGACTAATTTACGCTCGACCCGAAAATGGTATTCAGGTAAAGCCTCCCAATAAAAATGATTCCAGTATTTAAACTCCTAACCTTATAGATAAAATTTATCGAAGATAAGCTATACGCCAATGATTCAACCGCTTATCGGTATTATTTTAATTATTTATAAAGAGTTCTTTTATCAATTTTTATATCAAAATCACTTTTTTTTTGTTCAAAATTTTTTTTTTTAACAGCATTTGATTGATTTTCTTCGTGAAAAATGATAGCCTTCGTCCTGTCTTTTTAGGCTTGTTATGAGGATTCTTCTTGGCAGAATCATCTTCTATCCTTCTTTTCTTAATAAATTTGTTCTAAAAATAGAATTTGAGCACTTGTTAACATAACCTTTTTATTACAGTATTTAAAAAAGGATTTTTTTTTTTTTTAACAATTCTATTCATCAATTCCTTTATACTTTTAATAGGTTTGGCTTATCAAAAAAAAAAAAAAAAAGGCAAACTCATTTGAAAAAGACAAATGGACCAAATTATTTGCCCTAATAAGTGCAACCAATTAGGCATGAAAGCATTGAGAACCATACCATATTTGTATATGTTCAGGACGATGTCAACATCATATCCCAATTAACTAAAGAAAGTGTCGGCAATTGTGATGAAAATACATGTTTTTCAGGCTTAACTAATTATTTAGGAATCAACTCGGCATAGCTACTTAAAATAAAATAAAATAAAATAAACATACTAGTTAGGTCCTTACAATTTGGTTCAATAGTTACATATGTATATTAAATTTTTTAAAATCAAATAGACTCTTTAAATTAAAAAATTAAAATAAACCTTTTAAATTATAAAAATTAAATTAAATAAAATCTTAGGGACAAATAAGCCCTTCAAAATTAAACAAGATATCAAATAAGATTTTGCTTCCAATTGACATCTTTTCTTCATGTTCTACCTAATCTCTATGTAACTAACTTCCTTTTGGTGATGTCTATGAGTTTACATTCTTTTGGTGATATTTATGTGTTTGCGTCGCTTGCTCGCCTCCATAATCAAAAGGCCAAAACTTTGCTTTTTACAGAATAATCAAACTTAGATCACATATCATAATTAAGTTGATGACGGTAACTATGACAAAGACGATAAATCTGAAGAGACAGTTTTTGCAATATTTGACAAGAAACAACTTATTAATTTATTCTAGAATATAGCAGATATCCACCAAGATATTGCAATTCGAATACGAAGGATATGTAATAAAGACCACGTGCACCAGAAAATCATCTTGTACGGCCTTGGTTAGATTTGAATCGGAGGTAAGTTATAGTCCAGCCTTTTTCAATTGTTTTTAAAGTTTAAAGGACTTAATCATTTGTCTCCAAAATAGTAAAAGAGTTTATTTGATATATTTTAAAATATAAAAGATTATTTTATCATTTTTATAATTTAATGGGCTTATTTGGGTAAAAAAAAAAAAAAATTAAAGGCTCATTTGACTGATGGACTAAACTTTAAAGGTCTAAATAAGCCTTTTGTGCAAGTGCGCGCGCGCAAGCACACACACACATATATTATCTTTTTTACATACTTTACATATTGTCTATTCTCATACGCACTCCTGATTTAATTTTCTTTATATGTAATTCTAGAAAAAAAATTACTTGCTAATTAATTAATAAATCTTAAAACTAATTGAAATTTTTCTTCAAAGTAAGTGTAATTGTAACAGCCCGATCCTTCTCCAGTTAGTATTGTCCGCTTTGGCCCATGGGCCTCACGGATTTGTCCCTTGGGAGGTTTCATTCCCAAAAGCGCTGACTGTGAGGAAGGCTCCCACATATATGGCCCAAATCTTTTCTTCCGTTTCCGATGTGGGACACGGTTTTCACCCGGTTGAACAAGCACGCCCCAACCCCATCCCCTGGTCGTGACAAGCCCACTGGCTTGCGTCCTCGCACCACACACCGTACTAGAGGGGGTCCAGCTCTGATACCAAATTGTAACAGCCCGATCCTTCTCCAGTTAGTATTGTCCGCTTTGGCCCATGGGCCTCACGGATTTGTCCCTTGGGAGGTTTCATTCCCAAAAGCGCGCTTTTTTAATTACAGTAATAATTAAAAAAAGATTAAGAAAATTAAAGTAAATATCTAAATTTAAAAAGAAAAACTATGTAAACATTTAAAAAATGCTTCATTACATTCTAGTTGAATATAGTAAAGTAAACAACATGCATATTTATATATCAATAATATATTTTATTTTATCTAAGCAAGATATGAAATATCCATTACAATACTTTTTCTGATCCATTAAAATGGCTGCCTCAGGACAGCTGGACAGGTGTAAGCTTATACCAAGTCCATGCACCATAGCATACGGTATGAATAAGAACAAAATGAGAGACTGCCATTTTTCTGATACTATATCTAACTCTTTACTCTGCTTTTCTCTACGCGGGTTGCTTGCATGTGTAGCTATATATAAAGGAAAATTCTTATAGCTTTTGTGAATATTACAGGGTAAATTGTATAAACGGTACCTTAATTTTAGGATATGTAACAATAAGGCACCTAAACTTTAATCTGTAATACGAAATCCTCTGATCTCCAATTTAAGTAACATAAACCCCTCTTCATGAACTTCGGTAGCTGGTTTTATGTTATTTATGCTAATGTGACATTTATCAAACTAAAAAATTATATTTTCATTGACTGATAGCATCAAGTAAATAAACTATAGGTTACTAAAATGTCAATATGTGCAATTTTAATTGTCGTGACTACGGGTAGATAGAAAACAAAATTAAATTTTTTTCCCTCTATAAGTGTCCAATCAACGGACAAAAAATATAATTTTAACATGACAACTGCGTTGTCGGCAAAAATAAACTAAAACTGGCTACTGAAAGTCACAGAAAGTTTTCTATTACTTAAATTAAAGATTAAAGAGTTCTGTGTTACAAATTGAAGTTTAGGTACCTTACAGTTACATACTCCTAAATTGAGATATAAATGCATGTAATTTATCTGAACATTACGTTGTAATATTTTCAATTTCATTTTGTCATTCTTATCTTATTTTAAAAAAAATTATCAAATTTGATTATCATCGGTTGGATTTTAAAGTAATAATTATTCAAAATTTTCATTTGTATGAATTTTATTCTTTATATATTTTTTTTTGTTACAAAGAACGTGCTAACTGGTGGGTCTTAATTTTAATATTTTAATTTTTTTTAATTAATTAGTTGGTATCCCACCCCCCATCCCGTACATATGGATAAGACTAATTCACGCTTGAGCCAAGAATGATATTCAGGTAAAACCTCCCAATAAAAATGATTCTAGGATTTAAACTCTTAACCTTTATGATAAAATCTATTTTAGATCAGCTCAATGCCAATGATTCAACCGCTTGTTGTATTATTTTAATTATTTATAAATAGTTCTTTTTTCAATTTTTATATCAAAATCACTTTTTTTTTTCTTCAAAACTTTTTTTTAACAGAATTTGGTTGATTTTATTTGTGAAATGTGACAGCCTTCATCCTGTCTTTTTTCGCTTGTTATCGGGATTCTTCTTGGTAGATTCATCTTGTACCCTTCTTCTTTTCTTCTAAAAATAGTATTTTGAGCACTTGTCAACGGAACATTTTTACAGTAGTTTGTTAAAATGGAATCTTTTTTTAACAATTCTATTTATCAATTCCTTCATACTTTTAACAGGTTTTGCTTAAAAAAAAAAGAAAAAAAGAGGCAAACTCAATTGAAAAAGACAGTTAGGCTTGATAGCAATGAGAACCACACCATACTTGTACATGTTCAGGACGATGTCAACATCATATCCCAAATAACTAAAGAAAATGTAGGCCATGCAACTAGTTGGTTCTCCACAGCAATGAGAACCACACCATACTTTTAATAGGCAATGCAACTAGTTGGTTCTCCATCCAGATCAATTTATTGCATGCCAACAATATGTAGCTAAGCACATTCAAATTGTGATGAAAATACATGTTTTTAGAACCTAACTAATTATTCAGGAATCAACTCGGCATACGTACTTAAAAATAAAATAAAATAAAATAAATATATTAATTAGGTCCTCACAACTTGGTTCAGTAGTAACATAAGTGTATTAAATTTTTTGAAATCAAATAAACTCTTTAAATTAAAAAAATAAACCTTTTAATTTTAAAAATTAAATTAAATAAACTCTTTGGGACAAATAAGCAACTCAAAATGAAAAAATATATCAAAAATGATTTTGCTTCCAATTAACATCTTTTCTTCATGTTCTACCTAATCTCCATGTAACTAACTTCCTTTTGGTGATATCTATGAGTTTACATGCTTTTGGCGATATCTATTAGTTTATGTCGCTTGCACACCTCCATACTCAAAAGGTCAAAACTTTGCTTTTCGATAGAATAATCAAAATTAGATCATATTAGATCATAATTAGGTTGATGACGGTAATTTTGACATTGGCGTTTAACACAAAGAGACACTTTTTGAAATGTTTGACAAGTAATAACTTATTAATCCATTCTAAAATGCAGGAGATATCCACTAGGATATTGGAGTTCCAACACACAGAATATGTGATGAGGACCCCGTGCACCAGAAAATCATCATGCGTGGCCTTGGTTATATTCGAGTTGGAGGCAAGTTATAGTCCTTTTTTTTTTTTTAGTTGCTTTTAAAGGTTAAAGGACTTAATCATTTGTCTCCAAAATAGTAAAAGACCTTGTTTGATATATTTTTAAAATGAAGGACTTATTTGATATATTTTGTTCAATAGATGTGAAGCACATCTTGCGCACCAGCCCCTAAACCTACTCTATTTTTGTTGGCTGCTGCATAATATGGGCGTTCTTGTTACAGTCGTGTCAACACTGTAGGAAATATTAACCAAGGAAGGAGAGGAGCGAAAAGAAGATGAAGTTCAGGCCATTGAGAACTGAAATTTTCAGAAGAGGAGCTCAAAGGAAAGAGATTATTAGATTTCTTGATATTGCATTAGGTAAGCTTGCCAACCTGAAATACTTGGCTTTAAAGTGATGGGAAAGTAGGATTTCCATTTTTATCATAATGGGTGCCAGAGTTTTCAAGTGTTCCTGCAATGAATGAAAACTTGCCTCTTCATGAGAAGCTAGTTAACAAGTTTTGTGCCCAACTTGCAGCAACATCTAACAAATGACCGATTCGCTGGCAATGTTGGAGCACTGTAGATTGAATGATCATGTAGCTTTCTTCTAATTGTTAGCTATGTTCCATTTGTTTTGGGTCTTTGGCGGTGTCCTCATGTGAGGATGTATTAGGGAATGCTTATTTGTATGGTTGTAGTTTAGATATCTGCCATTGCCTTATTTCCATTTTCTTTAATAGAACTTTCATCGTTTATAACCAAAAAAAAAAAAAATTAAATGGTAATTATTCTTTCAAAAAATATTTTTCTTCATTATTTTCTATGAGGCATGATAGCAACACATTATATATGGTTCGTAATTCATAAATGAAAAAAAAAACATGGAGGAATATGCAGAATACAAAGAAACAAAGTTTAATCGATGCCTTATATTTAATTGAGAGTAATAAAGTTAAAACAAAGCATAAACAACATAAAAACAATTATTTTGGGGAAACAAACATTACGTCTGATAGACCATAATACAATAAAATACAAACAACTTTTCTTTTTATTGAATTAAATATAATATTTGATTGCATTACATAAATTATGGTATACCAAATAATCTTTTCACGTGAAAACGTGAGATAATTTATTTATAGTTGCACCCATACATAATAATAAATGATTCAAAGGCAAACATGATGCATTTATGTATCAGCCACCTCATTGAGAATCTGAGCTAGCTCATTAGTCTTTGAAAGCATCAACTTTTGATCTCCACCTTCGATCTTATAAACCTTGTCTGGTTTGTAGTTTTCTATCTGCCAACTGTGAAAGTATGGTTTAAATATTTCGTCTGAGTCGGTATACACATAAATTCTCTTAATCGATCCGTATCCTCCTTAGTGAATTTTTCCCGTTTAGCTAAAATACTTTGAAATAATGATCCCTTCCTTAGCAACATCGTTGCCAGCTTACAATCCTTGAAGGAAAAAAAGGAAAACATATCAATGAAAATTTGTATCAGAATAAATTAAGATTAAAGCAACTCTTTCTCAAAAAGTTTTTGCTTATATTAGGAGAAATTATTCTATGTAACCGTTGTACATACAACTATGATGAGATTCACATGAAATCTACCAAAATCAATGGCTATAACAAAATCGTTATACATGCAATGGTTGTAAACTAAAATTCCTACATTAGGATGTTTTTGCACCCGCCAATAAACGCTACCAATATGTGTTTATCTGTAGAACTTACAAAGATGGATCAAATTTAGGTCAGTTTTTCCCATTCAAAAAATAATTGGTGCACAACATCATATAACTGAAATTAACCCTAATAGAAGATATACCTCGGGAGTGCAAGCCGTAAATACATTCTCACTTAAAAACTTGAAGCCCATTTTCCATCCAGTTATAGTCTCGGCCTTGTTAACGTACGTAAAAGGTACGGTGTCCTTTTGGGAATGGCCATCATATGCTGTGTAATAACATGAGAGAAACAAAGCAAGCAAAAAATTAATTTTCTTTAATAATTTTGATTTGAAGACGAACAAATTAGAGCAGATATTGAGAGAAATTAGGTTATGTCTACGAACCTTATCCAAAGCATAAGATGGGCTGTGATCAGTGTCCGGCATTACTGCATTGACGAAAACAACAGCTGCAATCTTTTCTGGGTATTTATCAGCAGCAATAGCAACATTAATGCCTCCACAGCTCTCTCCTACCAATATCACCTTTTCTCCTTCTGGGAGTGATGCCATGAACGTCAATAAGGGTTCAGAGTACTCATCAAAGGATCCAATCTGCTCAATTTGCCTTGGGTCAATACCACTGGCTGCAAGGTCCAATGCAGTGACCTTGTGGCCAGCTGCCTCAAGGACAGGTGTGAGCTTATACCAAGTCCATGCACCATGGCATACGGTATGAATAAGAACAAAATGAGAGATTGCCATTTTTCCGAGAATATATCTAACTCTTTACTATGCTTTTCTCTATGCAGGTTGCCTTGCATGTGTAGCCATTTATAGAGGAAAATTCTTATAGCTTTTGTGAATATTATGGGGTAAATGATACAAACGGTTCCTCAACTTTAGGGTATGTAAAAGTAAGATAGGTAAACTTCAATTTGTAACAGAAATCTCACCCTACCCCTCCTCCCCCCAGCAAGAACCTCAGTAGATAGTTTTTATGTTATTTATGCTGACGTGACATTTATCAAATTAAAAAAAAAATTATTTTCATTAACCTATAGTTTCAAGGAAACAAATTATAGGTTACTAAAATGTCAATATGTGCAATTTTAATTGTTGTAGCTATGGGTAGATAGAGAACATAATTAATTTTTTTTTTCCCGATAAGTATAAAATTAATAGAGAGAAAATATAACTTTTAATATGACAAGTGTCTTATCAGCAAAAATAACCTAGAAACTGGCAACTAAATATCATGGGAGTTTTCTGTTACTTAAAATAGAGATCAAAGGGTTTCGTATTGCAAATTGAAGTTTTAAGTACCTTACTGTTACACATTCCTAGGTTTAAGTTTCTAGGAAAATTTTTTTCATCAGTGGCATTCCACAATACATATGGATGAGACTAATTTACGCTCGACCGAAAATGGTATTCAGGTAAAGCCTCCCAATAAAAATGATTCCAGTATTTAAACTCCTAACCTTATAGATAAAATATATCGAAGATAAGCTATACGCCAATGATTCAACCGCTTTTCGGTATTATTTTAATTATTTATAAAGAGTTCTTTTATCAATTTTTATATCAAAATCACTTTTTTTTTGTTCAAAATTTTTTTTTAACAGCATTTGATTGATTTTCTTCGTGAAATATGATAGCCTTCGTCCTGTCTTTTTAGGCTTGTTATGAGGATTCTTCTTGGCAGAATCATCTTCTATCCTTCTTTTCTTAATAAATTTGTTCTAAAAATAGTATTTGAGCACTTGTTAACATAACCTTTTTATTACAGTATTTAAAAAAGGATTTTTTTTTTTTAACAATTCTATTCATCAATTCCTTTATACTTTTAATAGGTTTGGCTTATCAAAAAAAAAAAAAAAAAAAAGGCAAACTCATTTGAAAAAGACAAATGGACCAAATTATTTGCCCTAATAAGTGCAACCAATTAGGCATGAAAGCATTGAGAACCATACCATATTTGTATATGTTCAGGACGATGTCAACATCATATCCCAATTAACTAAAGAAAGTGTCGGCAATTGTGATGAAAATACATGTTTTTCAGGCTTAACTAATTATTTAGGAATCAACTCGGCATAGCTACTTAAAATAAAATAAAATAAAATAAACATACTAGTTAGGTCCTTACAATTTGGTTCAATAGTTACATATGTATATTAAATTTTTTAAAATCAAATAGACTCTTTAAATTAAAAAAATTAAAATAAACCTTTTAAATTATAAAAATTAAATTAAATAAAATCTTAGGGACAAATAAGCCCTTCAAAATTAAACAAGATATCAAATAAGATTTTGCTTCCAATTGACATCTTTTCTTCATGTTCTACCTAATCTCTATGTAACTAACTTCCTTTTGGTGATGTCTATGAGTTTACATTCTTTTGGTGATATTTATGTGTTTGCGTCGCTTGCTCGCCTCCATAATCAAAAGGCCAAAACTTTGCTTTTTACAGAATAATCAAACTTAGATCACATATCATAATTAAGTTGATGACGGTAACTATGACAAAGACGATAAATCTGAAGAGACAGTTTTTGCAATATTTCACAAGAAACAACTTATTAATTTATTCTAGAATATAGCAGATATCCACCAAGATATTGCAATTCGAATAAGTAGGATATGTAATAAAGACCACGTGCACCAGAAAATCATCCTGCATGGCCTTGGTTAGATTTGAATTGAAGGTAAGTTATAGTCCAGCCTTTTTCAATTGTTTTTAAAGTTTAAAGGACTTAATCATTTGTCTCCAAAATAGTAAAAGAGTTTATTTGATATATTTTAAAATATAAAAGATTATTTTATCATTTTTATAATTTAATGGGCTTATTTGGGTAAAAAAAAATTGAAGGCTCATTTGACTGATGGACCAAACTTTAAAGGTCTAAATAAGCCTTTTGTGCAAGTGCGCGCGCGCAAGCACACACACACATATATTATCTTTTTTACATACTTTACATATTGTCTATTCTCATACGCACTCCTGATTTAATTTTCTTTATATGTAATCTTAGAAAAAAAATTACTTGCTAATTAATTAATAAATCTTAAAACTAATTGAAATTTTTCTTCAAAGTAAGTGTAATAATTAAAAAAAGATTAAGAAAATTAAAGTAAATATCTAAATTTAAAAAGAAAAACTATGCAAACATTTAAAAAATGCTTCATTACATTCTAGTTGAATATAGTAAAGTAAACAACATGCATATTTATATATCAATAATATATTTTATTTTATCTAAGCAAGATACGAAATATCCATTACAATACTTTTTCTGATACTTTTTCTGATCCATTAAAATGGCTGCCTCAGGACAGCTGGACAGGTGTAAGCTTATACCAAGTCCATATGCACCATAGCATACGGTATGAATAAGAACAAAATGAGAGACTGCCATTTTTCTGATACTATACCTAACTCTTTACTCTGCTTTTCTCTACGCGGGTTGCTTGCATGTGTAGCTATTTATAAAGGAAAATTCTCATAGCTTTTGTGAATATTACAGGCTAAATTATATAAACAGTACCTTAATTTTAGGACATGTAACAATAAGGCACCTAAACTTTAATCTGTAATACGAAATCCTCTGATCTCCAATTTAAGTAACATAAACCCCTCCTCATGAACTTCGGTAGCTGGTTTTATGTTATTTATGCTAACGTGACATTTATCAAACTAAAAAATTATATTTTCATTGACTGATAGCATCAAGTAAACAAACTATAGGTTACTAAAATGTCAATATGTGTAATTTTAATTGTCGTGACTACGGGTAGATAAAAAACAGAATTAAATTTTTTTTTCCCTCGATAAGTGTCGAATCAACAGACAAAAAATATAATTTTAACATGACAACTGCGTTGTCGGCAAAAATAACCTAAAACTGGCTACTGAAAGTCACAGAAAGTTTTCTTTTATTTAAATTAAAGATTAAAGAGTTTTGTGTTGCAAATTGAAGTTTAGGTACCTTACAGTTACATACTCCTAAATTGAGGTATCGTCTGTGTAATTTATCTGAATATTACGTTGTAATATTTTCAATTTCATTTTGTCATTCTTATCTTATTTTAAAAAAATTATCAAATTGGATTATCATCGGTTGGATTTTAAAGTAATAATTATTCAAAATTTTCATTTGTATGAATTTTATTCTTTATATATATATATTTTTTTTGTTGCAAAGAATGTGCTAACTGGTGGTGTAACGATCCGATCCTTCTCCAGTTAGTATTGTCCGCTTTGGCCCATGGGCCTCACGGATTTGTCCCTTGGGAGGTTTCATTCCCAAAAGCGCGCTGACCAGGTGAGGAAGGCTCCCACATATATGGCCCAAATCTTTTCTTCCCGTTTCCGATGTGGGACACGGTTTCCACCCGGCGTAGCTGGTTGAACAAGCACGTCCCAACCCCATCCCTGGGTCGTGACAAGCCCACCAGCTTCCGCCTGGTGCGTCCTCGCACCACACACCGTACTAGAGGGAGTCCAGCTCTGATACCAAATTGTAAAAAAATGTAAAAGACCCAGAATTTATGATTTGTAAATATTATTTCAATTGTTTAATTATTATTATTATAAATTATGCACCACTAAGCGTTATGCTTAGCGCTTTGGTTTTCCATCGCAGAGGTATCAAGATCAAGAATGCCACGTGAGTATTCGGACAGAGTTCCGACCAGATCTGCCACCGATAAGAGTCACCTCATCAGTCTTTTGTATTTTGGTAGGGCCCATGTGTAGCCTAGTATTTTGGTTCATTATGTCTAGTCATTATGTAATTACTAGTTTATGATGTATTTTATTTTGGACTTGAAATGAAAACTTATAATTTATTATCTATGAATTTCAATATGAATGCAATAGATGACACTTCATTTTGAGATCTCATAAATAGTTGCGAATGATATGATAAAAGAGAATATGATATGGAAATATGTGAGATGACTATGAATATGTTAACAGGTGATAGTGGAAACTGCCAGATGCTAATAAAACAGAGGATTTGTCTGGGTCTCCACAAAAATAAGATATAAAAAAAAAATTTCTACACATAAATTACCTGATTTAAATGACATTAAAATTTACAATAGACAAGACAAGACAAGATAGGGTGCTCCGGCACCGAATGTACCCATAGAGGGGCTTGAGCTGGGGCCCCCTAAGCCGGGGTGTGACAGGTGGGTCTTAATTTTAATATTTTAATTTTTTTTTTAATTAATTAGTTGGTATCCCACCCCCCATCCCGTACATATGGATGAGACTAATTCACGCTTGACCAAGAATGGTATTCAGTAAAGCCTCCCAATAAAAATGATTCTAGGATTTAAACTCCTAACCTTATAGATAAAATCTATTTTAGATCAGCTATACCAATTATTCAACCGCTTATTGTATTATTTTAATTATTTATAAAGAGTTCTTTAAACAATTTTATATCAAAATCACTTTTTTTGTTCAAAACTTTTTTTAACAGAATTTGATTGATTTTATTTGTGAAATATGATAGCCTTCATCCTGTCTTTTTAGGCTTGTTATGAGGATTCTTCTAGGTAGAATCATCTTCTATCCTTCTTCTTTTCTTAATAAATTTGTTCTAAAAATAGTATTTGAGCACTTGTTAACATAACCTTTTTTACAGTAGTTTTTAAAAAGGATTTTTTTTTTTTTAACAATTCTATTCATCAATTCCTTTATACTTTTAATAGGTTTGGCTTATCAAAAAAAAAAAGAGGCAAACTCAATTGAAAAAGACAAATGGACTTGATCAAATTATTTGCCCTAATAAGTGCAACCAGTTGGTTCTCCAAAGCATTGAGAACCATACCATATTTGTATATGGCAATGCAACGATGGTTCAACATCATATCCCAATTAACTAAAGAAAGTGTCGGCAATTGTGATGAAAATACATGTTTTTCTAACTTAACTAATTATTTAGGAATCAACTCAGCATAGCTACTTAAAATAAAATAAACATACTAGTTAGGTCCTTACAATTTGGTTCAATAGTTACATATGTATATTAAATTTTTGAAATTAAATAGACTCTTTAAATTAAAAAATTAAATAAACCTTTTAAATTATAAAAATTAAATTAAATAAAATCTTAGGGACAAATAAGCCCTCAAAATTTAAAAAGATATCAAATAAGATTTTGCTTCCAATTGACATCTTTTCTTCATGTTCTACCTAATCTCTATGTAACTAACTTCCTTTGGTGATGTCTACGAGTTTACATTCTTTTAGTGATATTTATGAGTTTATGTCGCTTGCTCACCTCCAAAATCAAAAGGCCAAAACTTTGCGTTTCGATAGAATAATCAAAATTAGATCACATATCATAATTAAGTTGATGACGGTAACTATGACAAAGACGATAACACATAGAGACACTTTTGCAATATTTCACAAGAAACAACTTATTAATTTATTCTAGAATATAGCAGATATCCACCAAGATATTGCAATTCGAATAAGTAGGATATGTAATAAAGACCACGTGCACCAGAAAATCATCCTGCACGGCCTTGGTTAGATTTGAATTGGAGGTAAGTTATAGTCCAGCCTTTCTCAATTGTTTTTAAAGTTTAAAGGACATAATCATTTGTCTCCAAAATAGTAAAAGAGTTTATTTGATATATTTTAAAATATAAAAGATTATTTTATCATTTTTATAATTTAATGGGCTTATTTGGGTAAAAAAAAAAAATTGAACACTCATTTGACTGATGGACCAAACTTTAAAGGTCTAAATATGCCTTTTGTGCAAGTGCGCGCGCGCAAGCACACACACACATATATTATCTTTTTTACATACTTTACATATTGTCTATTCTCATACGCACTCTTGATTTAATTTTTTTTATATGTAATCTTAGAAAAAAAATTACTTGCTAATTAATTAATAAATCTTAAAACTAATTGAAATTTTTCTTCAAAGTAAGTGTAATAATTAAAAAAAGATTAAGAAAATTAAAGTAAATATCTAAATTTAAAAAGAAAAACTATGCAAACATTTAAAAAATGCTTCATTACATTCTAGTTGAATATAGTAAAGTAAACAACATGCATATTTATATATCAATAATATATTTTATTTTATCTAAGCAAGATACGAAATATCCATTACAATACTTTTTCTGATACTTTTTCTGATCCATTAAAATGGCTGCCTCAGGACAGCTGGACAGATGTAAGCTTATACCAAGTCCATGCACCATAGCATACGGTATGAATAAGAACAAAATGAGAGACTGCCATTTTTCTGATACTATACCTAACTCTTTACTCTGCTTTTCTCAACGCGGGATGCTTGCATGTGTAGCTATTTATAAAGGAAAATTCTTATAGCTTTTGTGAATATTACAGGCTAAATTATATAAACGGTACCTTAATTTTAGGATATGTAACAATAAGACACCTAAACTTTAATCTGTGATACGAAATCCTCTGATCTCCAATTTAAGTAACATAAACCCCTCCTCATGAACTTCGATAGCTGGTTTTATGTTATTTATGCTAACGTGACATTTATCAAACTAAAAAATTATATTTTCATCGACTGATAGCATCAAGTAAACAAACTATAGGTTACTAAAATGTCAATATGTGCAATTTTAATTATCGTGACTACAGGTAGATAGAAAACAAAATTAAAATTTTTTCCCTCGATAAGTGTCGAATCAACAGACAAAAAATATAATTTTAACATGACAACTGCGTTGTCGGCAAAAATAACCTAAAACTGGCTACTGAAAGTCACAGAAAGTTTTCTATTACTTAAATTAAAGATTAAGGAGTTTTGTGTTGCAAATTGAAGTTTAGGTACCTTACAGTTACATACTCCTAAATTGAGGTATCGTCTGTGTAATTTATCTGAATATTACGTTGTAATATTTTCAATTTCATTTTGTCATTCTTATCTTATTTTAAAAAAATTATCAAATTCGATTATCATCGGTTGGATTTTAAAGTAATAATTATTCAAAATTTTCATTTGTATGAATTTTATTCTTTATATATATATATTTTTTTTGTTGCAAAGAATGTGCTAACTGGTGGTGTAACGATCCGATCCTTCTCCAGTTAGTATTGTCCGCTTTGGCCCATGGGCCTCACGGATTTGTCCCTTGGGAGGTTTCATTCCCAAAAGCGCGCTGACCAGGTGAGGAAGGCTCCCACATATATGGCCCAAATCTTTTCTTCCCGTTTCCGATGTGGGACACGAAGTTTCCACCCCAGTGCGTAGCTGGTTGAACAAGCACGTCCCAACCCCATCCCTGGGTCGTGACAAGCCCACTGACCCGCTGCTGCCTCGCACCACACACCGTACTAGAGGGAGTCCAGCTCTGATACCAAATTGTAACAAAATGTAAAAGACCCAGAATTTATGATTTGTAAATATTATTTCAATTGTTTAATTATTATTATTATAAATTATGCACCACTAAGCGTTATGCTTAGCGCGTTGGTTTTCCATCGCGTAGGTACTGAAGATCAGCAGCTGCCACAGTAGTATTCGGACAGAGTTTCGACCAGATCTGCCACCGATCAGAGTCACCTCATCAGTCTTTTGTATTTTGGTAGGGCCCATGTGTAGCCTAGTATTTTGGTTCATTATGTCTAGTCATTATGTAATTACTAGTTTATGATGTATTTTATTTTGGACTTGAAATGAAAACTTATAATTTATTATCTATGAATTTCAATATGAATGCAATAGATGACACTTCATTTTGAGATCTCATAAATAGTTGCGAATGATATGATAAAAGAGAATATGATATGGAAATATGTGAGATGACTATGAATATGTTAACAGGTGATAGTGGAACCCGCCAGATGCTAATAAAACAGAGGAGGATCTGTTCGGGTCTCCACAAAAATAAGATATAAAAAAAAAAAAATTTCTACACGTAAATTAACTGATTTAAAGGACATTAAAATTTACAATAGACAAGACAAGACAAGATAGGGTGCTCCGGCACCGAATGTACCCATAGAGGGGCTTGAGCTGGGGCCCCCTAAGCCGGGGTGTGACAGGTGGGTCTTAATTTTAATATTTTAATTTTTTTTTTAATTAATTAGTTGGTATCCCACCCCCCATCCCGTACATATGGATAAGACTAATTCACGCTTGAGCCAAGAATGATATTCAGGTAAAACCTCCCAATAAAAATGATTCTAGGATTTAAACTCTTAACCTTATAGATAAAATCTATTTTAGATCAGCTCTATACCAACGATTCAACCGCTTGTTGTATTATTTTAATTATTTATAAATAGTTCTTTTATCAATTTTTATATCAAAATCACTTTTTTTTTCTTCAAAACTTTTTTTTTAACAGAATTTGGTTGATTTTATTTGTGAAATATGACAGCCTTCATCCTGTCTTTTTTCGCTTGTTATCGGGATTCTTCTAGGTAGATTCATCTTGTATCCTTCTTCTTTTCTTCTAAAAATAGTATTTTGAGCACTTGTCAACGGAACATTTTTACAGTAGTTTTTTAAAATAGAATTTTTTTTTTTTTTTTAACAATTCTATTTATCAATTCCTTCATACTTTTAACAGGTTTTGCTTAAAAAAAAAAAAAAAGAGGCAAACTCAATTGAAAAAGACAATTAGGCTTGATAGCAATGAGAACCACACCATACTTGTACCCGTTCAGGACGATGTCAACATCATATCCCAAATAACTAAAGAAAATGTTGGCCATGCAACTAGTTGGTTCTCCACAGCAATGAGAACCACACCATACTTTTAAAAGGCAATGCAACTAGTTGGTTCTCCATCCAGATCAATCTATTGCCTGCCAACAATATGTAGCTAAGCACATTCAAATTGTGATGAAAATACATGTTTTTAGAACCTAACTAATTATTCAGGAATCAACTCGGCATACCTACTTAAAAATAAAATAAAATAAAATAAAATAAATATATTAATTAGGTCCTCACAATTTGGTTCAGTAGTAACATAAGTGTATTAAATTTTTTGAAATCAAATAAACTTTTAAATTAAAAAAAAAAGTAAATAAACCTTCTAAATTTTAAAAAATTAAATTAAATAAACTCTTTGCGACAAATAAGCCCCTCAAAATGAAAAAATATATCAAAAATGATTTTGCTTCCAATTAACATCTTTTCTTCATGTTCTACCTAATCTCCATGTAACTAACTTCCTTTTGGTGATATCTATGAGTTTACATGCTTTTAGCGATATCTATTAGTTTATGTCGCTTGCTCACCTCCATACTCAAAAGGTCAAAACTTTGCTTTTCGATAGAATAATCAAAATTAGATCATAATTAGGTTGATGACGGTAATTTTGACAAAGGCGACGAACACATAGAGACACTTTTTGAAATGTTTGACAAGAAATAACCTATTAATCCATTCTAAAATGCAGGAGATATCCACTAGGATATTGGAGTTCCAACACACAGAATATGTGATGAGGACCCGTGCACCAGAAAATCATCATGCATGGCCTTGGTTATATTCTAGTTGGAGGCAAGTTATAGTCCTTTTTTTTTTTCAAGTTGCTTTTAAAGGTTAAAGGACTTAATCATTTGTCTCCAAAATAGTAAAAGACCTTATTTGATATATTTTTAAAATGAAGGACTTATTTGATATATTTTGTTCAATAGATGTGAAGCACATTGTAACACCCTAGGCAAATCCCACATCGACAAAACACGGGAGAGATGCTGGGTTTATAAGATGGAGGTTCCTAACCCCTATTGACGCGTTTTAAAACCGTGAGGGCATCGGTCCAGAGCGGACAATATCACTAGTGGGCCGGGCCATTACATTTGTGGTATCAGAGCGGCTCCGCGTGCAACCTTGAACGGTGGTGGGGCAAACCTCAGCGAGGATGCTGAGTCCCATAAGGGGGGTGGATTGTAACACCTAGGCAAATCCACAACGACAAAACACGGAGTGATGCCGGGTTCATAAGTTGATTCGTAACTCAAAGTGACGCGTTTTAAAGCTGTGAGGCTGCCCGAGCGACAATATCACTAGTGGACCGCCACTAGTGATATTGTCCGCCTGGGCCAAGCCCTCACGCTTTAAAACGCGTCAATAGGGGTTAGGAACCTCCATCTTATAAACCCAAAGATCTCTCCCGTGTTTTATCGATGTGGATTTGCCTAGGTGTTACAATCCACCCCCTTATGAGACTCAGATCCTTGCCGAGGTTTGCCCCACCACCGCTCAAGGTTGCACGCGAGCCGCTCGATACCACAAATGTTACGCCCGCCCACTAGTGATATTGTCGACTCGACCAAGCCCTCACGGTTTTAAAATGCATCAATAGGGGTTAGGAACCTCCATCTTATAAACCCAAAGATCTCTCCCGTGTTTTGTCGATGTGGATTTGCCTAGGTGTTACAATCCACCCCCTTATGGGACTCAAAATCCTCGCCGAGGTTTGCCCCACCACCGCTCAAGGTTGCACGCGAGCCGCCTGATACCACAAATGTAACGCCCGCCCACTAGTGATATTGTCCGCCTGGATCAAGCTCACGGTTTTAAAACGCGTCACTAGGAGTTATGAATCGCAACTTATAAACCCAAAGATCTCTCCCGTGTTTTGCCGATGTGGATTTGCCTAGGTGTTACAATCCACCCCTTATGGGACTCGGCCTCGCCGAGGTTTGCCCCACCATCGTTCAAGGTTGCACGCGAACCGTGCTCGATACCACAAATATAACGGCCCGGCCCACTAGTGATATTGTCCGCTCTGGACCGAAGCCCTCACGCTTTTTAAAACGCGTCACTAGGAGTTACGAACCATCAACTTATAAACCCAGCATCTCTCCCGTGTTTTGTCGATGTGGGATTTGCCTAGGGTGTTACATGTAACGGCCCGGCCCACTAGTGATATTGTCCGCTCTGGACCGAAGCCCTCACGGTTTTAAAAGGCGTCACTAGGAGTTACGAACCATCAACTTATAAACCCAGCATCTCTCTCGTGTTTTGTCGATGTTGGATTTGCCTAGGGTGTTACAATCCACCCCCCTTATGGGACTCAGCGTCCTCGCTGAGGTTTGCCCCACCATCGTTCAAGGTTGCACGTGAAGCGGCTCTGATACCACAAATGTAATGGCCCAGCCCACTAGTGATATTGTCCGCTCTAGGCCGAAGCCCTCACGGTTTTAAAACGCGTCAATAGGGGTTATGAACCACCCACTTATAAACCCAGCATCTCTCCCGTGTTTTGTCGATGTGGGATTTGCCTAGGGTGTTACAATCCACCCCCCTTATGGGACTCAGCATCCTCGCTGAGGTTTGCCCCACCATCGTTCAAGGTTGCACGCGGAGCGGCTCAGATACCACAAATGTAACGGCCTAGCCCACTAGTGATATTGTCCGCTCTGGACCGAAGCCCTCACGGTTTTAAAATGCGTCACTAGGAGTTACGAACCATCAACTTATAAACCTAGCATCTCTCCCGTGTTTTGTCGATGTGGGATTTGCCTAGGGTGTTACAATCCACCCCCCTTATGGGACTCAGCATCCTCGCTGAGGTTTGCCCCACCACCGTTCAAGGTTGCACGCAGAGCCGCTCTGATACCACAAATGTAACGGCCCGGTCCACTAGTAATATTGTCCGCTCTGGACCGAAGCCCTCACGGCTTTAAAACGCGTCACTAGGGGTTACGAACTGCCAACTTATAAACCCAGCATCTCTCCCGTGTTTTGCCGATGTGGGATTTGCCTAGGGTGTTACAATCCGCCCCCCTTATGGGACTCAGCATCCTCGCTGAGGTTTGCCCCACCATCGTTCAAGGTTGCACGCGAACCAAGCTCTGATACCACAAATGTAACGGCCCGGCCCACTAGTGATATTGTCCGCTCTGGACCGAAGCCCTCACGGTTTTAAAACGCGTCACTAGGAGTTACGAACCATCAACTTATAAACCCAGCATCTCTCCCGTGTTTTGTCGATGTGGGATTTGCCTAGGGTGTTACTAGTGATATTGTCCGCTCTGGGCCGAAGCCCTCACGATTTTAAAACGCGTCAATAGGGGTTAGGAACCTCCATCTTATAAACCCAGCATCTCTCCCGTGTTTTGTCGATGTGGGATTTGCCTAGGGTGTTACAATCCACCCCCCTTATGGGACTCAGCATCCTCGCTGAGGTTTGCCCCACCACCATTCAAGGTTGCACGCGGAGCCCTCTGATACCACAAATGTAACGGCCCGGCCCACTAGTGATATTGTCAACTCTGGACCGAAGCCCTCACGGTTTTAAAACGCGTCAATAGGGGTTAGGAACCTCCATCTTATAAACCCAGCATCTCTCCCGTGTTTTGTCGATGTGGGATTTGCTTAGGGTGTTACAATCCACCCCCCTTATGGGACTCAGCATCCTCGCTGAGGTTTGCCCCACCACCGTTCAAGGTTGCACGCGGAGCCGCTCTGATACCACAAATGTAATGGCCCGGCCCACTAGTGATATTGTTCGCTCTGGACCGAAGCTCTCACGGTTTTAAAACGCGTCACTAGGGGTTACGAACTGCCAACTTGTAAACCCAGCATCTCTCCCGTGTTTTGCCGATGTGGGATTTGCCTAGGGTGTTACAATCCACCCCCCTTATGGGACTCAGCGTCCTCGCTGAGGTTTGCCCCACCATCGTTCAAGGTTGCACGCGAAGGGGCTCTGATACTACAAATATAATGGCCCGGCCCACTAGTGATATTGTCCGCTCTGGGCCGAAGCCCTCACGGTTTTAAAACGCGTCAATAGGGGTTAGGAACCTCCATCTTATAAACCCAGCATCTCTCCCGTGTTTTGTCGATGTGGGATTTGCCTAGGGTGTTACAATCCACCCCCCTTATGGGACTCAGTGTCCTCACTGAGGTTTGCCCCACCACCGTTCAAGGTTGCACGCGGAGCCGCTCTGATACCACAAAAGTAACGGCCCGGCCCACTAGTGATATTGTCCGCTCTGGACCGAAGCCCTCACGGTTTTAAAATGCGTCAATAGGGGTTAGGAACCTCCATCTTATAAACCCAGCATCTCTCCCGTGTTTTGTCGATGTGGGATTTGCCTAGGGTGTTACAATCCACCCCCCTTATGGGACTCAGAATCCTCGCTGAGGTTTGCCCCACCACCGTTCAAGGTTGCACGCGGAGCCGCTCTGATACCACAAATGTAACGGCCCGGCCCACTAGTGATATTGTCCGCTCTGGACTGAAGCTCTCACGGTTTTAAAACGCGTCACTAGGGGTTACGAACTGCCAACTTATAAACCCAGCATCTCTCCCGTGTTTTGCCGATGTGGGATTTGCCTAGGGTGTTACAATCCACCCCCCTTATGGGACTCAGCGTCCTCGCTGAGGTTTGCCCCACCATCGTTCAAGGTTGCACGCGAACCAGGCTCTGATACCACAAATATAACGGCCCGGCCCACTAGTGATATTGTCCGCTCTGGACCGAAGCCCTCACGCTTTTTAAAACGCGTCACTAGGAGTTACGAACCATCAACTTATAAACCCAGCATCTCTCCCGTGTTTTGTCGATGTGGGATTTGCCTAGGGTGTTACATGTAACGGCCCGGCCCACTAGTGATATTGTCCGCTCTGGACCGAAGCCCTCACGGTTTTAAAACGCGTCACTAGGAGTTACGAACCATCAACTTATAAACCCAGCATCTCTCCCGTGTTTTGTCGATGTTGGATTTGCCTAGGGTGTTACAATCCACCCCCCTTATGGGACTCAGCGTCCTCGCTGAGGTTTGCCCCACCATCGTTCAAGGTTGCACGCGAAGCGGCTCTGATACCACAAATGTAATGGCCCAGCCCACTAGTGATATTGTCCGCTCTGGGCCGAAGCCCTCACGGTTTTAAAACGCGTCAATAGGGGTTATGAACCACCCACTTATAAACCCAGCATCTCTCCCGTGTTTTGTCGATGTGGGATTTGCCTAGGGTGTTACAATCCACCCCCCTTATGGGACTCAGCATCCTCGCTGAGGTTTGCCCCACCACCGTTCAAGGTTGCACGCAGAGCCACTCTGATACCACAAATGTAACGGCCCGGCCCACTAGTAATATTGTCCGCTCTGGACCGAAGCCCTCACGGCTTTAAAACGCGTCACTAGGGGTTACGAACTGCCAACTTATAAACCCAGCATCTCTCCCGTGTTTTGCCGATGTGGGATTTGCCTAGGGTGTTACAATCCACCCCCCTTATGGGACTCAGCATCCTCGCTGAGGTTTGCCCCACCATCGTTTAAGGTTGCACGCGAACCAAGCTCTGATACCACAAATGTAACAGCCCGGCCCACTAGTGATATTGTCCGCTCTGGACCGAAGCCCTCACGGTTTTAAAACGCGTCACTAGGAGTTACGAACCATCAACTTATAAACCCAGCATCTCTCCCGTGTTTTGTCGATGTGGGATTTGCCTAGGGTGTTACTAGTGATATTGTCCGCTCTGGGCCGAAGCCCTCACGGTTTTAAAACGCGTCAATAGGGGTTAGGAACCTCCATCTTATAAACCCAAAGATCTCTCGTGTTTTGTCGATGTGGGATTTGCCTAGGGTGTTACAATCCACCCCCCTTATGGGACTCAGCATCCTCGCTGAGGTTTGCCCCACCACCATTCAAGGTTGCACGCGGAGCCCTCTGATACCACAAATGTAATGGCCCGGCCCACTAGTGATATTGTCCGCTCTGGGCCGAAGCCCTCACGGTTTTAAAACGCGTCAATAGGGGTTAGGAACCTCCATCTTATAAACCCAGCATCTCTCCCGTGTTTTGTCGATGTGGGATTTGCCTAGGGTGTTACAATCCACCCCCCTTATGGGACTCAGCATCCTCGCTGAGGTTTGCCCCACCACCGTTCAAGGTTGCACGCGGAGCCGCTCTGATACCACAAATGTAATGGCCCGGCCCACTAGTGATATTGTCCGCTCTGGACCGAAGCTCTCACGGTTTTAAAACGCGTCACTAGGGGTCTGACGCGCCAACTTGTAAACCCAGCATCTCTCTTGTGTTTTGTCGATGTGGGATTTGCCTAGGGTGTTACAATCCACCCCCCTTATGGGACTCAGCGTCCTCGCTGAGGTTTGCCCCACCATCGTTCAAGGTTGCACGCGAAGGGGCTCTGATACTACAAATATAATGGCCCGGCCCACTAGTGATATTGTCCGCTCGGCGAAGCCCTCACGTTTTAAAACGCGTCAATAGGGGTTAGGAACCTCCATCTTATAAACCCAGCATCTCTCCCGTGTTTTGTCGATGGGATTTGCCTGGTGTTACAATCCACCCCCTTATGGGACTCGGTGTCATCGAGGTTTGCCCCATCGTTCAGTTGCACGCGAGTCGCTCGATACCACAAAAGTAACGGCCCGGCCCACTAGCGATATTGTCCGCTCTGGACCGAAGCCCTCACGGTTTTAAAACGCGTCAATAGAGGTTAGGAACCTCCATCTTATAAACCCAGCATCTCTCCCGTGTTTTGTCGATGTGGGATTTGCCTAGGGTGTTACAATCCACCCCCCTTATGGGACTCAGCATCCTCGCTGAGGTTTGCCCACCATCGTTCAGGTTGCACGCGAGTCGCCGATACCACAAATGTAACAGCTCGGCCCACTAGTGATATTGTCCGCTCTGGACCGAAGCTCTCACGGTTTTAAAACGCGTCACTAGGGGTTACGAACTGCCAACTTATAAACCCAGCATCTCTCCTGTGTTTTGCCGATGTGGGATTTGCCTAGGGTGTTACACACATCTTGCGCACCAGCCCCTAAACCTACTCTATTTTTGTTGGCTGCTGCATAATATGGGCGTTCTTATTACAGTCATGTCAACACTGTAACACCCTAGGCAAATCCCACATCGACAAAACATGGGAGAGATGCTGGGTTTATAAGTTAGTGATTCATAACCCCTAGTGATGCGTTTTAAAACCTTGAGGGCTTCGGCCCAGAGCGGACAATTTCACTAGTGGGCTGGGCCGTTACATTTGTGGTATCAGAGCCGCTCCGCGTGCAACCTTGAACGATGGTGGGGAAAACCTCAGCGAGGACGCTGAGTCCCATAATGGGGGTGGATTGTAACACCCTAGGCAAATCCCACATCGATAAAACACGAGAGAGATGCTGGGTTTATAAGATGGAGGTTCCTAACCCCTATTGACGCATTTTAAAACCGTGAGGGCTTCAGCCCAGAGCGAACAATATCACTAGTGGGTTGGGCCATTACATTTGTGGTATCAGAGCCGCTCCGCGTGCAACCTTGAACGATGGTGGGGCAAACCTCAGCGAGGATGCTGAGTCCCATAAGAGGGGTGGATTGTAACACCCTAGGCAAATCCCATATCGACAAAACACGGGAGAGATGCTGGGTTTATAAGTTGGTGGTTCATAACCCCTATTGACGCGTTTTAAAACCGTGAGTGCTTCAGCCCAGAGCGGACAATGTCACTAATGGGTTGGGCCACTACATTTGTGGTATCAGAGCCGCTCCGCCTGCAACCTTGAACGATGGTGGGGCAAACCTCAGCGAGGACGCTGAGTCCCATAAGGGGGGTGGATTGTAACACCCTATGCAAATCCCACATCGACAAAACACAAGAGAGATGCTGGGTTTATAAGATGGAGGTTCCTAACCCCTATTGACACGTTTTAAAATCGTGAGGGCTTCAGCCCAGAGCGGACAATATCACTAGTGGGTTGGGCCATTACAAACACTGTAGGAAATATTAACCAAGGAAGGAAAGGAGCGAAAAGAAGATGAAGTTCAGGCCATTGAGAACAAAAATTTTCAGAAGAGGAGCTCAAAGGAAAGAGATTATTAGATTTCTTGATATTGCATTAGGTAAGCTTGCCAACCTAAAATACTTGGCTTTAAAGTGATGGGAAAGTTGGATTTCCATTTTTATCATAATGGGTGCCAGAGTTTTCAAGTGTTCCTGCAATGAATAAAAACTTGCCTCTTCATGACAAGCTAGTTAACAAGTTTTGTGCCCAACTTGCAGCAACATCTAACAAATGACCGATTCGCTGGCAATGTTGGAGCACTGTAGATTGAATGGTCATGTAGCTTTCTTCTAATTGTTAGCTATGTTCCATTTGTTTTGGGCCTTTGGCGGTGTCCTCATGTGAGGATGTGTTAGGGAATGTGTGATGCCCCTTACCCGTCTACCGTATAGCCGAGCAAGAAGTGCCACATTCGGTGCCGGAGCACCCTATCTTGTTTTATCATATCTATTGTAAACTTTTGATGTCATTTAAAACATGTATTCTATGTGTAGAAATTTTTTTTTTTATATCTTATTTTTGTAGAGACCCGAACAGATCCTCCTCTGTTTTATTAGCATCTGGCGGGTTCCACTATCACCTGTTAACATATTCATAGTCATCTCATATATTTCCATATCATATTCTCTTTTATCATATCATTCACAACTATTTATGAGATCTCAAAGCGAAGTGTCATCTATTGCATTCATATGGAAATTCATAGATAATAAATTATAAGTTTTCATTTCAATCTCAAAGTTTAATTACAAGTCCAAAATGAAATACATCATAAACTAGTAATTATATCATGACTAAACATAATGAACCAAAATACTAGTCTATACATGGGCCCTACCAAAATACAAATGACTGGTGAGGTGACTCTGGACAATGGCAGATCTGGTCGAAGCTCTGTCCGAACACTACTGTGGCAGCTGCTGCTGTGATGGCTACTGATCTCCAGTACCTACGCGATGGAAAACCAACGCGCTAAGCATAACGCTTAGTGGTGCATAATTTATAATAGCAATAATTAAACAATTGAATTAATATTTACAAATCATAAATTCTGGGTCTTTTACATTTTTTTATTACACTTTGGAAACAATTAAAATTATTGGGATCTTTCCTGTTTACTTATTGTATATTCAGTATTAATTAATTATTATCAATGCCCAAGAAACCTATAACAAATTATAAAAGCTGGATACACGGGAGTATACGGGCTAAATAGCCATATGTCTACCCTGTATACATCTGTCAGGCACGAGGCCAGCTGTCGGGCACGAGACCCGCTGTCAGGCTTGTAAAGCCAGAAATAAAGTAGGCACAATGGCCAGTAAGTAGGCATATAGCCTATAGAACAATCATACCAGACATATATTGTCAGTTCATGATTTTCTTGGTAGGCAGTGCTGCTATCTGTAGTCCCTAATTGGTATACCAATTTATCCAACTAAATAAATAAGTCTAGGTATACTATGGGCAATTAATTTAGCACTATTCACTGTTACTATTTTTTATTACTGTTCATTGGTACCATTAATTTCATATTAATAGGACATTAGTCCCAATTTACATATTCATATCATTTTTAATATTTAATTTTCCTTATGAGTATTTTAATTATCATATATAACACTTTTCCCATGAACCTTTCTTTAGGTTCATGTTGATTTGTTATCTTTATCTAGGAATTTGACTAGGTTAGGATGTCTATTTAGTCACACTTTCTTCATAACAATTGCTCCTCTATGTTTAAACTTGAATTTCAGCTTTTGAATCTCTGAATTTGGAGTTATAGAACTCAAGTTATGGTCATAATACCATAACTGGTCCCTTTGCCTCTAAGCTGTCCAGAATTTTCAATTCCTGGTCAATAAACTTTGACCAGTCATTTGATCATTTTATGGTCATTTTTAGACTTAGGTTCCTTCACACGATATGTTCCTCTATGTCTTAGGGACTCCGAGGTACAATTTTATAATTTTTCAAGCTTGGTATAGTGAGTTATAGTCAGTGTATTAACCTGGGCTCTCAGTCCTATAAGGGCAATAACCAACTTCAGGGCAGTATGTTTGACCCTCTTTTTAGGGTCTTTACACTTAGAATTTGGCAAAGGTGTCTAAATCAATGTTTTAGCCCGAAGTGTCATGTTTCCAGATCATATTGGACATCTCAAATGGAATTTCCTAGTGGGAGTTATGGCCAAATGAACACACAGGTATCAAATGGCATTCTGGGTTCAACTTAACATTTTCTAGATTTCAATTCCTAATGGCTAATATTTTCCCTAGGATGCAATGGTTTCTAGAGCTTGGTCAAAACATAAAAATTGTTGTGATATGTCTTATAAAACTTTTGGCACTAGTTTCACTCAATTTGCAGCTTTGGAGACCAAGTTATGGCATTTTTGCTAAAACTGGTCAAGCATACCAAAGGAACAGTATTTTGGACAATTTCCGGGTTGGCAGTTTTAGTGACTCAACTTGTGCTAACAATTTGAATTTGTTAAAGGCAAAACTGGGTTAAGTAGTCTTCATGAAAAGTGTAGCTCTATGTCTAAACTTTCCATGGGTAAAATTTTAGGTCATTTGGACCAGTATAGAGAGAGTTATGACCAAATGAACGCGTACTGTTCATTTGGTCATTTTCTGGGTTGGCAGTTTCAGTGACCCAAATTGTGCTAACAATTTGAATTTGTTAAAGGCAAAACTGGGTTAAGTGGTCTTCATGAAAAGTGTAGCCCTATGTCTAAACTTTCCATGGGTAAAATTTTAGGTTATTTGGACCAGTATAGAGAGAGTTATGACCAAATGAACACGTACTGTTCATTTGGTCATTTTCTGGGTTGGCAGTTTCAGTGACCCAACTTGTGCTAACAATTTGAATTTGTTAAAGGCAAAACTGGGTTAAGTGGTCTTCATGAAAAGTGTATCCCTATGTCTTAACTTTCCATGGGTAAAATTTTAGGTCATTTGGACCAGTATAGAGAGAGTTATGACCAAATGAACGCGTACTGTTTATTTGTTCATTTTCTGGGTTGGCAGTTTCAGTGACCCAAATTATGCTAACAATTTGAATTTGTTAAAGGCAAAACTGGGTTAAGTGGTCTTCATGAAAAGTGTACCCCTATGTCTCAACTTTCCATGGGTAAAATTTTAGGTCATTTGGACCAGTATAGAGAGAGTTATGACCAAATGAACGCGTACTATTCATTTGGTCATTTTCTGGGTTGGCAGTTTCAGTGACCCAACTTGTGCTAACAATTTGAATTTGTTAAAGGCAAAACTGGATTAAGTAGTCTTCATGAAAAGTGTAGCCCTATATCTAAACTTTCCATGGGTAAAATTTTAGGTCATTTGGACCAGTATAGAGAGAGTTATGACCAAATGAACATGTACTGTTCATTTGGTCATTTTCTGGGTTGGGTGCAGGGAAATCCGAATTTAGGCAATATTTAGGTCAAGTTTTGGACAGAATTTAGGCATGGTTTCTTCATAGAATATGGGCTATTTTGGTTCTAGTTTCACCCCCAATTGGCCTCATACCAATTGGGGTCACACAATTTCATTTATGGCCTAAAATGTGTACTGCCCTCAACTACATAACCTGCAGAAAATAGCACTTCCAAAATTTCATTTCTCCTCCAACTTCCTTGCTTCAATTTGACATTCAAAGCACTTCTAAATATCATCAACACATCTCAACAATCCCAATTGCATGGTATAATACAAAAATACCAAAGTTATGCCAAACCCTAACTCACAATTTCAACCTCATAAAATCTCAATGTAAATCAACTTCTAATACTTATAATGCATCAACCCACATCATTAAATCACTTTATATACATCATAGTCATCAAAAACCATCACTCACCATGGGTACCAAAAATTCACTCCCCTCATAACTCACCTATTTCTTTTAGTTTCTTACAAATTTCACTTCATTTTAACCTTAACTCAAGGATTAATAAAGGAGGAAAGGAATATTAGGCACTAACCTCTTGGGTAACTTGTTAAACTTCAACTTTTCTTTTTCTTTTCACTATCAATGGCTTCCTTATGGAGTTGGCTAACTTTTTAATGAAGGGGTCTATGGGTTTTGGGGAGTGAAAGCTTGGGAAATCAAGCTTTAAGCTTGATAACAATGGTGGGGAGGGAGAGACTAAGGGAGACGGCAAGGAGGGAGAGCGAAGAGGAAGAAGAAGATGGTTGGTGGGGTTTTGTCTCTTGTGGGTATTTATATATATATTTATGTGTACTTTATTGTTTTTAAATTTCATAAATCTATTTCCTTTCTTTTCTTTTCTTTTCTTTTCTTCTTCTTTCTCTTCTCATTTTTCAATTTCAAATTCATAAAATTAATTTATGCTAATTATTCTATTTCCAAATTTTAATTTGACATTGAAGTCAAAATTCACCTCTAGGGGTAAAATGACCAAAATGCCTTTCATGGTGCCCATCGGATTATTTTTATTTTTTTTTATACCAATTAATAAATTCTCTAAATTTTATTTTATTTCTCAAAATTTTTTTCTATATTTTTTTAATATTTATTTCATTAATTTATGCCTCCTCACTATAGTTTAAGTGTAGTTCTAGACATCCTGACTGTCCGAACAGACATTAGTCGTCGGAACAGTAAAATGTACGGACTATCTACGGTGAGGGCGTTACAAAGAAACAAAGTTTAATCGATACCTTATATTTAATTGAGATTAATAAAGTTAAAACAAAGCATAAACAACATAAAAACAATTATTTTGGGGAAACAAACATTACGTTTGATAGACCATAATACAATAAAATACAATCAACTTTTCTTTTTATTGAATTAAATATAATATTTGATTGCATTACATATATTATGGTATACCAAATAATCTTTTTCACGTGAAAACGTGAGATAATTTATTTATAGTTGCACCCACACATAATAATAAATGATTCAAAGGCAAACATGATGCATATATGTATCAGCCACCTCATTGAGAATCTGAGCTAGCTCATTAGTCTTTGAAAGCATCAACTTTTGATCTCCACCTTCGATCTTATAAACCTTGTCTGGTTTGTAGTTTTCTATTTGCCAACTGTGAAAGTATGGTTTAAATATTTCGTCTGAGTCGGTATACACATAAATTCTCTTAATCGATCCGTATCCCTCCTTAGTGAATTTTTCCCGTTTAGCTAAAATACTTTGAAATAATGATCCCTTCCTTAGCAACATCGTTGCCAGCTTACAATCCTTGAAGGAAAAAAGGAAAACATATCAATGAAAATTTTTATCAGAATAAATTAAGATTAAAGCAACTCTTTCTCAAAAAGTTTTTGCTTATATTAGGAGAAATTATTCTATGTAACCGTTGTACATACAACTATGATGAGATTCACATGAAACCTATCAAAATCAATGGCTATAACAAAATCTTTACACATGCAATGGCTGTAAACTAAAATTTCCTACATTAGGATGTTTTTGCACCCCGCCAATAAAAGCTACCAATATGTGTTTCTCTGTAGAACTTACAAAGATGGATCAAATTTAGGTCAGTTTTTCCCACTCAAAAAATAATTGGTGCATAACATCATATAACTGAAATTAACCCTAATAGAAGATATACCTCGGGAGTGCATGCCGTAAATACATTCTCACTTAAAAACATGAAGCCCATTTTCCATCCAGTTATAGTCTCGGCCTTGTTAACGTACGTAAAAGGTACGGTGTCCTTTTTGGGAATGGCCATCATATGCTGTGTAATAACACGAGAGAAACAAAGCAAGCAAAAAATTAATTTTCTTTAATAATTTTGATTTGAAGACAAACAAATTAGAGCAGATATTGAGAGAAATTAGGTTATGTCTACGAACCTTATCCAAAGCATAAGATGGGCTGTGATCAGTGTCCGGCATTAGTCCATTGACGAAAACAACAGCTGCAATCTTTTCTGGGTATTTATCAGCAGCAATAGCGACATTAAGGCCTCCACAGCTCTCTCCTACCAATATCACCTTTTCTCCTTCTGGAAGTGATGCCATGAACGTCAATAAGGGTTCAGAGTACTCATCAAAGGATCCAATCTGCTCAATTTGCCTTGGGTCAATACCACTGGCTGCAAGGTCCAATGCAGTGACCTTGTGGCCAGCTGCCTCAAGGACAGGTGTGAGCTTATACCAAGTCCATGCACCATAGCATACGGTATGAATAAGAACAAAATGAGAGATTGCCATTTTTCCGAAAATATATCTAACTCTTTACTATGCTTTTCTCTATGCAGGTTGCCTTGCATGTGTAGCCATTTATAGAGGAAAATTCTTATAGCTTTTGTGAATATTATGGGGTAAATGATACAAACGGTACCTCAACTTTAGGGTATGTAAAAGTAAGGTAGGTAAACTTCAATTTGTAACAGAAATCTCACCCTACCCCTCCTCCCCCCAACAAGAATCTCAGTAGATAGTTTTTATGTTATTTATGCTGACGTGACATTTATCAAATTAAAAAAAAAATTATTTTGATTAACTGATAGTTTCAAGTAAACAAATTATAGGTTACTAAAATGTCAATATGTGCAATTTTAATTGTTGTAGCTATGGGTAGATAGAGAACATAATTTTTTTTTTTTGCGATAAGTATAAAATTAATAGAGAGAAAATATAACTTTTAATATGACAAGTGTCTTATCAGCAAAAATAACCTAGAAACTGGCAACTAAATATCATGGGAGTTTTCTGTTACTTAAAATAGAGATCAAAGGGTTTCGTATTGCAAATTGAAGTTTAAGTACCTTACTGTTACACATTCCTAGGTTTAAGTTTCTAGGAAAATTTTTTTCATCAGTGGCATTCCACAATACATATGGATGAGACTAATTTACGCTCGACCCGAAAATGGTATTCAGGTAAAGCCTCCCAATAAAAATGATTCCAGTATTTAAACTCCTAACCTTATAGATAAAATCTAAGATCAGCTATACGCCAATTATTCAGCCGCTTATCGGTATTATTTTAATTATTTATAAAGAGTTCTTTTATCAAATTTTATATCAAAATCACTTTTTTTTTTGTTCAAAACTTTTTTTTAACAGCATTTGATTGATTTTCGTCGTGAAATATGATAGCCTTCGTCCTGTCTTTTTAGGCTTGTTATGAGGATTCTTCTTGGCAGAATCATCTTCTATCCTTCTTCTTTTCTTAATAAATTTGTTCTAAAAATAGTATTTGAGCACTTGTTAACATAACCTTTTTATTACAGTATTTAAAAAAGGATTTTTTTTTTTTAACAATTCTATTCATCAATTCCTTTATACTTTTAATAGGTTTGGCTTATCAAAAAAAAAAAAAGGCAAACTCAATTGAAAAAGACAAATGGACCAAATTATTTGCCCTAATAAGTGCAACCAATTAGGCATGAAAGCATTGAGAACCATACCATATTTGTATATGTTCAGGACGATGTCAACATCATATCCCAATTAACTAAAGAAAACGTCGGCAATTGTGATGAAAATACATGTTTTTCGAACTTAACTAATTATTTAGGAATCAACTCAGCATAGCTACTTAAATTAAAATAAACGTACTAGTTAGGTCCTTACAATTTGGTTCAATAGTTACATATGTATATTAAATTTTTTGAAATTAAATAGACTCTTTAAATTAAAAAAATTAAAATAAACCTTTTAAATTATAAAAATTAAATTAAATAAAATCTTAGGGACAAATAAGCCCTTCAAAATTTAAAAAGATATCAAATAAGATTTTGCTTCCAATTGACATCTTTTCTTCATGTTCTACCTAATCTCTATGTAACTAACTTCCTTTTGGTGATGTCTACGAGTTTACATTCTTTTAGTGATATTTATGAGTTTGCGTCGCATGCTCGCCTCCATAATCAAAAGGCCAAAACTTTGCGTTTTACAGAATAATCAAAATTAGATCACATATCATAATTAAGTTGATGACGGTAACTATGACAAAGACGATAAATCTGAAGAGACAGTTTTTGCAATATTTCACAAGAAACAACTTATTAATTTATTCTAGAATATAGCAGATATCCACCAAGATATTGCAATTCGAATAAGTAGGATATGTAATAAAGACCACGTGCACCAGAAAATCATCCTGCACGGCCTTGGTTAGATTTGAATTGGAGGTAAGTTATAGTCCAGCCTTTCTCAATTGTTTTTAAAGTTTAAAGGACTTAATCATTTGTCTCCAAAATAGTAAAATAGTTTATTTGATATATTTTAAAATATAAAAGATTATTTTATCATTTTTATAATTTAATGGGCTTATTTGGGTAAAAAAAAAATTGAAGGCTCATTTGACTGATGGACCAAACTTTAAAGGTCTAAATAAGCCTTTTGTGCAAGTGCGCGCGCGCGAGCACACACACACATATATTATCTTTTTTACATACTTTACATATTGTCTATTCTCATACGCACTCCTGATTTAATTTTCTTTATATGTAATCTTAGAAAAAAAATTACTTGCTAATTAATTAATAAATCTTAAAACTAATTGAAATTTTTCTTCAAAGTTAGCGTAATAATTAAAAAAAGATTAAGAAAATTAAAGTAAATATCTAAATTTAAAAAGAAAAACTATGCAAACATTTAAAAAATGCTTCATTACATTCTAGTTGAATATAGTAAAGTAAACAACATGCATATTTATATATCAATAATATATTTTATTTTATCTAAGATACGAAATATCCATTACAATACTTTTTCTGATCCATTAAAATGGCTGCCTCAGGACAGCTGGACAGATGTAAGCTTATACCAAGTCCATGCACCATAGCATACGGTATGAATAGGAACAAAATGAGAGACTGCCATTTTTCTGATACTATACCTAACTCTTTACTCTGCTTTTCTCTACGCGGGTTGCTTGCATGTGTAGCTATTTATAAAGGAAAATTCTTATAGCTTTTGTGAATATTACAGGCTAAATTATATAAACGGTACCTTAATTTTAGGATATGTAACAATAAGGCACCTAAACTTTAATCTGTGATATGAAATCCTCTGATCTCCAATTTAAGTAACATAAACCCCTCCTCATGAACTTCGGTAGCTGGTTTTATGTTATTTATGCTAACGTGACATTTATCAAACTAAAAAATTATATTTTCATCGACTGATAGCATCAAGTAAACAAACTATAGGTTACTAAAATGTCAATATGTGCAATTTTAATTATCGTGACTACAGGTAGATAGAAAACAAAATTAAAATTTTTTCCCTCGATAAGTGTCGAATCAACAGACAAAAAATATAATTTTAACATCACAACTGCGTTGTCGGCAAAAATAACCTAAAACTGGCTACTGAAAGTCAAAGAAAGTTTTCTATTACTTAAATTAAAGATTAAGGAGTTTTGTGTTGCAAATTGAAGTTTAGGTACCTTACAGTTACATACTCCTAAATTGAGGTATCGTCTGTGTAATTTATCTGAATATTACGTTGTAATATTTTCAATTTCATTTTGTCATTCTTATCTTATTTTAAAAAAATTATCAAATTCGATTATCATCGGTTGGATTTTAAAGTAATAATTATTCAAAATTTTCATTTGTATGAATTTTATTCTTTATATATATATATATTTTTTGTTGCAAAGAATGTGCTAACTGGTGGGTCTTAATTTTAATATTTTAATTTTTTTTTTAATTAATTAGTTGGTATCCCACCCCCCATCCCGTACATATGGATAAGACTAATTCACGCTTGAGCCAAGAATGATATTCAGGTAAAACCTCCCAATAAAAATGATTCTAGGATTTAAACTCTTAACCTTATAGATAAAATCTGTTTTAGATCAGCTCTATACCAATGATTCAACCGCTTGTTGTATTATTTTAATTATTTATAAATAGTTCTTTTATCAATTTTTATATCAAAATCACTTTTTTTTTCTTCAAAACTTTTTTTTAACAGAATTTGGTTGATTTTATTTGTGAAATATGACAGCCTTCATCCTGTCTTTTTTCGCTTGTTATCGGGATTCTTCTTGGTAGATTCATCTTGTATCCTTCTTCTTTTCTTCTAAAAATAGTATTTTGAGCACTTGTCAACGGAACATTTTTACAGTAGTTTTTTAAAATAGAATTTTTTTTTTTTTTTAACAATTCTATTTATCAATTCCTTCATACTTTTAACAGGTTTTGCTTAAAAAAAAAAAAAAAAAAAAAAGAGGCAAACTCAATTGAAAAAGACAATTAGGCTTGATAGGAATGAGAACCACACCATACTTGTACCCGTTCAGGACGATGTCAACATCATATCCCAAATAACTAAAGAAAATGTAGGCCATGCAACTAGTTGGTTCTCCACAGCAATGAGAACCACACCATACTTTTAAAAGGCAATGCAACTAGTTGGTTCTCCATCCAGATCAATCTATTGCCTGCCAACAATATGTAGCTAAGCACATTCAAATTGTGATGAAAATACATGTTTTTAGAACCTAACTAATTATTCAGGAATCAACTCGGCATACCTACTTAAAAATAAAATAAAATAAAATAAAATAAAATAAAATAAATATATTAATTAGGTCCTCACAATTTGGTTCAGTAGTAACATAAGGGTATTAAATTTTTTGAAATCAAATAAACTCTTTAAATTAAAAAAAAAAGTAAATAAACCTTCTAAATTTTAAAAAATTAAATTAAATAAACTCTTTGGGACAAATAAGCCCCTCAAAATGAAAAAATATATCAAAAATGATTTCGCTTCCAATTAACATCTTTTCTTCATGTTCTACCTAATCTCCATGTAACTAACTTCCTTTTGGTGATATCTATGAGTTTACCTGCTTTTAGCGATATCTATTAGTTTATGTCGCTTGCTCACCTCCATACTCAAAAGGTCAAAACTTTGCTTTTCGATAGAATAATCAAAATTAGATCATAATTAGGTTGATGACGGTAATTTTGACAAAGGCGACGAACACATAGAGACACTTTTTGAAATGTTTGACAAGAAATAACCTATTAATCTATTCTAAAATGCAGGAGATATCCACTAGGATATTGGAGTTCCAATACACAGAATATGTGATGAGGACCCGTGCACCAGAAAATCATCATGCATGGCCTTGGTTATATTCTAGTTGGAGGCAAGTTATAGTCCTTTTTTTTTTTAAGTTGCTTTTAAAGGTTAAAGGACTTAATCATTTGTCTCCAAAATAGTAAAAGACCTTATTTGATATATTTTTAAAATGAAGGACTTATTTGATATATTTTGTTCAATAGATGTGAAGCACATCTTGCGCACCAGCCCCTAAACCTACTCTATTTTTGTTGGCTGCTGCATAATATGGGCGTTCTTGTTACAGTCATGTCAACACTGTAGGAAATATTAACCAAGGAAGGAAAGGAGCGAAAAGAAGATGAAGTTCAGGCCATTGAGAACAGAAATTTTCAGAAGAGGAACTCAAAGGAAAGAGATTATTAGATTTCTTGATATTGCATTAGGTAAGCTTGCCAACCTGAAATACTTGGCTTTAAAGTGATGGGAAAGTAGGATTTCCATTTTTATCATAATGGGTGCCAGAGTTTTCAAGTGTTCCTGCAATGAATGAAAACTTGCCTCTTCATGACAAGCTAGTTAACAAGTTTTGTGCCCAACTTGCAGCAACATCTAACAAATGACCGATTCGCTGGCACTGTTGGAGCATCAGATTGAATGGTCATGTAGCTTTCTTCTAATTGTTAGCTATGTTCCATTTGTTTTGGGCCTTTGGCGGTGTCCTCATGTGAGGATGTGTTAGGGAATGTGTGATGCCCCTTACCCGTCTACCGTATAGCCGAGCAAGAAGTGCCACATTCGGTGCCGGAGCACCCTATCTTGTTTTATCATATCTATTGTAAACTTTTGATGTCATTTAAAACATGTATTCTATGTGTAGAAATTTTTTTTTTATATCTTATTTTTGTGGAGACCCGAACAGATCCTCCTCTGTTTTATTAGCATCTGGCTGGTTCCACTATCACCTGTTAACATATTCATAGTCATCTCATATATTTCCATAACATATTCTCTTTTATCATATCATTCACAACTATTTATGAGATCTCAAAACGAAGTGTCATCTATTGCATTCATATGGAAATTCATAGATAATAAATTATAAGTTTTCATTTCAATCTCAAAGTTTAATTACAAGTCCAAAATGAAATACATCATAAACTAGTAATTATATCATGACTAAACATAATGAACCAAAATACTAGTCTATACATGGGCCCTACCAAAATACAAAAGACTGGTGAGGTGACTCTGGACAGTGGCAGATCTGGTCGAAGCTCTGTCCGAACACTACTGTGGCAGCTGCTGCTGTGATGGCTACTGATCTCCAGTACCTACGCGATGGAAAACCAACGTGCTAAGCATAACGCTTAGTGGTGCATAATTTATAATAACAATATTTAAACAATTGAATTAATATTTACAAATCATAAATTCTGGGTCTTTTACATTTTTTTATTACACTTTGGAAACAATTAAAATTATTGGGATCTTTCCTGTTTACTTATTGTATATTCAGTATTAATTAATTATTATCAATGCCCAAGAAACCTATAACAAATTATAAAAACTGGATACACGGGAGTATACGGGCTAGACAGCCATATGTCTACCCTGTATACATCTGTCAGGCACGAGGCCAGCTGTCGGGCACGAGACCTGCTGTCAAGCTTGTAAAGCCAGAAATAAAGTAGGCACAATGGCCAGTAAGTAGGCATATAGCCTATAGAACAATCATACCAGACATATATTGTCAGTTCATGATTTTCTCGGTAGGCAGTACTGCTATCTGTAGTCCCTAATTGGTATACCAATTTATCCAACTAAATAAATAAGTCTAGGTATACTATGGGCAATTAATTTAGCACTATTCATTGTTACTATTTTTTATTACTGTTCATTGGTACCATTAATTTCATATTAATAGGACATTAGTCCCAATTTAAATATTCATATCATTTTTAATATTTAATTTTCCTTATGAGTATTTTAATTATCATATATAGCACTTTTCCCATGAACCTTTCTTTAGGTTCATGTTGATGTGTTATCTTTATCTAGGAATTTGACTAGGTTAGGATGTCTATTTAGTCACACTTTCTTCATAACAATTGCTCCTCTATGTTTAAACTTGAATTTCAGTTTTTGAATCACTGAATTTGGAGTTATAGAACTCAAGTTATGGTCATAATACCATAACTGGTCCCTTTGCCTCTAAGCTATCCAGAATTTACAATTCCTGGTCAATAAACTTTGCCAGTCATTTGATCATTTTATGGTCATTTTTAGACTTAGGTTCCTTCACAAGATATGTTCCTCTATGTCTTAGGGACTCCCAGGTACAATTTCATAATTTTTCAAGCTTGGTATAGTGAGTTATAGTCAGTGTATTAACCTGGACTCTCAGTCCTATAAGGGCAATAACCAACTTCAGGGCAGTATGTTTGACCCTCTTTTTAGGGTCTTTACACTTAGAATTTGGCAAAGGAGTCTAAATCAATGTTATAGCCCTAAGTGTCATGTTTCCAGATCATATTGGACATCTCAAATGGAATTTCCTAGTGGGAGTTATGGCCAAATGAACACACAGGTATCAAATGGCATTCTGGGTTCAACTTAACATTTTCTAGATTTCAATTCCTAATGGCTAATATTTTCCCTAGGATGCAATGGTTTCTAGAGCTTTGTCAAAACATAAAAATTGTTGTGTTATGTCTTATAAAACTTTTGGCACTAGTTTCACTCAATTTTCAGCTTTGGAGACCAAGTTATGGCATTTTTGCTAAAACTGGTCAAGCATACCAAAGGAACAGTATTTTGGAGAATTTCCGGGTTGGCAGTTTTAGTGACTCAACTTGTGCTAACAATTTGAATTGGTTAAAGGCAAAACTGGCTTAAGTGGTCTTCATGAAAAGTGTAGCCCTATGTCTAAACTTTCCATGGGTAAAATTTTAGGTCATTTGGACCAGTATAGAGAGAGTTATGACCAAATGAACGCGTACTATTCATTTGGTCATTTTCTGGGTTGGCAGTTTCAGTGACCCAAATTATGCTAACAATTTGAATTTGTTAAAGGAAAAACAGGGTTAAGTGGTCTTCATGAAAAGTGTAGCCCTATGTCTAAACTTTCCATGGGTAAAATTTTAGGTCATTTGGACCAGTATAGAGAGAGTTATGACCAAATGAACGCGTACTGTTCATTTGGTCATTTTCTGGGTTGGCAGTTTCAGTGACCCAACTTGTGCTAACAATTTGAATTTGTTAAAGGCAAAACTGGGTTAAGTGGTCTTCATGAAAAGTGTATCCCTATGTCTTAACTTTCCATGGGTAAAATTTTAGGTCATTTGGACCAGTATAGAGAGAGTTATGACCAAATGAACGCGTACTGTTCATTTGGTCATTTTCTGGGTTGGCAGTTTCAGTGACCCAAATTATGCTAACAATTTGAATTTGTTAAAGGCAAAACTGGGTTAAGTGGTCTTCATGAAAAGTGTAGCCCTATGTCTAAACTTTCCATGGGTAAAATTTTAGGTCATTTGGACCAGTATAGAGAGAGTTATGACCAAATGAATGCGTACTGTTCATTTGGTCATTTTCTGGGTTGGCAGTTTCAGTGACCCAACTTGTGCTAACAATTTGAATTTGTTAAAGGCAAAACTGGTTTAAGTGGTCTTCATGAAAAGTGTAGCCCTATGTCTAAACTTTCCATAGGTAAAATTTTAAGTCATTTGGACCAGTATAGAGAGAGTTATGACCAAATGAACATGTACTGTTTATTTAGTCATTTTCTGGGTTGGGTGCAGGGAAATCCGAATTTAGGCAGTATTTAGGTCAAGTTTTGGACAGAATTTAGGCATGGTTTCTTCATAGAATATGGGCTATTTTGGTTCTAGTTTCACCCCCAATTGGCCTCATACCAATTGGGGTCACACAATTTCATTTATGGCCTAAAATGTGTACTGCCCTCAACTACATAACCTGCAGAAAATAGCACTTCCAAAATTTCATTTCTCCTCCAACTTCCTTGCTTCAATTTGACATTCAAAGCACTTCTAAATATCATCAACACATCTCAACAATCCCAATTGCATGGTATAATACAAAAATACAAAAGTTAGGCCAAACCCTAACTCACAATTTCAACCTCATAAAATCTCAATGTAAATCAACTTCTAATACTTATAATGCATCAACCCACATCATTAAATCACTTTATATACATCATAGTCATCAAAAACCATCACTCACCATGGGTACCAAAAATTCACTCCCCTCATAACTCACCTATTTCTTTTAGTTTCTTACAAATTTTACTTCATTTTAACCTTAACTCAAGGATTAATAAAGGAAGAAAGAAAGATTAGGCACTAACCTCTTGGGTAACTTGTTAAACTTCAACTTTTCTTTTTCTTTTCACTATCAATGGTTTCCTTATGGAGTTGGCTAACTTTTTAATGAAGGGGTCTATGGGTTTTGGGGAGTGAAAGCTTGGGAAATCAAGCTTTAAGCTTGATAACAATGGTGGGGAGGGAGAGACTAAGGGAGACGGCAAGGAGGGAGAGAGAAGAGGAAGAAGAAGATGGTTGGTGGGGTTTTGTCTCTTGTGGGTATTTATATATATATTTATGTGTACTTTATTGTTTCTAAATTTCATAAATCTATTTCCTTTCTTTTCTTTTCTTTCCTTTTCTTTTCTTTTCTTCTTCTTTCTCTTCTCATTTTTCAATTTCAAATTCATAAAATTAATTTATGCTAATTATTCTATTTCCAAATTTTAATTTGACATTGAAGTCAAAATTCACCTCTAGGGGTAAAATGACCAAAATGCCTTTCATGGTGCCCATCGGATTATTTTTATTTTTTTTTATACCAATTAATAAATTCTCTAAATTTTATTTTATTTCTCAAAATTTTTTTCTATATTTTTTTAATATTTATTTCATTAATTTATGCCTCCTCACTATAGTTTAAGTGTAGTTCTAGACATCCCATGTCAGAGCAGGACATTAGTCGTCGGAACAGTAAAATGTACGGACTATCTACGGTGAGGGCGTTACAAAGAAACAAAGTTTAATCGATACCTTATATTTAATTGAGATTAATAAAGTTAAAACAAAGCATAAACAACATAAAAACAATTATTTTGGGGAAACAAACATTACGTTTGATAGACCATAATACAATAAAATACAATCAACTTTTCTTTTTATTGAATTAAATATAATATTTGATTGCATTACATATATTATGGTATACCAAATAATCTTTTTCACGTGAAAACGTGAGATAATTTATTTATAGTTGCACCCACACATAATAATAAATGATTCAAAGGCAAACATGATGCATATATGTATCAGCCACCTCATTGAGAATCTGAGCTAGCTCATTAGTCTTTGAAAGCATCAACTTTTGATCTCCACCTTCGATCTTATAAACCTTGTCTGGTTTGTAGTTTTCTATTTGCCAACTGTGAAAGTATGGTTTAAATATTTCTTCTGATACTGAAAAAACATAAATTCTCTTAATCGATCAGAATCCCTCCATAGTGAATTTTTCCGTTTAGCTAAAATACTTTGAAATAATGATCCCTTCCTTAGCAACATGGTTGCCAGCTTACAATCCTTGAAGGAAAAAAGGAAAACATATCAATGAAAATTTTTATCAGAATAAATTAAGATTAAAGCAACTCTTTCTCAAAAAGTTTTTGCTTATATTAGGAGAAATTATTCTATGTAACCGTTGTACATACAACTATGATGAGATTCACATGAAACCTATCAAAATCAATGGCTATAACAAAATCGTTACACATGCAATGGTTGTAAACTAAAATTTCCTACATTAGGATGTTTTTGCACCCCGCCAATAAAAGCTACCAATATGTGTTTATCTGTAGAACTTACAAAGATGGATCAAATTTAGGTCAGTTTTTCCCACTCAAAAAATAATTGGTGCATAACATCATATAACTGAAATTAACCCTAATAGAAGATATACCTCGGGAGTGCATGCCGTAAATACATTCTCACTTAAAAACTTGAAGCCCATTTTCCATCCAGTTATAGTCTCGGCCTTGTTAACGTACGTAAAAGGTACGGTGTCCTTTTTGGGAATGGCCATCATATGCTGTGTAATAACACGAGAGAAACAAAGCAAGCAAAAAATTAATTTTCTTTAATAATTTTGATTTGAAGACAAACAAATTAGAGCAGATATTGAGAGAAATTAGGTTATGTCTACGAACCTTATCCAAAGCATAAGATGGGCTGTGATCAGTGTCCGGCATTAGTCCATTGACGAAAACAACAGCTGCAATCTTTTCTGGGTATTTATCAGCAGCAATAGCGACATTAAGGCCTCCACAGCTCTCTCCTACCAATATCACCTTTTCTCCTTCTGGGAGTGATGCCATGAACGTCAATAAGGGTTCAGAGTACTCATCAAAGGATCCAATCTGCTCAATTTGCCTTGGGTCAATACCACTGGCTGCAAGGTCCAATGCAGTGACCTTGTGGCCAGCTGCCTCAAGGACAGGTGTGAGCTTATACCAAGTCCATGCACCATAGCATACGGTATGAATAAGAACAAAATGAGAGATTGCCATTTTTCCGATAATATATCTAACTCTTTACTATGCTTTTCTCTATGCAGGTTGCCTTGCATGTGTAGCCATTTATAGAGGAAAATTCTTATAGCTTTTGTGAATATTATGGGGTAAATGATACAAACGGTACCTCAACTTTAGGGTATGTAAAAGTAAGGTAGGTAAACTTCAATTTGTAACAGAAATCTCACCCTACCCCTCCTCCCCCCAACAAGAATCTCAGTAGATAGTTTTTATGTTATTTATGCTGACGTGATATTTATCAAATTAAAAAAAAATTATTTTGATTAACTGATAGTTTCAAGTAAACAAATTATAGGTTACTAAAATGTCAATATGTGCAATTTTAATTGTTGTAGCTATGGGTAGATAGAGAACAGAATTATTTTTTTTTTTCGCGATAAGTATAAAATTAATAGAGAGAAAATATAACTTTTAATATGACAAGTGTCTTATCAGCAAAAATAACCTAGAAACTGGCAACTAAATATCATGGGAGTTTTCTGTTACTTAAAATAGAGATCAAAGGATTTCGTATTGCAAATTGAAGTTTAAGTACCTTACTGTTACACATTCCTAGGTTTAAGTTTCTAGAAAATTTTTTTTCATCAGTGGCATTCCACAATACATATGGATGAGACTAATTTACGCTCGACCCGAAAATGGTATTCAGGTAAAGCCTCCCAATAAAAATGATTCCAGTATTTAAACTCCTAACCTTATAGATAAAATCTATCTAAGATTAGCTATACGCCAATTATTCAACCGCTTATCGGTATTATTTTAATTATTTATAAAGAGTTCTTTTATCAATTTTTATATCAAAATCACTTTTTTTTTTTGTTCAAAACTTTTTTTTAACAGCATTTGATTGATTTTCTTCGTGAAATGTGATAGCCTTCGTCCTGTCTTTTTAGGCTTGTTATGAGGATTCTTCTTGGCAGAATCATCTTCTATCCTTCTTCTTTTCTTAATAAATTTGTTCTAAAAATAGTATTTGAGCACTTGTTAACATAACCTTTTTATTACAGTATTTAAAAAAGGATTTTTTTTTTTTAACAATTCTATTCATCAATTCCTTTATACTTTTAATAGGTTTGGCTTATCAAAAAAAAAGAAAAAAAAAAGGCAAACTCAATTGAAAAAGACAAATGGACCAAATTATTTGCCCTAATAAGTGCAACCAATTAGGCATGAAAGCATTGAGAACCATACCATATTTGTATATGTTCAGGACGATGTCAACATCATATCCCAATTAACTAAAGAAAACGTCGGCAATTGTGATGAAAATACATGTTTTCTAACTTAACTAATTATTTAGGAATCAACTCAGCATAGCTACTTAAAATAAAATAAACATACTAGTTAGGTCCTTACAATTTGGTTCAATAGTTACATATGTATATTAAATTTTTTGAAATCAAATAGACTCTTTAAATTAAAAAAATTAAAATAAACCTTTTAAATTATAAAAATTAAATTAAATAAAATCTTAGGGACAAATAAGCCCTTCAAAATTTAAAAAGATGTCAAATAAGATTTTGCTTCCAATTGACATCTTTTCTTCATGTTCTACCTAATCTCTATGTAACTAACTTCCTTTTGGTGATGTCTATGAGTTTACATTTGTAACGCCCTCACCATAGGTAGTCCGTACAATTTACTGTTCCGACGACTCATATCTGTTCGGACAGTCAAAATATCTGGAACTACACCTAAACTATAGTGAGGAGGCATAAATTAATGAAATAAATATTAAAAAAATATATATATAGGAAAAATTTTGAGAAATAAAATAAAATTTAGAGAATTTATTAATTGGTATAAAAAAAAAATAATCCGATGAGCACCATGAAAGGCATTTTGGTCATTTCACCCCTAGAGGTGAATTTTGACTTAAATGTCAAATTAAAATTTGGAAATAGAATAATTAACATAAATTAATTTTATGAATTTGAATTTGAAAAATGAGAAGAGAAAGAAGAAGAAAAGAAAAGAAAAGGAAAGAAAAGAAAAGGAAAGAAAAGAAAAGAAAGGAAATAGATTTATGAAAAAAAATAATAATAATAAAGTACACATAAATGTATATAAATAGACACAAGAAGACAAAACCCCACCAACCATTCTTCTTCCTCTTCTCTCTTTCTCCTTGCCGTTCCCTTGCTCTCTCCCTCCCCACCATTGTTATCAAGCTTAAAGCTTGATTTCCCAAGGTTTCACTCACCAAAACCCATAGATCCCTTCACAAAAAATTTAGCCCACACCATAAGGAAGCTTTAGATACCCATAAGAAGAAGAAAGATTAAAGTTTGAAGTGGGTCACAAGAGGTTAGTGCACTAATCCCTCTTCTTCTCTTTATTAAACATGAAAAGCATGTTTAGCTAAGCATAAATACCATTAAAACAAAAAGAAAATCTAGAGGAAAGAACCCTTGAATTTTTGGCAGCCATGGAACTTGAAATTTATTGCTTTTAAGTGATGAAAAATGGTTCTTTGAGAATGTGTAATTAGTTGAAATGTTTGGGTGTTTGATTGTGTAGTGTTTGTGTAAATTTGAAACTTTGAAAACTAGGGTTTGTGTAAATGTTGAGGACTTTGTGTAAAATGTTGAAATTGATCTATTGGGATGAGATTGTTGCTTATAGAAGTGTATTGCATGCAAATTGAAGTAAGGAAGTTGGAGGAGGTTGAGTTTTGGAAGTGTCAATTTTCTGAAGGTTGTGTTTGTTGAGGGCAGTGTACATTTTAGGCCATAAATAAGATTGTGTGACCCCAATTGGTATGAGGCAAATTGGAGGTGAAACTAGACCCAAAATAGCCCATTTTCCATGAAGAAACCATGCCCAAATTCTGTCCAAAACTTGACCTAAATACTGCCCAAATTCGGATTTCCCTACAACCCAACCCAGAAAATGACCAAATGAACAGTACGTGTTCATTTGGTCATAACTCTCTCTATACTGGTCCAAATGACCTAAAATTTTAACCATGGAAAGTTTAGACATAGGGCTACACTTTTCATGAAGACCACTTAACCCAGTTTTGCCTTTAACCAATTCAAATTGTTAGCACAATTTGGGTCACTGAAACTGCCAACCCAGAAAATGACCAAATGAACAGTACGTGTTCATTTGGTCATAACTCTCTCTATACTGGTCCAAATGACCTAAAATTTTAACCATGGAAAGTTTAGACATAGGGCTACACTTTTCATGAAGACCACTTAACCCAGTTTTGCCTTTAACCAATTCAAATTGTTAGCACAAGTTGGGTCACTGAAACTGCCAACCCAGAAAATGTCCCAAAATACTATTCCTTTGGTATTTTGACCATAACTTGAGTTCTATAACCCCAAACTCAGTGATTCAAAAACTGAAATTCAAGTTTAAATATAGAGGAGCAATTGTTATGAAGGAATTGTGACTAAATAGACATCCCAACCTAGTCAAATTCCTAGATAAGGATAACACATCAACATGAACCTAAAGAAAGGTTCATGGGAAAAATGCTATATAGGATAATTAAAATACTCATAAGGAAAATTTAATATTAAAAATGATATGAATATGTAAATTAGGACTAATGTCCTATTAATATGAAATTTATGGTACCAATGAACAGTACTAGATAATAGTAATAGTGAATAGTGCTAAATTAATTAAAAATATTTAATTGCCCATAGTATACCTAGACTTATTTATTTAGTTGGATAAATTGGTATACCAATTAGGGACTACAGATAGCAGTACTGCCTACCGAGAAAATCATGAACTGACAATATATGTCTGGTATGATTGTTCTACAGGCTATATGCCTACTTTATTTACGGCTTTACAAGCTCGACAATGGCCTCGTGCGATACGGTGGCCTCGTGCACGTGACGATATCTTGGATAGACATATGGCTGTCTAACCAGTATACACCCGTACATCCAGCTTTTATAATTTGTTATAGGTTTTCTTGGGCATTGAAAAAAAAAATAATTAAGACTTAAAATACAATAAGTAATCATAAAAGATCCCAATAATGTTAATTATTTCCAAAGAGCAATAAAAATGTAAAATACCCAGAAATTATGAGTTGCATATATTATTTCAAATTATTAAATTATTGTTATTATAAATTATGCACCACTAAGCGTTATGCTTAGCGTGTTGGTTTTCATCGCATAGGTCTTCGAGATCGACGCATGAAGAAGCTTGATGAGTACACTGACAGAGCTTTGATCAGATCTGCCATTGTCCAGAGTCACCTCACCGATCTGTTGTATTTTGGTAGGGCCCATGTATAGACTAGTATTTTGGTTCATTATGTTTAGTCATGATGTAATTACTAGTTTATGATGTATTTCATTTTGGACTTGTAATTAAACTTTGAGATTGAAATGAAAACTTGTAATTTATTATCTATGAATTTCTATATGAATGCAATAGATAATACTTCATTTTGAGATCTCATAAATAATTGTAAATGATATGATACATGAGAATATGATATGGAAATGTGTAAAATGAATATGAACATGTTAACAGGTGATTAGTGGACTCCATGGATGCTAATAAAATAAGGGAGGCTCATCAGGGTCTCCACAGAAATAAGATATAAAAAAAAAAAAAAAAATTTCTACACATAGAATATATGTTTTAAATGACATAAAAAGTTTACAATAGATATGATAAAACAAGATAGGGTGCTCCGGCACCGAATGTGGCACTTCTTGCTCGGCTATACTGTAGACGGGTAAGGGGTGTCACATTTAGTGGTATCAGAGCAGAGGTTTAGGCAGTCCTAGACCTAAATAGATAGAAAGAAATAGTTGCATCACTTGCATGGGCCTTTAAATAGAGTCGAGGTGACACTAATGCAGATCTGTTCTTTGTCTGTTTTATAGGATCAATGGCATCTGATCCTTCAGAGCACGGACCTCCGAGACCGATATAGGAGGAAGTAGAGAGTCACGCTTTGCTCTGTCACACCCGGCTCAAGCCCCTCATGGGTGGCCTTCTTGCCCTTCTAGAGGCGGACTGCGACTCACATCGCTTTGTGGAAATTAAATCCCTTCGCTGCGAGCGAGTTCGAACCCTTATCACTCACGGTTTTGCGCCTCTCACCAATTGAGTGCTCAATTGGTGAGGCGGCAAAACCGTGGTGATAAGGGTTCGAATCTGGCAGGGATTTAATTTCCACAAAGCGACAAGACCTTGAGTCGCAGTCCGCCTCTAGAAGGCAAGAAGGCCACCCATAGAGGGCTTGAGCCCTGCCGGGTGTGACATGCTCCTAGTCGGGAGAAGTGGTAGTAGAGCGAGTCATCTCGAGTGCGTGGTAGGGCACAGCAGCCTTCTATGAACAGATGACACATTGCTCGATTCGCCGGAGCCATTCCCCAGCCACAACCACCTCCACCTCCACAGCCACAGCCACAGCCACCTCCACCTCCACCTCCACAGCCACAGCCACAGCCACCTCCACCTCCACAGCCACAGCCACAGCCACCACCACCACCACCACCAGTACAGCCACCTCCACCCCCACAGCCGCAACCTATACAGATCTCCACTAGAGAGCTGCGAAAGTATGGGGCAATTGATTTCGAGGTAAGAGGATGATGATCCAGCCACAAAGAGTATTGGTTGGAGAGGACAGAGAGAATCTTGCAGCGGTTGCACCGCACCCGAGCGGCGGTTGGAGTGTGCTCTGTCACTGCTACAGGAGGATGCCTATAGATGGTGGGTGACAGTATCTAGAGTGGTACAGCCTGCACAGATCACTTGGGATTTCTTTCTGGCTGAATTCAAAAAGAAATACATCAGTCATGTGTACTTGGAGGCGTAAGGAGAGAATTCTGCACCGAGGCAGAGGCGGTGTGATCTCGAATATGAGCGAGAATTCGTGAGACTTAGCGAATATGCATTGGAGTTGATGCCGACAGAGGTTGATAAATGCAGAAGATTTGAGGATGGACTGAATGACAACATCAGGTTAATAGTGACATCTCACCACTTCACAGATTTCTCTCTGTTGATAGCATCAGCCCTTGATGTGGAGAGAGTCAGAAATGAAGAGCAGTCCAGAAAGGATAGGCAACGTAAGAGGGGTTCTGGGTCTGGTCAGTCTGGTTCAGCAGACATGGGTAGTAAGAGACCCAAGGAGTCTCAGGGTCAGACTCAAGGTCGGGGCAAGAAACAGAAGTCTCGGTTTGCTCCAAGGAGAGGAGGAGGACAATCTGGTGCATCAGTGGGTAGTTCACCAGGTGCAGTTACACGGGGATCAGCCCCACCACTTGCTTGTGTACATTGTGGTAGACCCCACAGAGGAGAGTGCAGATTGTTGACAGGTGGATGTTTCAGATGTGGGTCTACGGATCACTTCCTGAAGGATTGTCCACAGAGGAACACTAGTGCTCCCACTGCTCCACCTCAGATGGAGAGGTGCGCCCCAGAGAGGGTAGGAGATCTGCGAGGCTGATACTGGTGGCACATCACGAGGCCTCTGCGAGACAGTCCAGAGGCAGGAGATTAGGGTAGCACCTCGTGCTTATTCCATGAGAGCTCGAGATGAGCCAGAGCCAACTGATGTCATTAGAGGTACATTTTCTTTTTATGACCTGCTAGTATGTGCATTGATTGATCCGGGTTCCACACATTCATATGTGTGCATCACACCACCAGTTGATAGAGGGGTACAAGTAGAGGAGCTAGAGGAGGACATACAAGTCACAAACCCTTTAGGCCATAGTGTCATGGTGAAAAAGGTCTACAAGGGTTGTCCTCTGAAAACACAAGGGTATGAGTTTTTAGCTGACTTGATTGAGCTACCATTCCATGAGTTCGATGTGATATTAGGTATGGACTGGTTATCACGTCATCAGGCGATGGTAGATTGTCGGCTAAAGAGGATGTCACTCTGAGCAGTAGATGGGGATGTGATTACGGTTGTGGGTGAAGGCAGGTTGTCTTTCCACCATCATATCAGCCACAACGGAAGATTGATAAGAAAGGTGTGAGGCTTTCTTAGCACATGTGGTTGATACCGGGAAGACTAGCCCAAGCATGCGGGAGATCCCCAGATGTGATTTTCCTGATGTGTTTCCGGAAGAGTTGCTGGTTGCCACCCAATAGAGAAGTGGAGTTTGCTATAGAGGTTATGCAGCTCTTGCACCAATGTCCATTGCTCCATATAGGATGGCACCTCTTGATCGAGAGAGTTGAAAGTTCGATTCACAGGAGCTACTAGACAAAGGCTTCATACGCCCTAGTGTGTCACCACAGGGAGCACCGGTGCTATTTGTGAAGAAGAAGGGCGGTACCCTTCGGCCATGTATAGACTATCGGCGGTGAATAAGGTGATTGTGAAAAACAAATACCCTTTACCTAGGGTAGATGACCTATTTGATCGATTGAGGGGAGTGGAGTATTCTCCAAGATAGATCTCGAATCGAAGCTATCACCGATTGAGAGTGAAGGAGACAGATGTTCCTAAAAGCGCTTTCGGGACTGGTATAGACACTATGAGTTCCTAGTGATGCCATTTGGGCTAACAAATGCACCAAAGACTTTCATGGACCTAATGAACTGCATCTTTCATCCCTACTTGGATCGGTTTGTTGTGGTCTTTATAGATGATATCTTGGTGTATTCTAAGAACCGGGAAGAGCATGATGAACACCTGAGAGTAGTACTACAGACACTGCGAGAAAAGCCGTTGTATGCCAAGTTATCCAAGTGTGACTTCTGGTTGGATGAGATATCCTTTCTTGGACACATTGTGTCAGCAGATGGAATCAGGGTAGATCCAAGGAAGATTGAAGCAATAGTTGAATGGAAGCCTCCCAAAAATGTAACAGAAGTCAGAAGCTTTTTGGGGTTAGCTGGATACTACAGGAGATTTGTGAAGGGATTTTCCCTTATAGCAGCCCCACTGACTAAGTTACTGCATAAGAATGCAAAGTTTGACTGGAATGAAAAATGTCAAACCAGTTTTGAGAAGCTAAAGGCTATGCTTACAGAAGCTCCAGTGTTGACACAGCCAGAGTCAGAGAAATACTATGTGATCTATAGTGATGCCTCTCACAATGGGCTTGGGTGTGTTCTAATGCAGGAAGGGAAAGTAGTTGCCTATGCTTCTAGACAGCTAAGGCCACATGAAAAGAACTACCCAACTCATGATCTGGAATTGGCGGCAATAATATTTGCATTGAAGATATGGAGGCATTACCTATATGGTGAGAAGTGTTACATCTACACTGATCACAAGAGTCTAAAGTACTTGCCAACTCAGAAGGAACTCAATCTGAGACAGAGGAGATGGATTGAATTCCTTAAAGACTATGACTGTGTGATCGACTACCATCCTGGGAAAGCAAATATAGTGGCTGACGCCCTAAGCAGGAAGTCCATGATGGCTTTGAGAGCATTGAATGCTCGACTGTCTTTAGCACAGGATGGGGTACTTTTGGCTGAGTTGTGTGTAAAGCCAAGTTTGTTACAGCAAATACAAGAGGCACAGTTAAGGGATGAAAAGTTGCTAACTGTTATGGGCAGAACTCAAGAAGGGAAGGAGACTGATTATGAGTTGAAAGGAGATGGGTGCCTGTACTATAAAGGCAGAATATGTGTACCAAGAGATGAGGAACTGAAGAAGAATATCTTAAAAGAGCGCATGATAGCTTCCATGCTATGCACCTGGAAGTACCAAGATGTACCAAGACACGAAAACACATTATTGGTGGCTGGAATGAAGAAAGAGATTGGTGATTTTGTGACTAGATGTTTGACATGCCAGAGTTAAGTGAGCATCGAGTTCCATCGAGTTGTTGCAACCTATATCCATGCCGAATGGAAATGAGACCGCATTACCATGGATTTTGTGACTAGGCTACCATTGACACAGAGGAAGCATGATACTATATGGGTGATTGTGGATAGATTGACCAAGTCAGCTCATTTCCTACCAGTTAGAACCATTACTCATTAGAGATTTGCGAGAAATTTACATAGATGAGATAGTCGGCTACATGGAGTGCCAACATCGATCATATCGGCCGAGACCGAGATTTACTTGAGGTTTTGGAAGAGGCTACAGGAGTCTTTAGGCACTCGATTACACTTCAAGATCGGCTTTTCATCCACAGACGGATGGGCCGATCGAGCGGGTGATTCAGGTAACCCTTAGAACCTAGTAAATTATTATAAATGTTAAAAGACTACTAAAAATGACATGAATCACATAATAGGTATTGGAGGATATGTTGAGAAGCTGCATCATTGATTTTGAAGGAAGTTGGGAGAAGTATCTTCCTTTGGTAGAGTTTGCTTACAACAACAGCTACCAAGCCAGTATAAAAATGGCTCAAGAAAGCGTTGTATGGGAGGAGATGTAGAACTCCCTTATGCTGGACAGAAATGGGTGAGGAGAAAATAGTGGGCCCAGATTTAGTGAGACAGACAGAGGAAAAAGTGAAACTCATCAGAGACAATTTGAAGGTCGCCTTGGACAGACAGAAGTCATATGCCGACCTGAGGAGAAAGGATATAGAGTATGAGGTTGGCGAGAAGGTGTTTCTAAAGGTATCACCTTGGAAAAAAGTGCTAAGATTTGGTAAAAAGGGTAAGTTGAGCCCTAGGTTTATTGGTCCATACGATGTCATTGAGCGTGTGGGTCCAAGTAGCCTCTGAGCTAGCTTTACCACACAGTGGACAAGATCCACAGTGTATTCCATGTGTCGATGCTCAGGAGATACAGATCATATCCTTCACATGTCATTTCAGCGGAGGAGATAATTGTGCAACCTGATTTGACATATGAAGAAGAACCAGTTAGAATCTTGGCACGAGAAGTGAAAGAACTCAGAAATAAGAGGATCCCACTAGTGAAAGTCTTGTGGAGACACCACAACACGGAAGAAGCGACATGGGAGAGCGAGGAGACGATGAGGCAGCAGTTCCCTCAGCTCTTCACATTAGGTAAATTTCGAGGACAAAATTTCTATTAGAGGGGAAGAATTGTAACGCCCTCACCATAGGTAGTTCGTACAATTTACTGTTCCGACGACTCATATCTGTTCGGACAGTCAAAATATCTGGAACTACACCTAAACTATAGTGAGGAGGCATAAATTAATGAAATAAATATTAAAAATATATATATATATAGGAAAAATTTTGAGAAATAAAATAAAATTTAGAGAATTTATTAATTGGTATAAAAAAAAAAAATAATTCGATGAGCACCATGAAAGGCATTTTGGTCATTTCACCCCTAGAAGTGAATTTTGACTTAAATGTCAAAATAAAATTTGGAAATAGAATAATTAACATAAATTAATTTTATGAATTTGAATTTGAAAAATGAGAAGAGAAAGAAGAAGAAAAGAAAAGAAAGGAAAGGGAAAGAAAAGAAAAGGAAAGAAAAGAAAAGAAAGGAAATAGATTTATGAAAAAAAAAATAAATAAAGTACACATAAATGTATATAAATAGACACAAGAAGACAAAACCCCACCAACCATTCTTCTTCCTCTTCTCTCTTTCTCCTTGCCGTTCCCTTGCTCTCTCCCTCCCCACCATTGTTATCAAGCTTAAAGCTTGATTTCCCAAGCTTTCACTCACCAAAACCCATAGACCCCTTCACAAAAAATTTAGCCCACACCATAAGGAAGCTTTAGATACCCATAAGAAGAAGAAAGATTAAAGTTTGAAGTGGGTCACAAGAGGTTAGTGCACTAATCCCTCTTCTTCTCTTTATTAAACATGAAAAGCATGTTTAGCTAAGCATAAATACCATTAAAACAAAAAGAAAATCTAGAGGAAAGAACCCTTGAATTTTTGGCAGCCATGGAACTTGAAATTTATTGCTTTTAAGTGATGAAAAATGGTTCTTTGAGAATGTGTAATTAGTTGAAATGTTTGGGTGTTTGATTGTGTAGTGTTTGTGTAAATTTGAAACTTTGAAAACTAGGGTTTGTGTAAATGTTGAGGACTTTGTGTAAAATGTTGAAATTGATCTATTGGGATGAGATTGTTGCTTATAGAAGTGTATTGCATGCAAATTGAAGTAAGGAAGTTGGAGGAGGTTGAGTTTTGGAAGTGTCAATTTTCTGCAGGTTGTGTTTGTTGAGGGCAGTGTACATTTTAGGCCATAAATAAAATTGTGTGACCCCAATTGGTATGAGGCAAATTGGAGGTGAAACTAGACACAAAATAGCCCATTTTCCATGAAGAAACCATGCCCAAATTCTGTCCAAAACTTGACCTAAATACTGCCCAAATTCGGATTTCCCTGCAACCCAACCCAGAAAATGACCAAATGAACAGTACGTGTTCATTTGGTCATAACTCTCTCTATACTGGTCCAAATGACCTAAAATTTTAACCATGGAAAGTTTAGACATAGGGCTACACTTTTCATGAAGACCACTTAACCCAGTTTTGCCTTTAACCAATTCAAATTGTTAGCACAAGTTGGGTCACTGAAACTGCCAACCCAGAAAATGACCAAATGAACAGTACGTGTTCATTTGGTCATAACTCTCTCTATACTGGTCCAAATGACCTAAAATTTTAACCATGGAAAGTTTAGACATAGGGCTACACTTTTCATGAAGACTACTTAACCCAGTTTTGCCTTTAACCAATTCAAATTGTTAGCACAAGTTGGGTCACTGAAACTGCCAACCCAGAAAATGTCCCAAAATACTATTCCTTTGGTATTTTGACCATAACTTGAGTTCTATAACCCCAAACTCAGTGATTCAAAAACTGAAATTCAAGTTTAAATATAGAGGAGCAATTGTTATGAAGGAATTGTGACTAAATAGACATCCCAACCTAGTCAAATTCCTAGATAAGGATAACACATCAACATGAACCTAAAGAAAGGTTCATGGGAAAAATGCTATATAGGATAATTAAAATACTCATAAGGAAAATTTAATATTAAAAATGATATGAATATGTAAATTAGGACTAATGTCCTATTAATATGAAATTTATGGTACCAATGAACAGTACTAGATAATAGTAATAGTGAATAGTGCTAAATTAATTAAAAATATTTAATTGCCCATAGTATACCTAGACTTATTTATTTAGTTGGATAAATTGGTATACCAATTAGGGACTACAGATAGCGATCGCCTCCGAGAAAATCATGAACTGACAATATATGTCTGGTATGATTGTTCTACAGGCTATATGCCTACTTTATTTCTGGCTTTACAAGCTGGCGAATGCCTCGTGCGACGGTGGCCTCGTGCACGACAGGCGATATCTTTGGATAGACATATGGCTGTCTAACCAGTATACACCCGTACATCCAGCTTTTATAATTTGTTATAGGTTTTCTTGGGCATTGAAAAAAAAAAAAAATAATTAAGACTTAAAATACAATAAGTAATCATAAAAGATCCCAATAATGTTAATTATTTCCAAAGAGCAATAAAAATGTAAAATACCCAGAAATTATGAGTTGCATATATTATTTCAAATTATTAAATTATTGTTATTATAAATTATGCACCACTAAGCGTTATGCTTAAGCGCGTTGGTTTTCCATCGCGTAGTGCGGAGATCACCCGCAGTGACGGCAGTGACACGATGAGTACAGCGAGCTTTAATCAGATCTGCCATTGTCCAGAGTCACCTCACCGGTCTGTTGTATTTTGGTAGGGCCCATGTATAGACTAGTATTTTGGTTCATTATGTTTAGTCATTATATAATTACTAGTTTATGATGTATTTCATTTTGGACTTGTAATTAAACTTTGAGATTGAAATGAAAACTTGTAATTTATTATCTATGAATTTCTATATGAATGCAATAGATAATACTTCATTTTGAGATCTCATAAATAATTGTAAATGATATGATACATGAGAATATGATATGGAAATGTGTAAAATGAATATGAACATGTTAACAGGTGATTAGTGGAATCCATGGATGCTAATAAAATAAGGGAGGCTCTGTCCGGGTCTCCACAGAAATAAGATATAAAAAAAAAAAAATTCTACACATAGAATACATGTTTTAAATGACATAAAAAGTTTACAATAGATATGATAAAACAAGATAGGGTGCTCCGGCACCGAATGTGGCACTTCTTGCTCGGCTATACTGTAGACGGGTAAGGGGTGTCACAACATTCTTTTGGTGATATTTATGAGTTTGCGTCACTTGCTCGCCTCCATAATCAAAAGGCCAAAACTTTGCTTTTTACAGAATAATCAAAATTAGATCACATATCATAATTAAGTTAATGACGGTAACTATGACAAAGACGATAAATCTGAAGAGACAGTTTTTGCAATATTTAACAAGAAACAACTTATTAATTTATTCTAGAATATAGCAGATATCCACCAAGATATTGCAATTCGAATAAGTAGGATATGTAATAAAGACCACGTGCACCAGAAAATCATCCTGCATGGCCTTGGTTAGATTTGAATTGAAGGTAAGTTATAGTCCAGCCTTTTTCAATTGTTTTTAAAGTTTAAAGGACTTAATCATTTGTCTCCAAAATAGTAAAAGAGTTTATTTGATATATTTTAAAATATAAAAGATTATTTTATCATTTTTATAATTTAATGGGCTTATTTGGGTAAAAAAAAAAAAGTTAAAAGGCTTATTTGACTGATGGACCAAACTTTAAAGGTCTAAATAAGCCTTTTGTGCAAGTGCGCGCGCGCAAGCACACACACACATATATTATCTTTTTTACATACTTTACATATTGTCTATTCTCATACGCACTCCTGATTTAATTTTCTTTATATGTAATCTTAGAAAAAAAATTACTTGCTAATTAATTAATAAATCTTAAAACTAATTGAAATTTTTCTTCAAAGTAAGTGTAATAATTAAAAAAAGATTAAGAAAATTAAAGTAAATATCTAAATTTAAAAAGAAAAACTATGCAAACATTTAAAAAATGCTTCATTACATTCTAGTTGAATATAGTAAAGTAAACAACATGCATATTTATATATCAATAATATATTTTATTTTATCTAAGCAAGATACGAAATATCCATTACAATACTTTTTCTAATACTTTTGATCCATTAAAATGGTGCCTCGGGGCAATTTGGGCAGTGTAAGCTTATACCAAGTCCATGCACCATAGCATACGGTATGAATAAGAACAAAATGAGAGACTGCCATTTTTCTGATACTATACCTAACTCTTTACTCTGCTTTTCTCTACGCGGGTACCCCGTGTAGCACCCCGTGTGTACGCTATGGCTCGAGAGGAGATAAATCCGATAGACGTTATCAGAGGTACATTTCCTAATTATAATACCTTTAAGTATGTATTGATAGACCCTAATTATATTCACCCCTATATATACATTATATCTCTTGTTAAAAAAAAGGATACCGAGAGATGGGTTAGAAGATGGCATGCTTGTCACCAACCCTTTAAACCATAAGGTTATGGTAGATTATCAACCGAAAAGGATCGTATCAAAGATAATAGATGGAAATGAGAAGGATGCTATATATGAGATGAAAGAAGATGAGTACAGAGCTGGTTAAAAAAAAAAAAAAAAAAAGAGTTAGTCTATTGGGATTATACCGTGGTGACTATGCAATGCTCTTGATGTTTGTGCTGTAAGCTGCAGATTACAGTACCGACTTGGGACTATTGTGTAGAGCTACGTATTTCCAATAGTAAATCGAGATAAGGATAAGATTGTAGAACTAGGATTAATAAAACAAACTAAAGAAAAAGTAAAATATTATAACACAAAAAGGGGAAAAGATAAAGAGATAGCGGTCCCTTGATTATTTATACTGTGTAAATTTCGAGGATGAAATTTTATTTAGAGGGGAAGAATTGTAACGTCCTCACCATAAGTAGTCCGTACATTTTACTGTTCTGACAACTAATGTCTGTTCGAACAGTTAAAATGTCTGGAACTACACCTAGACTATAGTGAGGAGGCATAAATTGAAGAAAAAAAATGTTAAGAAAATATAGGAAAAATGTAGAGAAAAAAAAATTAAGTTTAGAGAATTTATAAATTAGTACAAAAATAATAAAAATAACTCAATATGCACTACTAAGGGCATTTTGGTCATTTCACCCCCAAAGGTGAATTTTGACCTAAATGTCAAAATAAAAAAAAATTAAATTAGAGAATAAAATAATTAACATTAATTAAAATTTATGAAATACATTAGGAAAATGAGAAGAGAAAAAAAAAAGAAAAGAAAAGAAAGGAAAAGAAAAGAAAAGAAAAGAAAAGAAAAGGCTTAGGAAAATTCAAAAAAAAAATGTATATAAATAGGCACTAGAGGACAAACTCCCACCCACTTCCATCTTCTTCCTCCATTTCTTCTCTCTCTCTTTCCCTCATTTCCTCCATTGTTGTCAAGCTTCCAAGCTTGATTTCCCAAGCTTCTACCCATCAAAACCTTTAGCACCCTTCACAAAAAATACTCCTCATTCCATAAAGAAGCCATAGATACCCATAAGAAGCAAGAAAGTTGAGGTTTGGGAAGCTCAAGTAAGGTTAGTGCACTAATCCCTCTTCTTCTCTTTATTAAACATGAAAAGCATGTTTAGCTAAGCATAAATACCATTAAAACAAAATGAAAATCTAGAGGAAAGAACCCTAGAATTTTTGCCAGCCATGGAACTTGAAGTTTATTGCTTTTAAGTGATGAAAAATGGTTCCATGAGAATGTGTAATTAGTTGAAATGTTTGGGTGTTTGATTGTGTAGTGTTTGTGTAAATCTGAAACTTTGAAAACTAGGGTTTGTGTAAATGTTGAGGACTTTGTGTAAAATGTTGAAATTGACCTATTGGGATGAGATTGTTTCTTATAGAAGTGTATTGCATGCAAATTGAAGTAAGGAAGTTGGAGGAGATTGAGTTTTGGAAGTGTTAATTTTCTACAGGTTGTGTTTGTTGAGGGCAGTGTACATTTTAGGCCATAAATAAAATTGTGTGACCCCAATTGGTATGAGGCCAATTGGAGGTGAAACTAGACCCAAAATAGCCCATTTTCCATAAAGAAACCATGCCCAAATTCTGTCCAAAACTTGAGCTAAATACTGCCCAAATTCGGATTTCCCTGTTCCCAACCCAGAAAATGACTAAATAAACAGTACGTGTTCATTTGGTCATAACTCTCTCTATACTGGTCCAAATGACCTAAAATTTTACCCATTGAAAGTTTAGACATAGGGCTACACTTTTCATGAAGACCACTTAACCCAGTTTTGCTTTTAACAAATTCAAATTGTTAGCACAAGTTGGGTCAGTGAAACTGCCAACCCAGAAAATGACCAAATGAACAGTACGTGTTCATTTGGTCATAACTCTCTCTATACTGGTCCAAATGACCTAAAATTTTACCCATGGAAAGTTTAGACATAGGGCTACACTTTTCATGAAGCTTAACCTAGTTTTGTCTTTAACCAATTCAAATTGTTAGCACAAGTTGAGTCACTAAAACTACCAATCCGGAAATTGTCCAAAATACTGTTCCTTTGGTATGCTTGACCAGTTTTGGCAAAAATGCCATAACTTGGTCTCCAAAGCTGCAAATTGAGTGAAACTAGTGCCAAAAGTTTTATAAGACATAGCACAACAATTTTTATGTTATGACCAAGCTCTAGAAACCATTGCATCCTAGGGAAAATATTAGCCAAAATTAGGAATTGAAATCTAGAAAATGTTAAGTTGAACCCAGAATGCCATTTGATACCTGTGTGTTCATTTGGCCATAACTCCCACTAGGAAATTCCATTTGAGATGTCCAATATGATCTGGAAACATGACACTTAGGGTTACAACATTGATTTAGACACCTTTGCCAAATTCTAAGTGTAAAGACCCTAAAAAGAAGGTCAAACATACTGCCCTGAAGTTGGTTATTGCCCTTATAGGACTGAGAGTCCAGGTTAATACACTGACTATAACTCACTATACCAAGCTTGAAAAATTATGAAATTGTACTTGGGAGTCCCTAAGACATAGAGGAACATGTCTTGTGAAGGAACCTAAGTCTAAAAATGTAACAACCCGATCCTTCTCCAGTTAGTATTGTCCGCTTTGGTGGAGTTCAATCCCTTCGCCCTGCAGAGCTAGGATTCGAACCCATATCACCTCACGGATTTGCTTCGCCTCTTACCAATTGAGCTGCAGCTCAATTGGTAAGAGGCGAAGCAAATCCGTGAGGTGATATGGGTTCAAATCCTAGCTCTGCAGGGCGAAGGGATTGAACTCCACCAAAGCGGACAATACTAACTGGAGAAGGATCGGGTTGTTACAATTTGGTATCAGAGCTGGACTCCCTCTAGTACGGTGTGTGGTGCGAGTACGCACCAGGCGGAAGCTGGTGGGCTTGTCACGACCCAGGGATGGGGTTGGGACGTGCTTGTTCAACCAGCTACGCACTGGGGTGGAAACTTCGTGTCCCACATCGGAAACGGGAAGAAAAGATTTGGGCCATATATGTGGGAGCCTTCCTCACCTAGTCAGCGCGCTTTTGGGAATGAAACCTCCCAAGGGACAAATCCGTGAGGCCCATGGGCCAAAGCGGACAATACTAACTGGAGAAGGATCGGGTTGTTACAATTTGGTATCAGAGCTGGACTCCCTCTAGTATGATGTGTGGTGCGAGGACGCCTTTGCGGAGCCAGTGGGCTTGTCACGACCCGAGGATGGGGTTGGGACGTGCTTGTTCAACCAGCTACGCCTGGGTGGAAACCGTGTCCCACATCGGAAACGGGAAGAAAAGATTTGGGCCATATATGTGGGAGCCTTCCTCACCTGGTCAGCGCGCTTTTGGGAATGAAACCTCCCAAGGGACAAATCCGTGAGGCCCATGGGCCAAAGCGGACAATACTAACTGGAGAAGGATCGGGCTGTTACAAAAAATGACCATAAAATGATCAAATGACTGGTCAAAGTTTATTGACCAAGAATTATAAATTCTGGATAGCTTAGAGGCAAAGGGACCAGTTATGGTATTATGACCATAACTTGAGTTCTATAACGCCAAATTTAGTGATTCAAAAACTGAAATTCAAGTTTAAACATAGAGGAGCAATTGTTATGAAGAAAGTGTAACTAAATAGACATCCTAACCTAGTCAAATTCCTAGATAAAGATAACACATCAACATGAATCTAAAGAAATGTTCATAGGAAAAGTGCTATATATGATAATTAAAATACTCATAAGGAAAATTAAATATTAAAAATGATATGAATATGTAAATTCGGACTAATGTCCTATTAATATGAAATTAATGGTACTAATGAACAGTACTAGAAAATAGTAACAGTGAATAGTGCTAAATTAATTAAAAATGTTTAATTGCCCATAGTATACCTAGACTTATTTATTTAGTTTGGATAAATTGGTATATCAATTAGGGACTATAGATAGCAGTACTGCCTACCGAGAAAATCATGAACTGACAATATATGTCTGGTATGATTGTTCTACAGGCTATATGCCTACTTACTGGCCATTGTGCCTACTTTATTTCTGACTTTACAAAGCGTGGGTCTCTGCCCGATTGGCCTCGTGCTGACAGGATGTATCTGAGGTAGACATATGGCTGTCTAACCCGTATACTCCCGTGTATCTAGCTTTTATAATTTGTTATAGGTTTCTTGGGCACTGATAAAAAAATTAATTAAGACTTAAAATACAATAAGTAATCATAAAAGATCCCGAAAATGTTAATTATTTTCAAAGAGCAATAAAAATGTAAAAGACCCAGAAATTATGAGTTGCATATATTGTTTCAAATTATTAAATTATTATTATTATAAATTATGTACCACTAAGCGTTATGCTTAGCGCGTTGGTTTTCCATCGCGTAGGTCGGAGATCGATCCAAGAATCGCGTATTGCAGCAATAGTGCACCGACAGAGCTCGATCGGATCACATCCTTGTCGAGTCACCTCACCAGTCTTTTGTAATTTGGTAGAGCCCATGTATAGACTAGTATTTTAGTTCATTATGTTTAGTCATGATGTAATTACTAGTTTATGATGTATTTCATTTTGGACTTGAAATGAAAACTTATAATTTATTATCTATGAATTTCTATATGAATGCAATAGATGACACTTCATTTTGAGATCTCATAAATAGTTGTGAATGATATGATAAAAGAGAATATGATATGGAAATATGTGGGATAACTAAGAATATGTTAACACGTGATAGTGGAACCCGTCAGATGCCAATAAAACAGAGGAGGATCTGTCCGGGTCTCCATAAAAATAAGATATATATAAAAAAAAATTCTACACATTAATTACCTGATTTAAATGACATTAAAATTTACAATAGACATGAGAAGACAAGATAGGGTGCTCCGGCACCGAATGTGGCACTTCTTGCTCGGCTATACAATAGACGGGTAAGGGGCATCACATTTAGTGATACCACAGCAGAGGTTTAGGCGGTCCTAAATCTGAAGAGACAGTTTTTGCAATATTTCACAAGAAACAACTTATTAATTTATTCTAGAATATAGCAGATATCCACCAAGATATTGCAATTCGAATAAGTAGGATATGTAATAAAGACCACGTGCACCAGAAAATATCCTGCACGGCCTTGGTTAGATTTGAATTGGAGGTAAGTTATAGTCCAGCCTTTTTCAATTGTTTTTAAAGTTTAAAGGACTTAATCATTTGTCTCCAAAATAGTAAAAGAGTTTATTTGATATATTTTAAAATATAAAAGATTATTTTATCATTTTTATAATTTAATGGGCTTATTTGGGTAAAAAAAAAAAAAATTTGAAGGCTCATTTGACTGATGGACCAAACTTTAAAGGTCTAAATAAGCCTTTTGTGCAAGTGCGCGCGCGCATGCATACACACACATATATTATCTTTTTTACATACTTTACATATTGTTTATTCTCATACGCACTCCTGATTTAATTTTCTTTATATGTAATCTTAGAAAAAAAATTACTTGCTAATTAATTAATAAATCTTAAAACTAATTGAAATTTTTCTTCAAAGTAAGTGTAATAATTAAAAAAAGATTAAGAAAATTAAAGTAAATATCTAAATTTAAAAAGAAAAACTATGCAAACATTTAAAAAATGCTTCATTACATTCTAGTTGAATATAGTAAAGTAAACAACATGCATATTTATATATCAATAATATATTTTATTTTATCTAAGCAAGATACGAAATATCCATTACAATACTTTTTCTGATACTTTTTCTGATCCATTAAAATGGCTGCCTCACGACAGCTGGACAGATGTAAGCTTATACCAAGTCCATGCACCATAGCATACGGTATGAATAAGAACAAAATGAGAGACTGCCATTTTTCTGATACTATACCTAACTCTTTACTCTGCTTTTCTCTACGCGGGTTGCTTGCATGTGTAGCTATTTATAAAGGAAAATTCTTATAGCTTTTGTGAATATTACAGGCTAAATTATATAAACGGTACCTTAATTTTAGGATATGTAACAATAAGGCACCTAAACTTTAATCTGTGATACGAAATCCTCTGATCTCCAATTTAAGTAACATAAACCCCTCCTCATGAACTTCGGTAGCTGGTTTTATGTTATTTATGCTAACGTGACATTTATCAAACTAAAAAATTATATTTTCATCGACTGATAGCATCAAGTAAACAAACTATAGGTTACTAAAATGTCAATATGTGCAATTTTAATTATCGTGACTACAGGTAGATAGAAAACAAAATTAAAATTTTTTCCCTCGATAAGTGTCGAATCAACAGACAAAAAATATAATTTTAACATGACAACTGCGTTGTCGGCAAAAATAACCTAAAACTGGCTACTGAAAGTCACAGAAAGTTTTTTATTACTTAAATTAAAGATTAAAGAGTTTTGTATTGCAAATTGAAGTTTAGGTACCTTACAGTTACATACTCCTAAATTGAGGTATCGTCTGTGTAATTTATCTGAATATTACGTTGTAATATTTTCAATTTCATTTTGTCATTCTTATCTTATTTTAAAAAAATTATCAAATTTGATTATCATCGGTTGGATTTTAAAGTAATAATTATTCAAAATTTTCATTTGTATGAATTTTATTCTTTATATATATATATTTTTTGTTGCAAAGAATGTGCTAACTGGTGGGTCTTAATTTTAATATTTTAATTTTTTTTAATTAATTAGTTGGTATCCCACCCCCCATCTTGTACATATGGATAAGACTAATTCACGCTTGAGCCAAGAATGATATTCAGGTAAAACCTCCCAATAAAAATGATTCTAGAATTTAAACTCTTAACCTTATAGATAAAATCTGTTTTAGATCAGCTCTATACCAATGATTCAACTGCTTGTTGTATTATTTTAATTATTTATAAATAGTTCTTTTATCAATTTTTATATCAAAATCACTTTTTTTTTCTTCAAAACTTTTTTTTAACAGAATTTGGTTGATTTTATTTGTGAAATATGACAGCCTTCATCCTGTCTTTTTTCGCTTGTTATCGGGATTCTTCTTGGTAGATTCATCTTGTATCCTTCTTCTTTTCTTCTAAAAATAGTATTTCGAGCACTTGTCAACGGAACATTTTTACAGTAGTTTTTTAAAATAGAATATTTTTTTTTTTAACAATTATATCAATTCCTTCATACTTTTAACAGGTTTTGCTTAAAAAAAAAAAAAAAAAAAGAGGCAAACTCAATTGAAAAAGACAATTAGGCTTGATAGCAATGAGAACCACACCTTACTTGTACCCGTTCAGGACGATGTCAACATCATATCCCAAATAACTAAAGAAAATGTAGGCCATGCAACTAGTTGGTTCTCCACAGCAATGAGAACCACACCATACTTTTAAAAGGCAATGCAACTAGTTGGTTCTCCATCCAGATCAATCTATTGCCTGCCAACAATATGTAGCTAAGCACATTCAAATTGTGATGAAAATACATGTTTTTAGAACCTAACTAATTATTCAGGAATCAACTCGGCATACTTACTTAAAAATAAAATAAAATAAATATATTAATTAGGTCCTCACAATTTGGTTCAGTAGTAACATAAGTGTATTAAATTTTTTGAAATCAAATAAACTCTTTAAATTAAAAAAAAAAGTAAATAAACCTTCTAAATTTTAAAAAATTAAATTAAATAAACTCTTTGGGACAAATAAGACCCTCAAAATGAAAAAATATATCAAAAATGATTTTGCTTCCAATTAACATCTTTTCTTCATGTTCTACCTAATCTCCATGTAACTAACTTCCTTTTGGTGATATCTATGAGTTTACGTGCTTTTAGCGATATCTATTAGTTTATGTCGCTTGCTCACCTCCATACTCAAAAGGTCAAAACTTTGCTTTCGATAGAATAATCAAAATTAGATCATAATTAGGTTGATGACGGTAATTTTGACAAAGGCGACGAACACATAGAGACACTTTTTGAAATGTTTGACAAGAAATAACCTATTAATCCATTCTAAAATGCAGGAGATATCCACTAGGATATTGGAGTTCCAATACACAGAATATGTGATGAGGACCCGTGCACCAGAAAATCATCATGCATGGCCTTGGTTATATTCTAGTTGGAGGCAAGTTATAGTCCTTTTTTTTTTTTTTGTAAGTTGCTTTTAAAGGTTAAAGGACTTAATCATTTGTCTCCAAAATAGTAAAAGACCTTATTTGATATATTTTTAAAATGAAGACTTATTTGATATATTTTGTTCAATAGATGTGAAGCACATCTTGCGCACCAGCCCCTAAACCTACTCTATTTTTGTTGGCTGCTGCATAATATGGGCGTTCTTGTTACAGTCGTGTCAACACTGTAGGAAATATTAACCAAGGAAGGAAAGGAGCGAAAAGAAGATGAAGTTCAGGCCATTGAGAACAGAAATTTTCAGAAGAGGAGCTCAAAGGAAAGAGATTATTAGATTTCTTGATATTGCATTAGGTAAGCTTGCCAACCTGAAATACTTGGCTTTAAAGTGATGGGAAAGTAGGATTTCCATTTTTATCATAATGGGTGCCAGAGTTTTCAAGTGTTCCTGCAATGAATGAAAACTTGCCTCTTCATGACAAGCTAGTTAACAAGTTTTGTGCCCAACTTGCAGCAACATCTAACAAATGACCGATTCGCTGGCAATGTTGGAGCACTGTAGATTGAATGGTCATGTAGCTTTCTTCTAATTGTTAGCTATGTTCCATTTGTTTTGGGCCTTTGGCGGTGTCCTCATGTGAGGATGTGTTAGGGAATGCTTATTTGTATGGTTGTAGTTTAGATATCTGCCATTGCCTTATTTCCATTTTCTTTAATAGAACTTTCATCGTTTATAACAAAAAAATAATAATAATAATAATAAATGGTAATTATTCTTTCAAAAAATATTTTTCTTCATTATTTTCTATGAGGCATGATAGCAACACATTATCTATGGTTCGTAATTCATAAATGAAAAAAAAAAAACATGGAGGAATATGCAGAATACAAAGAAACAAAGTTTAATCGATACCTTATATTTAATTGAGATTAATAAAGTTAAAACAAAGCATAAACAACATAAAAACAATTATTTTGGGGAAACAAACATTACGTTTGATAGACCATAATACAATAAAATACAATCAACTTTTCTTTTTATTGAATTAAATATAATATTTGATTGCATTACATATATTATGGTATACCAAATAATCTTTTTCACGTGAAAACGTGAGATAATTTATTTATAGTTGCACCCACACATAATAATAAATGATTCAAAGGCAAACATGATGCATATATGTATCAGCCACCTCATTGAGAATCTGAGCTAGCTCATTAGTCTTTGAAAGCATCAACTTTTGATCTCCACCTTCGATCTTATAAACCTTGTCTGGTTTGTAGTTTTCTATTTGCCAACTGTGAAAGTATGGTTTAAATATTTCGTCTGAGTCGGTATACACATAAATTCTCTTAATCGATCCGTATCCCTCCTTAGTGAATTTTTCCCGTTTAGCTAAAATACTTTGAAATAATGATCCCTTCCTTAGCAACATCGTTGCCAGCTTACAATCCTTGAAGGAAAAAAGGAAAACATATCAATGAAAATTTTTATCAGAATAAATTAAGATTAAAGCAACTCTTTCTCAAAAAGTTTTTGCTTATATTAGGAGAAATTATTCTATGTAACCGTTGTACATACAACTATGATGAGATTCACATGAAACCTATCAAAATCAATGGCTATAACAAAATCGTTACACATGCAATGGTTGTAAACTAAAATTTCCTACATTAGGATGTTTTTGCACCCCGCCAATAAAAGCTACCAATATGTGTTTATCTGTAGAACTTACAAAGATGGATCAAATTTAGGTCAGTTTTTCCCACTCAAAAAATAATTGGTGCATAACATCATATAACTGAAATTAACCCTAATAGAAGATATACCTCGGGAGTGCATGCCGTAAATACATTCTCACTTAAAAACTTGAAGCCCATTTTCCATCCAGTTATAGTCTCGGCCTTGTTAACGTACGTAAAAGGTACGGTGTCCTTTTTGGGAATGGCCATCATATGCTGTGTAATAACACGAGAGAAACAAAGCAAGCAAAAAATTAATTTTCTTTAATAATTTTGATTTGAAGACAAACAAATTAGAGCAGATATTGAGAGAAATTAGGTTATGTCTACGAACCTTATCCAAAGCATAAGATGGGCTGTGATCAGTGTCCGGCATTAGTCCATTGACGAAAACAACAGCTGCAATCTTTTCTGGGTATTTATCAGCAGCAATAGCGACATTAAGGCCTCCACAGCTCTCTCCTACCAATATCACCTTTTCTCCTTCTGGGAGTGATGCCATGAACGTCAATAAGGGTTCAGAGTACTCATCAAAGGATCCAATCTGCTCAATTTGCCTTGGGTCAATACCACTGGCTGCAAGGTCCAATGCAGTGACCTTGTGGCCAGCTGCCTCAAGGACAGGTGTGAGCTTATACCAAGTCCATGCACCATAGCATACGGTATGAATAAGAACAAAATGAGAGATTGCCATTTTTCCGAAAATATATCTAACTCTTTACTATGCTTTTCTCTATGCAGGTTGCCTTGCATGTGTAGCCATTTATAGAGGAAAATTCTTATAGCTTTTGTGAATATTATGGGGTAAATGATACAAACGGTACCTCAACTTTAGGGTATGTAAAAGTAAGGTAGGTAAACTTCAATTTGTAACAGAAATCTCACCCTACCCCTCCTCCCCCCAACAAGAATCTCAGTAGATAGTTTTTATGTTATTTATGCTGACGTGACATTTATCAAATTAAAAAAAATTATTTTGATTAACTGATAGTTTCAAGTAAACAAATTATAGGTTACTAAAATGTCAATATGTGCAATTTTAATTATTGTAGATATGGGTAGATAGAGAACAGAATTTTTTTTTTTCTCGGGAAGTATAAAATTAATAGAGAGAAAATATAACTTTTAATATGACAAGTGTCTTATCAGCAAAAATAACCTAGAAACTGGCAACTAAATATCATGGGAGTTTTCTGTTACTTAAAATAGAGATCAAAGGGTTTCGTATTGCAAATTGAAGTTTAAATACCTTACTGTTACACATTCCTAGGTTTAAGTTTCTAGGAAAATTTTTTTCATCAGTGGCATTCCACAATACATATGGATGAGACTAATTTACGCTCGACCCGAAAATGGTATTCAGGTAAAGCCTCCCAATAAAAATGATTCCAGTATTTAAACTCCTAACCTTATAGATAAAATCTATCTAAGATCAGCTATACGCCAATTATTCAGCCGCTTATCGGTATTATTTTAATTATTTATAAAGAGTTCTTTTATCAAATTTTATATCAAAATCACTTTTTTTTTTGTTCAAAACTTTTTTTTAACAGCATTTGATTGATTTTCGTCGTGAAATATGATAGCCTTCGTCCTGTCTTTTTAGGCTTGTTATGAGGATTCTTCTTGGCAGAATCATCTTCTATCCTTCTTCTTTTCTTAATAAATTTGTTCTAAAAATAGTATTTGAGCACTTGTTAACATAACCTTTTTATTACAGTATTTAAAAAAGGATTTTTTTTTTTTTTTAACAATTCTATTCATCAATTCCTTTATACTTTTAATAGGTTTGGCTTATCAAAAAAAAAAAAAAAGGCAAACTCAATTGAAAAAGACAAATGGACCAAATTATTTGCCCTAATAAGTGCAACCAATTAGGCATGAAAGCATTGAGAACCATACCATATTTGTATATGTTCAGGACGATGTCAACATCATATCCCAATTAACTAAAGAAAACGTCGGCAATTGTGATGAAAATACATGTTTTTCGAACTTAACTAATTATTTAGGAATCAACTCAGCATAGCTACTTAAATTAAAATAAACATACTAGTTAGGTCCTTACAATTTGGTTCAATAGTTACATATGTATATTAAATTTTTTGAAATTAAATAGACTCTTTAAATTAAAAAAATTAAAATAAACCTTTTAAATTATAAAAATTAAATTAAATAAAATCTTAGGGACAAATAAGCCCTTCAAAATTTAAAAAGATATCAAATAAGATTTTGCTTCCAATTGACATCTTTTCTTCATGTTCTACCTAATCTCTATGTAACTAACTTCCTTTCGGTGATGTCTACGAGTTTACATTCTTTTAGTGATATTTATGAGTTTGCGTCGCTTGCTCGCCTCCAAAATCAAAAGGCCAAAACTTTGCGTTTTACAGAATAATCAAAATTAGATCACATATCATAATTAAGTTGATGACGGTAACTATGACAAAGACGATAAATCTGAAGAGACAGTTTTTGCAATATTTCACAAGAAACAACTTATTAATTTATTCTAGAATATAGCAGATATCCACCAAGATATTGCAATTCGAATAAGTAGGATATGTAATAAAGACCACGTGCACCAGAAAATCATCCTGCACGGCCTTGGTTAGATTTGAATTGGAGGTAAGTTATAGTCCAGCCTTTCTCAATTGTTTTTAAAGTTTAAAGGACTTAATCATTTGTCTCCAAAATAGTAAAAGAGTTTGTTTGATATATTTTAAAATATAAAAGATTATTTTATCATTTTTATAATTTAATGGGCTTATTTGGGTAAAAAAAAAAATTGAAGGCTCATTTGACTGATGGACCAAACTTTAAAGGTCTAAATAAGCCTTTTGTGCAAGTGCGCGTGCGCAAGCACACACACACATATATTATCTTTTTTACATACTTTACATATTGTCTATTCTCATACGCACTCCTGATTTAATTTTCTTTATATGTAATCTTAGAAAAAAAATTACTTGCTAATTAATTAATAAATCTTAAAACTAATTGAAATTTTTCTTCAAAGTAAGTGTAATAATTAAAAAAAGATTAAGAAAATTAAAGTAAATATCTAAATTTAAAAAGAAAAACTATGCAAACATTTAAAAAATGCTTCATTACATTCTAGTTGAATATAGTAAAGTAAACAACATGCATATTTATATATCAATAATATATTTTATTTTATCTAAGCAAGATACGAAATATCCATTACAATACTTTTTCTGATACTTTTTCTGATCCATTAAAATGGCTGCCTCACGACAGCTGGACAGATGTAAGCTTATACCAAGTCCATGCACCATAGCATACGGTATGAATAAGAACAAAATGAGAGACTGCCATTTTTCTGATACTATACCTAACTCTTTACTCTGCTTTTCTCTACGCGGGTTGCTTGCATGTGTAGCTATTTATAAAGGAAAATTCTTATAGCTTTTGTGAATATTACAGGCTAAATTATATAAACGGTACCTTAATTTTAGGATATGTAACAATAAGGCACCTAAACTTTAATCTGTGATACGAAATCCTCTGATCTCCAATTTAAGTAACATAAACCCCTCCTCATGAACTTCGGTAGCTGGTTTTATGTTATTTATGCTAACGTGACATTTATCAAACTAAAAAATTATATTTTCATCGACTGATAGCATCAAGTAAACAAACTATAGGTTACTAAAATGTCAATATGTGCAATTTTAATTATCGTGACTACAGGTAGATAGAAAACAAAATTAAAATTTTTTCCCTCGATAAGTGTCGAATCAACAGACAAAAAATATAATTTTAACATGACAACTGCGTTGTCGGCGAAAATAACCTAAAACTGGCTACTGAAAGTCACAGAAAGTTTTCTATTACTTAAATTAAAGATTAAAGAGTTTTGTGTTGCAAATTGAAGTTTAGGTACCTTACAGTTACATACTCCTAAATTGAGGTATAAATGCTGTGTAATTTATCTGAATATTACGTTGTAATATTTTCAATTTCATTTTGTCATTCTTATCTTATTTTAAAAAAATTATCAAATTCGATTATCATCGGTTGGATTTTAAAGTAATAATTATTCAAAATTTTCATTTGTATGAATTTTATTCTTTATATATATATATTTTTTGTTGCAAAGAATGTGCTAACTGGTGGGTCTTAATTTTAATATTTTAATTTTTTTTTAATTAATTAGTTGGTATCCCACCCCCCATCCCGTACATATGGATAAGACTAATTCACGCTTGAGCCAAGAATGATATTCAGGTAAAACCTCCCAATAAAAATGATTCTAGGATTTAAACTCTTAACCTTATAGATAAAATCTATTTTAGATCAGCTCTATACCAATGATTCAACCGCTTGTTGTATTATTTTAATTATTTATAAATAGTTCTTTTATCAATTTTTATATCAAAATCACTTTTTTTTTCTTCAAAACTTTTTTTTAACAGAATTTGGTTGATTTTATTTGTGAAATATGACAGCCTTCATCCTGTCTTTTTTCGCTTGTTATCGGGATTCTTCTTGGTAGATTCATCTTGTATCCTTCTTCTTTTCTTCTAAAAATAGTATTTTGAGCACTTGTCAACGGAACATTTTTACAGTAGTTTTTTAAAATAGAATTTTTTTTTTTTTTAACAATTCTATTTATCAATTCCTTCATACTTTTAACAGGTTTTGCTTAAAAAAAAAAAAAGAGGCAAACTCAATTGAAAAAGACAATTAGGCTTGATAGCAATGAGAACCACACCATACTTGTACCCGTTCAGGACGATGTCAACATCATATCCCAAATAACTAAAGAAAATGTAGGCCATGCAACTAGTTGGTTCTCCACAGCAATGAGAACCACACCATACTGCAACTAGTTGGTTCTCCATCCAGATCAATCTATTGCCTGCCAACAATATGTAGCTAAGCACATTCAAATTGTGATGAAAATACATGTTTTTAGAACCTAACTAATTATTCAGGAATCAACTCGGCATACCTACTTAAAAATAAAATAAAATAAAATAAAATAAAATAAATATATTAATTAGGTCCTCACAATTTGGTTCAGTAGTAACATAAGGGTATTAAATTTTTTGAAATCAAATAAACTCTTTAAATTAAAAAAAAAAAGTAAATAAACCTTCTAAATTTTAAAAAATTAAATTAAATAAACTCTTTGGGACAAATAAGCCCCTCAAAATGAAAAAATATATCAAAAATGATTTTGCTTCCAATTAACATCTTTTCTTCATGTTCTACCTAATCTCCATGTAACTAACTTCCTTTTGGTGATATCTATGAGTTTACCTGCTTTTAGCGATATCTATTAGTTTATGTCGCTTGCTCACCTCCATACTCAAAGGTCAAAACTTTGCTTTTCGATAGAATAATCAAAATTAGATCATAATTAGGTTGATGACGGTAATTTTGACAAAGGCGACGAACACATAGAGACACTTTTTGAAATGTTTGACAAGAAATAACCTATTAATCCATTCTAAAATGCAAGAGATATCCACTAGGATATTGGAGTTCCAATACACAGAATATGTGATGAGGACCCGTGCACCAGAAAATCATCATGCATGGCCTTGGTTATATTCTAGTTGGAGGCAAGTTATACTCCTTTTTTTTTTTTAAGTTGCTTTTAAAGGTTAAAGGACTTAATCATTTGTCTCCAAAATAGTAAAAGACCTTATTTGATATATTTTTAAAATGAAGGACTTATTTGATATATTTTGTTCAATAGATGTGAAGCACATCTTGCGCACCAGCCCCTAAACCTACTCTATTTTTGTTGGCTGCTGCATAATATGGGCGTTCTTGTTACAGTCGTGTCAACACTGTAGGAAATATTAACCAAGGAAGGAAAGGAGCGAAAAGAAGATGAAGTTCAGGCCATTGAGAACAGAAATTTTCAGAAGAGGAGCTCAAAGGAAAGAGATTATTAGATTTCTTGATATTGCATTAGGTAAGCTTGCCAACCTGAAATACTTGGCTTTAAAGTGATGGGAAAGTAGGATTTCCATTTTTATCATAATGGGTGCCAGAGTTTTCAAGTGTTCCTGCAATGAATGAAAACTTGCCTCTTCATGACAAGCTAGTTAACAAGTTTTGTGCCCAACTTGCAGCAACATCTAACAAATGACCGATTCGCTGGCAATGTTGGAGCACTGTAGATTGAATGGTCATGTAGCTTTCTTCTAATTGTTAGCTATGTTCCATTTGTTTTGGGCCTTTGGCGGTGTCCTCATGTGAGGATGTGTTAGGGAATGTGTGATGCCCCTTACCCGTCTACCGTATAGCCGAGCAAGAAGTGCCACATTCGGTGCCGGAGCACCCTATCTTGTTTTATCATATCTATTGTAAACTTTTGATGTCATTTAAAACATGTATTCTATGTGTAGAAATTTTTTTTTTTTTATATCTTATTTTTGTGGAGACCCGAACAGATCCTCCTCTGTTTTATTAGCATCTGGCTGGTTCCACTATCAACTGTTAACATATTCATAGTCATCTCATATATTTCCATAACATATTCTCTTTTATCATATCATTCACAACTATTTATGAGATCTCAAAACGAAGTGTCATCTATTGCATTCATATGGAAATTCATAGATAATAAATTATAAGTTTTCATTTCAATCTCAAAGTTTAATTACAAGTCCAAAATGAAATACATCATAAACTAGTAATTATATCATGACTAAACATAATGAACCAAAATACTAGTCTATACATGGGCCCTACCAAAATACAAAAGACTGGTGAGGTGACTCTGGACAGTGGCAGATCTGGTCGAAGCTCTGTCCGAACACTACTGTGGCATTCTTTCTTTGTGATGGCTACTGATCTCCAGTACCTACGCGATGGAAAACCAACGTGCTAAGCATAACGCTTAGTGGTGTATAATTTATAATAACAATATTTAAACAATTGAATTAATATTTACAAATCATAAATTCTGGGTCTTTTACATTTTTTTATTACACTTTGGAAACAATTAAAATTATTGGGATCTTTCCTGTTTACTTATTGTATATTCAGTATTAATTAATTATTATCAATGCCCAAGAAACCTATAATAAATTATAAAAGCTGGATACACGGGAGTATACGGGCTAGACAGCCATATGTCTACCCTGTATACATCTGTCAGGCACGAGGCCAGCTGTCGGGCACGAGACCCGCTGTCAAGCTTGTAAAGCCAGAAATAAAGTAGGCACAATGGCCAGTAAGTAGGCATATAGCCTATAGAACAATCATACCAGACATATATTGTCAGTTCATGATTTTCTCGGTAGGCAGTACTGCTATCTGTAGTCCCTAATTGGTATACCAATGTAACACCCTCACCATAGGTAGTCCGTACAATTTACTGTTCCGACGACTCATATCTGTTCGGACAGTCAAAATGTCTGGAACTACACCTAAACTATAGTGAGGAGGCATAAATTAATGAAATAAATATTAAAAAAAATATATAGGAAAAATTTTGAGAAATAAAATAAAATTTAAAGAATTTATTAATTGGTATAAAAAAAAATAAAATAAAAATAATCCGATGAGCACCATGAAAGGCATTTTGGTCATTTCACCCCTAGAGGTGAATTTTGACTTAAATGTCAAATAAAAATTTGGAAATAGAATAATTAACATAAATTAATTTTATGAATTTGAATTTGAAAAATGAGAAGAGAAAGAAGAAGAAAAGAAAAGAAAAGGAAAGAAAAGAAAAGGAAAGAAAAGAAAAGAAAGGAAATAGATTTATGAAATTTAAAAAAAAAAATAAAGTACACATAAATGTATATAAATAGACACAAGAAGACAAAACCCCACCAACCATTCTTCTTCCTCTTCTCTCTTTCTCCTTGCCGTTCCCTTGCTCTCTCCCTCCCCACCATTTTTATCAAGCTTAAAGCTTGATTTCCCAAGCTTTTACTCACCAAAACCCATAGACCCCTTCACAAAAAATTTAGCCCACACCATAAGGAAGCTTTAGATACCCATAAGAAGAAGAAAGATTAAAGTTTGAAGTGGGTCACAAGAGGTTAGTGCACTAATCCCTCTTCTTCTCTTTATTAAACATGAAAAGCATATTTAGCTAAGCATAAATACCATTAAAACAAAAAGAAAATCTAGAGGAAAGAACCCTTGAATTTTTGACAGCCATGGAACTTGAAATTTATTGCTTTTAAGTGATGAAAAATGGTTCTATGAGAATGTGTAATTAGTTGAAATGTTTGGGTGTTTGATTGTGTAGTGTTTGTGTAAATTTGAAACTTTGAAAACTAGGGTTTGTGTAAATGTTGAGGACTTTGTGTAAGATGTTGAAATTGATCTATTGGGATGAGATTGTTGCTTATAGAAGTGTATTGCATGCAAATTGAAGTAAGGAAGTTGGAGGAGATTGAGTTTTGGAAGTGTCAATTTTCTGCAGGTTGTGTTTGTTGAGGGCAGTGTACATTTTAGGCCATAAATAAAATTGTGTGACCCCAATTGGTATGAGGCCAATTGGAGGTGAAACTAGACCCAAAATAGCCCATTTTCCATGAAGAAACCATGCCCCAATTCTGTCCAAAACTTGATCTAAATACTGCCCAAATTCGGATTTCCCTGCAACCCAACCCAGAAAATGACCAAATGAACAGTACATGTTCATTTGGTCATAACTCTCTCTATACTGGTCCAATTGACCTAAAATTTTAACCATGGAAAGTTTAGACATAGGGCTACATTTTTCATGAAGACCACTTAACCCAGTTTTGCCTTTAACAAATTCAAATTGTTAGCACAAGTTGGGTCACTGAAACTGCCAACCCAGAAAATGACCAAATGAACAGTACGTGTTCATTTGGTCATAACTCTCTATACTGGTCCAATTGACCTAAAATTTTAACCATGGAAAGTTTAGACATAGGGCTACATTTTTCATGAAGACCACTTAACCCAGTTTTGCCTTTAACCAATTCAAATGGTTAGCACAAGTTGGGTCACTGAAACTGCCAACCCAGAAAATGTCCCAAAATACTATTCCTTTGGTATTTTGTCCATAACTTGAGTTCTATAACCCCAAAGTCAGTGATTCAAAAACTGAAATTCAAGTTTAAACATAGAGGAGCAATTGTTATGAAGGAATTGTGACTAAATAGACATCCCAACCTAGTCAAATTCCTAGATAAAGATAACACATCAACATGAACCTAAAGAAAGGTTCATGGAAAAAAAAAATGCTATATAGGATAATTAAAATACTCATAAGGAAAATTTAATATTAAAAATGATATGAATATGTAAATTAGGACTAATGTCCTATTAATATGAAATTTATGGTACCAATGAACAGTACTAGATAATAGTAATAGTGAATAGTGCTAAATTAATTAAAAATATTTAATTGCCCATAGTATACCTAGACTTATTTATTTAGTTGGATAAATTGGTATACCAATTAGGGACTACAGATAGCAGTACTGCCTACCGAGAAAATCATGAACTGACAATATATGTCCGGTATGATTGTTCTACAGGCTATATGCCTACTTTATTTACGGCTTTACAAGCCTCGATGCGGGTCTCGTGCGACGGTGGCCTCGTGCACAGGGCGATATCTTGGATAGACATATGGTCATCTAACCAAGATACACCCGTACATTCAACTTTTATAATTTGTTATATGTTTTCTTGTGCAATGTTAAAAAAAAATAATAATAATTAAGACTTAAAATACAATAAGTAATCATAAAAGATCCCAATAATGTTAATTATTTTCAAAGTGCAATAAAAATATAAAAGACCCAGAAATTATGAGTTGCATATATTGTTTCAAATTATTAAATTATTGTTATTATAAATTATGCACCACTAAGCGTTATGCTTAGCGCGTTGGTTTTCCATCGCGTAGGTACTGGAGATCGGTCCAAGACCGCAGTGATAGCAGATGGTGAGTGCAGCGTGAGCTTTGATCAAATCGCCATTGTCGCAGTCACCTCACCGGTCTGTTGTATTTTGGTAGGGCCCATGTATAGACTAGTATTTTGGTTCATTATGTTTAGTCATGATGTAATTACTAGTTTATGATGTATTTCATTTTGGACTTGTAATTAAACTTTGAAATTGAAATGAAAACTTGTAATTTATTATCTATGAATTTCTATATGAATGCAATAGATAATACTTCATTTTGAGAACTCATAAATAATTGTAAATGATATGATACATGAGAATATGATATGGAAATGTGTGAAATGAATATGGACATGTTAACAGGTGATTAGTGGAATCCGCCAGATGCTAATAAATAAGGGAGGCTCTGTCCGGGTCTCCACAGAAATAAGATATAAAAATAAAAAAAAAATAAAAAAAAAATTTTTACACATAGAATACATGTTTTAAATGACATAAAAAGTTTACAATAGATATGATAAAACAAGATAGGGTGCTCCGGCACCGAATGTGGTACTTCTTGCTCGGCTATAATGTAGACGGGTAAGGGGTGTCACATTTAGTGGTATCAGAGCCTGGTTTAGGCGGTCCTAGACCTAGATAGATAGAAAGAAATAGTTGCATCACATGCATGGGCCTTTAGATAGAGTCGAGGTGACACTAATGCAGATCTGTTCTTTGTCTGTTTTATAGGATCGATGGCATCTGATCCTTCAGAGCACGGACCTCCAAGACCGATAGAGGAGGAAGTAGAGAGTCACGCACCTGCTCCTAGTCGAGGGAGAAGTGGCAGTAGAGCAGAGTCATCTCGAGGTACTGTGAGTAGGGCACAACAGGCCTTCTATGAACAGATGACACAGCTGTTCCATCAGTTTGCCGGAGCCATTCCCCAGCCACAGCCACCTCCACCTCCACAGCCACAGCCACAGCCACCTCCACCTCCACAGCCACAGCCACAGCCACCACCACCACCACCTGTACAGCCACCTCCACCCCCACAGCCGCAACCTATACACAGATCTCCACTAGAGAGACTGCGAAAGTATGGGGCAGTTGACTTCAGAGGTAAGAGGATGATGATCCAGTGCAGAGTATTGGCTGGAGAGGACAGAGAGGGTATTGCAGCAGTTGCATTGCACCCCAGAGCAGCAGTTGGAGTGTACTCTATCACTGCTACAGGAGGATGCATATAGATGGTGGGTGACAGTATCTAGAGTAGTACAGCCTGCACAGATCACCTGGGAGTTCTTTCTGGCTGAATTCAGAAAGAAATACATCAGTCATGTGTACTTGGAGGCCAGAAGAAGAGAATTCCTGGCACTGAGACAGAGGCAGCTGACAGTCTCTGAATATGAGTGAGAATTCGTGAGACTTAGCGAATATGCATTGGAGTTGATGCCAACAGAGGTTCATAAATGCAGAAGATTTGAGGATGGACTGAATGACAACATCAGGTTGATAGTGACATCTCACCACTTCACAGATTTCTCTGTTGATAGCATCAGCCCTTGATGTGGAGAGAGTCAGAAATGAAGAGCAGTCCAGAAAGGATAGGCAACGCAAGAGGGGTTCTGGGTCTGGTCAGTCCGGTTCAGCAGACACGGGTAGTAAGAGACCCAAGGTGTCTCAGGGTCAGACTCAAGGTCGGGGCAAGAAACAGAAGTCTCGGTTTGCTCCAAGGAGAGGAGGAGGACAATCTGGTGCATCAGTGGGTAGTTCACCAGGTGCAGTTACACGGGGATCAGCCCCACCACCTGCTTGTGTACATTGTGGTAGACCCCACAGAGGAGAGTGCAGCTTGTTGTTGGTGGATGTTTCAGATGTGGGTCTACGGATCACTTCCTGAAGGATTGTCCACAGAGGAACACTAGTGCTCCCACTGCTCCACCTCAGATGGAGAGGTCTGCCCCAGCAGCAGGTAGGAGACCTGCGAGGCCTGATACAGCTGGCACATCACAGAGGCCTACTGCAGAGACAGTCTAGAGGTAGGAGATTAGGGTAGCACCTCGTGCTTATGCCATGAGAGCTCGAGATGAGCGAGCGGTGATGTCATTAGAGGTACATTTTCTTTTTATGACCTGCTAGTATGTGCATTGATTGATCCGGGTTCCACACATTCATATGTGTGCATCACACCACCAATTGATAGAGGGGTACAAGTAGAGGAGCTAGAGGAGGACATACAAGTCACAAACCCTTTAGGCCATAGTGTCATGGTGAAAAAGGTCTACAAGGGTTGTCCTCTGAAAACACAAGGGTATGAGTTTTTAGCTGACTTGATTGAGCTACCATTCCATGAGTTCGATGTGATATTAGGTATGGACTGGTTATCACGTCATCAGGCGATGGTAGATTGTCGGCTAAAGAGGATGTCACTACAGACAGTAGATGGGGATGTGATTACAGTTGTGGGTGAAGGAACGGGTTGTCTTTCCACCATCATATCAGCCACAACAGCCAGAAGATTGATAAGAAAGGGCTGTGAGGCTTTCTTAGCACATGTGGTTGATACCAGGAAGACTAGCCCAAGCATGCAGGAGATCCCCACTGTATGTGATTTTCCGGATGTGTTTCCGGAAGAGTTGCCGGGTTTGCCACCCAATAGAGAAGTGGAGTTTGCTATAGAGGTTATGCCGGGTACTGCACCAATGTCCATTGCTCCATATAGGATGGCACCTACTGAACTGAGAGAGTTGAAAGTTCAGTTACAGGAGCTACTAGACAAAGGCTTCATACGCCCTAGTGTGTCACCCTGGGGAGCACCAGTGCTATTTGTGAAGAAGAAGGACGGTACCCTTCGGCTATGTATAGACTACCGGCAGCTGAATAAGGTGACTGTGAAAAACAAATACCCTTTACCTAGGGTAGATGACCTGTTTGATCAATTGAGGAGAGCTGGAGTATTCTCCAAGATGTTCCTAAAACTGCTTTCAGGACCCGGTATGGACACTATGAGTTCCTAGTGATGCCATTTGGGCTAACAAATGCACCAGCAGCTTTCATGGACCTAATGAACCGCATCTTTCATCCCTACTTGGATCGGTTTGTTGTGGTCTTTATAGATGATATCTTGGTGTATTCTAAGAACCGGGAAGAGCATGATGAACACCTGAGAGTAGTACTACAGACACTGCGAGAAAAGCAGTTGTATGCCAAGTTATCCAAGTGTGACTTCTGGTTGGATGAGATATCCTTTCTTGGACACATTGTGTCAGCAGATGGAATCAGGGTAGATCCAAGGAAGATTGAAGCAATAGTTGAATGGAAGCCTCCCAGAAATGTAACAGAAGTCAGAAGCTTTTTGGGGTTAGCTGGATACTACAGGAGATTTGTGAAGGGATTTTCCCTTATAGCAGCCCCACTGACTAAGTTACTGCATAAGAATGCAAAGTTTGACTGGAATGAAAAATGTCAAACCAGTTTTGAGAAGCTGAAGGCTATGCTTACAGAAGCTCCAGTGTTGACACAGCCAGAGTCAGAGAAAGACTATGTGATCTATAGTGATGCCTCTCACAATGGGCTTGGGTGTGTTCTAATGCAGGAAGGGAAAGTAGTTGCCTATGCTTCTAGACAGCTAAGGCCACATGAAAAGAACTACCCAACTCATGATCTGGAATTAGCGGCAATAATATTTGCATTGAAGATATGGAGGCATTACCTATATGGTGAGAAGTGTTACATCTACACTGATCACAAGAGTCTAAAGTACTTGCCAACTCAGAAGGAACTCAATCTGAGACAGAGGAGATGGATTGAATTCCTTAAAGACTATGACTGTGTGATCGACTACCATCCTGGGAAAGCAAATATAGTGGCTGACGCCCTAAGCAGGAAGTCCATGATGGCTTTGAGAGCATTGAATGCTCGACTGTCTTTAGCACAGGATGGGGTACTTTTGGCTGAGTTGTGTGTAAAGCCAAGTTTGTTACAGCAAATACAAGAGGCACAGTTAAGGGATGAAAAGTTGCTAATCACATGGCGTAACTCAAGAGGGAAGGAGACGATTATGAGTTGAAAGGAGATGGGTGCCTGTACTATAAAGGCGAATATGTGTACCAAGAGATGAGGAATCAAGAAGAATATCTTAAAAGAGGCGCATGAGCTTCCATGCTATGCACCCAGGAAGTACCAAGATGTACCAAGACCTGAAAACACATTATTGGTGGCCTGGAATGAAGAAAGAGATTGGTGATTTTGTGACTAGATGTTTGACATGCCAACAGGTTAAGGCTGAGCATCAGGTTCCATCAGGGTTGTTGCAACCTATATCCATACCAGAATGGAAATGGGATCGCATTACCATGGATTTTGTGACTGGGCTACCATTGACACAGAGGAAGCATGATACTATATGGGTGATTGTGGATAGATTGACCAAGTCAGCTCATTTCCTACCAGTTAGAACCAGCTACTCATTAGAGAGATTTGCAGAAATTTACATAGATGAGATAGTCTGGCTACATGGAGTGCCAACATCGATCATATCTGACCGAGACCCGAGATTTACTTCGAGGTTTTGGAAGAGGCTACAGGAGTCTTTAGGCACTCGACTACACTTCAGTACGGCTTTTCATCCACAGACGGATGGACAGTCAGAACGGGTGATTCAGGTATTGGAGGATATGTTGAGAAGCTGCATCATTGATTTTGAAGGAAGTTGGGAGAAGTATCTTCCTTTGGTAGAGTTTGCTTACAACAACAGCTACCAAGCCAGTATAAAAATGTCTCAATATGAATAGTTGGATGGGAGGAGATGTAGAACTCCCTTATCTTGGATGAAATGGGTGAGGAGAAAATAGTGGGCCCAGATTTAGTGAGACAGACAGAGGAAAAAGTGAAACTCATCAGAGACAATTTGAAGGTCGCCTTGGACAGACAGAAGTCATATGCCGACCTGAGGAGAAAGGATATAGAGTATGAGGTTGGCGAGAAGGTGTTTCTAAAGGTATCACCTTGGAAAAAAGTGCTAAGATTTGGTAAAAAGGGTAAGTTGAGCCCTAGGTTTATTGGTCCATACGATGTCATTGAGCGTGTGGGTCCAGTAGCCTACAGGCTAGCTTTACCACCTGAGCTGGACAAAATCCATAGTGTATTCCATGTGTCGATGCTCAGGAGATACAGATCAGATCCTTCACATGTCATTTCAGCAGAGGAGATAATTGTGCAACCTGATTTGACATATGAAGAAGAACCAGTTAGAATCTTGGCACGGGAAGTGAAAGAACTCAGAAATAAGAGGATCCCACTAGTGAAAGTCTTGTGGAGACACCACAACACGGAAGAAGCGACATGGGAGAGCGAGGAGACGATGAGGCAGCAGTTCCCTCAGCTCTTCACATTAGGTAAATTTCGAGGACGAAATTTCTATTAGAGGGGAAGAATTGTAACACCCTCACCATAGGTAGTCCGTACAATTTACTGTTCCGACGACTCATATCTGTTCGGACAGTCAAAATGTCTGGAACTACACCTAAACTATAGTGAGGAGGCATAAATTAATGAAATAAATATTAAAAAAATATATAGGAAAAATTTTGAGAAATAAAATAAAATTTAAAGAATTTATTAATTGGTATAAAAAAAAATAAAATAAAAATAATCCGATGAGCACCATGAAAGGCATTTTGGTCATTTCACCCCTAGAGGTGAATTTTGACTTAAATGTCAAATAAAAATTTGGAAATAGAATAATTAACATAAATTAATTTTATGAATTTGAATTTGAAAAATGAGAAGAGAAAGAAGAAGAAAAGAAAAGAAAAGGAAAGAAAAGAAAAGGAAAGAAAAGAAAAGAAAGGAAATAGATTTATGAAATTTAAAAAAAAATAAAGTACACATAAATGTATATAAATAGACACAAGAAGACAAAACCCCACCAACCATTCTTCTTCCTCTTCTCTCTTTCTCCTTGCCGTTCCCTTGCTCTCTCCCTCCCCACCATTTTTATCAAGCTTAAAGCTTGATTTCCCAAGCTTTTACTCACCAAAACCCATAGACCCCTTCACAAAAAATTTAGCCCACACCATAAGGAAGCTTTAGATACCCATAAGAAGAAGAAAGATTAAAGTTTGAAGTGGGTCACAAGAGGTTAGTGCACTAATCCCTCTTCTTCTCTTTATTAAACATGAAAAGCATATTTAGCTAAGCATAAATACCATTAAAACAAAAAGAAAATCTAGAGGAAAGAACCCTTGAATTTTTGACAGCCATGGAACTTGAAATTTATTGCTTTTAAGTGATGAAAAATGGTTCTATGAGAATGTGTAATTAGTTGAAATGTTTGGGTGTTTGATTGTGTAGTGTTTGTGTAAATTTGAAACTTTGAAAACTAGGGTTTGTGTAAATGTTGAGGACTTTGTGTAAGATGTTGAAATTGATCTATTGGGATGAGATTGTTGCTTATAGAAGTGTATTGCATGCAAATTGAAGTAAGGAAGTTGGAGGAGATTGAGTTTTGGAAGTGTCAATTTTCTGCAGGTTGTGTTTGTTGAGGGCAGTGTACATTTTAGGCCATAAATAAAATTGTGTGACCCCAATTGGTATGAGGCCAATTGGAGGTGAAACTAGACCCAAAATAGCCCATTTTCCATGAAGAAACCATGCCCCAATTCTGTCCAAAACTTGATCTAAATACTGCCCAAATTCGGATTTCCCTGCAACCCAGAAAATGACCAAATGAACAGTACATGTTCATTTGGTCATAACTCTCTCTATACTGGTCCAATTGACCTAAAATTTTAACCATGGAAAGTTTAGACATAGGGCTACATTTTTCATGAAGACCACTTAACCCAGTTTTGCCTTTAACAAATTCAAATTGTTAGCACAAGTTGGGTCACTGAAACTGCCAACCCAGAAAATGACCAAATGAACAGTACGTGTTCATTTGGTCATAACTCTCTCTATACTGGTCCAATTGACCTAAAATTTTAACCATGGAAAGTTTAGACATAGGGCTACATTTTTCATGAAGACCACTTAACCCAGTTTTGCCTTTAACCAATTCAAATGGTTAGCACAAGTTGGGTCACTGAAACTGCCAACCCAGAAAATGTCCCAAAATACTATTCCTTTGGTATTTTGTCCATAACTTGAGTTCTATAACCCCAAAGTCAGTGATTCAAAAACTGAAATTCAAGTTTAAACATAGAGGAGCAATTGTTATGAAGGAATTGTGACTAAATAGACATCCCAACCTAGTCAAATTCCTAGATAAAGATAACACATCAACATGAACCTAAAGAAAGGTTCATGGAAAAAAAAATGCTATATAGGATAATTAAAATACTCATAAGGAAAATTTAATATTAAAAATGATATGAATATGTAAATTAGGACTAATGTCCTATTAATATGAAATTTATGGTACCAATGAACAGTACTAGATAATAGTAATAGTGAATAGTGCTAAATTAATTAAAAATATTTAATTGCCCATAGTATACCTAGACTTATTTATTTAGTTGGATAAATTGGTATACCAATTAGGGACTACAGATAGCAGTACTGCCTACCGAGAAAATCATGAACTGACAATATATGTCTGGTATGATTGTTCTACAGGCTATATGCCTACTTTATTTCTGGCTTTACAAGCCTGACAGCGGGTCTCGTGCCCGACAGCTGGCCTCGTGCCTGACAGACGTATACTGGATAGACATATGGCTGTCTAACCAGTATACACCCGTACATTCAACTTTTATAATTTGTTATAGGTTTTCTTGGGCACTGATAAAAAAAAAATAATAATAATTAAGACTTAAAATACAATAAGTAATCATAAAAGATCCCAATAATGTTAATTATTTTCAAAGTGCAATAAAAATATAAAAGACCCAGAAATTATGAGTTGCATATATTGTTTCAAATTATTAAATTATTGTTATTATAAATTATGCACCACTAAGCGTTATGCTTAGCGCGTTGGTTTTCCATCGCGTAGGTACTGGAGATCAGTCCCAGCAGCCGCAGCGCAAAGAAGAGCACCATGAGTGCAATCGACTGAGCTTTGATCAGATCTGCCATTGTCCAGAGTCACCTCACCGGTCTGTTGTATTTTGGTAGGGCCCATGTATAGACTAGTATTTTGGTTCATTATGTTTAGTCATGATGTAATTACTAGTTTATGATGTATTTCATTTTGGACTTGTAATTAAACTTTGAAATTGAAATGAAAACTTGTAATTTATTATCTATGAATTTCTATATGAATGCAATAGATAATACTTCATTTTGAGAACTCATAAATAATTGTAAATGATATGATACATGAGAATATGATATGGAAATGTGTGAAATGAATATGGACATGTTAACAGGTGATTAGTGGAATCCGCCAGATGCTAATAAATAAGGGAGGCTCTGTCCGGGTCTCCACAGAAATAAGATATAAAAATAAAAAAAAAATAAAAAAAAAAATTTTACACATAGAATACATGTTTTAAATGACATAAAAAGTTTACAATAGATATGATAAAACAAGATAGGGTGCTCCGGCACCGAATGTGGTACTTCTTGCTCGGCTATAATGTAGACGGGTAAGGGGTGTCACAACCAATTTATCCAACTAAATAAATAAGTCTGGGTATACTATGGGCAATTAATTTAGTACTATTCACTGTTACTATTTTTTATTACTGTTCATTGGTACCATTAATTTCATATTAATAAGACATTAGTCCCAATTTACATATTCATATCATTTTTAATATTAATTTTCCTTATGAGTATTTTAATTATCATATATAGCACTTTTCCCATGAACCTTTCTTTAGGTTCATGTTGATGTGTTATCTTTATCTAGAAATTTGACTAGGTTAGGATGTCTATTTAGTCACACTTTCTTCATAACAATTGCTCCTCTATGTTTAAACTTGAATTTCAGTTTTTGAATCACTGAATTTGGAGTTATAGAACTCAAGTTATGGTCATAATACCATAACTGGTCCCTTTGCCTCTAAGCTATCCAGAATTTACAATTCCTGGTCAATAAACTTTGACCAGTCATTTGATCATTTTATGGTCATTTTTAGACTTAGGTTCCTTCACAAGATATGTTCCTCTATGTCTTAGGGACTCCCAGGTACAATTTCATAATTTTTCAAGCTTGGTATAGTGAGTTATAGTCAGTGTATTAACCTGGACTCTCAGTCCTATAAGGGCAATAACCAACTTCAGGGCAGTATGTTTGACCCTCTTTTTAGGGTCTTTACACTTAGAATTTGGCAAAGGTGTCTAAATCAATGTTGTAGCCCTAAGTGTCATGTTTCCAGATCATATTGGACATCTCAAATGGAATTTTCTAGTGGGAGTTATGGCCAAATGAACACACAGGTATCAAATGGAATTCTGGATTCAACTTAACATTTTTTAGATTTCAATTCCTAATGGCTAATATTTTCCCTAGGATGCAATGGTTTCTAGAGCTTTGTCAAAACATAAAAATTGTTGTGCTATGTCTTATAAAACTTTTGGCACTAGTTTCACTCAATTTGCAGCTTTGGAGACCAAGTTATGGCATTTTTGCTAAAACTGGTCAAGCATACCAAATGAACAGTATTTTGGACAATTTCCGGGTTAGCAGTTTTAGTGACTAAACTTGTGCTAACAATTTGAATTGGTTAAAGAACTTGAAGCCGGGAGTGATACGAAATCCTCTGATCTCCAATTTAAGTAACATAAGCCCCTCCTCATGAACTTCAGTAGCTGGTTTTATGTTATTTATGCTAACGTGACATTTATCAAATTAACAAATTATATTTTCATTGACTGATAGCATCAAGTAAACAAATTATAGGTTACTAAAATGTCAATATGTGCAATTTTAATTGTCGTGACTATGTGTAGATAAAAAACAGAATTAAATTTTTTTTCCTAGATAAGTGTGGAATTAACAGACATAAAATATAATTTTAACATTACAAGTGTGTTGTCGGCAAAAATAACCTAAAACTGGCTACTGAATATCATAGAGAGTTTTCTATTACTTAAATTAAAAATTAAAGAGTTTTGTGTTACAAATTGAAGTTTAGGTTCCTTACAGTTATATACTCCTAAATTGAGTTATCGTCTATGTAATTTTTCAGAATATTACGTTGTAATATTTTCCATTTCATTTTGTCATTCTTATCTTATTTTAAAATAATTATCAAATTCGATTATCATTGGTTGGATTTTAAAGTAATAATTATTCAAAATTTTCATTTGTATGAATTTTATTCTTTATATAAATTTTTTGTTACAAAGAATGTGCTAACTGGTGGGTCTTAATTTTAATATTTTAATTTTTTTTTTATTAATTAGTTCGTATCCCACCCCCCATCCCGTACATATGGATAAGACTAATTCACACTTGAGCCAAGAATGGTATTCAGGTAAAACCTCCCAATAAAAATGATTCTAGGATTTAAACTCCTGGCCTTATAGATAAAATTTGTTTCAGATCAGCTTTATACCAATGATTCAACCGCTTTTTATATTATTTTAATTATTTATAAATAGTTCTTTTATCAATTTTTATATCAAAATCACTTTTTTTTTTCTTCAAAACTTTTTTTTAATAGAATTTGATTGATTTTGTTTGTGAAATGTGACAGCCTTCATCCTGTCTTTTTTCGCTTGTTATCAGGATTCTTCTTGGTAGAATCATCTTGTATCCTTCTTCTTTTCTTCTAAAATTAGTATTTTGAGCACTTGTCAACAGAACATTTTTACTATAGTATTTTAAAATGGAATTTTTTCTTAACAATTCTATTTATCAATTCCTTTATACTTTTAATAGGTTTGGCTTATCAAAAAAAAAAAAAAAAAAGCAAACTCAATTGAAAAAGACAAATATACCAAATTATTTGCCCTAGTCAGTGCAAGCAATTAGGCTTGATAGCAATGAGAACCACACCATATTTGTACATGTTCCGGACGACGTCAACATCATATGCCAAATAACTGAAGAAAATGTAGGCAATGCTACTAGTTGGTTCTCCATCCAGATCAACTTATTGCATGCCAACAATATATAGCTAAGCACATTCAAATAGTGATGAAAATACATATTTTTCAAACCTAACTAATTATTTAGGAATCAACTCGCATACCTACTTAAAAATAAAATAAGCATATTAATTTTTGAAATCAAATAAACTCTTTAAATTACAAAACAAATTAAACAAACCTTTTAAATTTTAAAAATTAAATCAAATAAACTCTTAGGAACAAATAAGCCCTTCAAAATTAAAAAATATATCAAATAAGATTTTACTTCCAATTGGCATCTTTTCTTCATGTTCTACTTAATCTCTATGCAACAACTTCCTTTTGGTGATATCTATAAGATTACGTGCTTTTGGCAATATCTTTGAGTTTTCGTTGCTTGCTCACCTCTATACTTTTCAAAAGGTCAAAACTTTGTTTTTCTATAGAATAATCAAAATTAGACCATCATATTATAATTAATTTGATGACGGTAACTATGACAAAGACGATAAATCCATAGAGACAATTTTTGAATGTTTGACAAGAAACAATTTATTAATCTATTTTAGAATACAGCAGATATCCGCCGAGATATTGTAGCTCGAATACGTAGGATATGTAATGACAACCCCATGCACTAGGAAATCATTCTACACGGCCTTAGTTAGATTTGAATTGGAGGTAGGTTATAGTCTAGGCTTTTTTAGTTGTTTTTAAAGGCTAAAGGACTCAATCATTTGTCTCCAAAATATCAAAAGGGCTTATTTGATATATTTTTAAAATATCAAAAACTTATTTGTTCACTTTTATAATTTAATGGGTTTATTTGGGTAAAAGAAAAAAAAAATAAAGGCTTATTTGACTAATAGACCAAACTTTAACGGTCTAAATAACACACACACACATATATAATATCTTTTTTTGCATACTTTACATGTTTATTCTCGTACGCACTCTCGATTTAATTTTCTTTATATGTAATTCTAGAAAAAAAAAATACTTGCTAATTAATTAATAAATCTTAAAACTACTTGAAATTTTTCTTCAAAGTAAGTATAATAATTAAAAAAAAATTAAGAAAACTAAACTAAGTATCTAAATTAAAAAAAAAAAACTATGAAAAAATTTAAAAAATACTTCATTACATTCTAGTTGTATATATTAAATTAAACAACATGCATTCTTATATATCAATAATATCTTTTATTTTGTCTAAGCAACATTCGAAACATCAATTACAATGCTTTTTACCCTTAATTTTTTTATTAATAATAATTGAAAAAAAAATTATTCCTGATAATAAAAAATTAAAATTTTCAATTTTTTATTATTTTAGTCAATTTTTAATTTTTATAAATTTTAACTTGCTTCTAAATATTTATTATTTTTATTCAACAATGAAAATTAAAATAGACCGATGGTCAAAATTATAATATGTTAATTAACAGAAAGAGAACAAACAATCAAAAAATACAACACATTAGCTTATTTAATTTGAATCAATTTTGACTATGAGTTAAAAAATTAAAAAAAAAAAACAACTTTTTCGATCAAGCTAAAATTATTAAAAAAACAAAAGCTATAATATCAAAATTTTAAATTTTTTTTTTTACCATTAAGTGTTTAAATCATATAAAATTATTTATTATTAACAAAATTATTTGTAAGTTAAGATATCTATAATTAGCCGTTAATTTATATAAAAATTATTTTTTAATTTATTATAGCTAAAAGTAATTTGAAAATATAAAAATATTTTATTTTTTCATGAAATAAAGTAAATGAAAAAATTTTTATATATAAAAATAAATTTAAATTTTAGTTTAAACTATATTTTTATTAATGTCAATAATTTTTTTAAGAAAAAACTTATAATTTTGTAATAATAAAGTGGTTGTTATAATTGAATTAAATTAAAAATTCAAATTCTCAATTTTAATATTTAATTAAAATTTATCCATTACTGATATTTAAAAAATGCTATAAATCTGTAACAAATAAAATGATTTTAAATGAATAGAATTAAAATTTTTATTTATATAAATGTAAATTATTTATTTAATTAAATAGTTAATCTCTTGATAATAATTTTATAATTAAATAGTGTTTTTGTCCTGTTTTGTTGGGTTACAAGACTATGGACGGTTCATAGAAGGGAGCTCGGCTTGAAGATTTGTTCTGTAGTAGGTTTTACATCTGCATGCAGGGCCGCGTTCTTGGCGACATTTGAGCAAACTGTGGTACTCTGGGTTGTTGTAGGCCAGTGTCTTGGTCTTCATCAGCGTAGAGGGAGAGGGACAACAGATGGTTTTAGTGTCTCATTGGGACCCAAAGCTGATAAGGGCAACCCGAAAGGTGTGAGTGGGACGCCCAAGAGACCTACCATGGCTACCCTATGCAGGACTCCGTGGTGCTCTGCGGTTTCCATCTCTTCCAAGACCTAAGGTTTCTTGTGTTTCAATTAGTTTTAGACCCATGTTGGTTGTGCTGAAGAGAGCTAGCTGAGAATCAACACTGGTTTGTGTTGGATGGTCCTTTTGGTTTTGCAAAATCACCGTCTTACAGGACCTCCATGGTGGTGCAAGGGAGACGATGTGGCGCTGGCTCATTTTCTTCGGATCCTCTATCTCGGCTATCTTTACCCGTATGTCTGTTGCCCTAGGTTTCATGGGTTGGGCTCAAGCTATTGTTTCTTTGGTTATAAGAGATGGGCTTGGACCTTTGGATAGGGCTTGAATTCTTGTTTTCGCAGGTTCTTTCTTGCCCGTGGAGTTTACGAGCTATTAGTAACATTAGGCTATTCTTATATGCATATAATTTAGGCCTCTTAAGGCCCTATAATGGATTTGGACCTTTTATATATATTAATTTTCCAATGAAATTTATTTCAGAATCAAGTGAAAAGTACTAAAAATTAAAATAAAATTGAAATTATGTGATCTAGTTATAATATGTTGAAATTATATGACCAATATAAAATTAAATAACAAATTTAATGACCATTAATATAATTATCCATACCTGTTAAAGCCTCTGAGAATTTTCAATGGCCTCAGAATTAACTTCACCAACAGTCACTGAATCAATCAAGTAATCTCCTGTGAGAATGGAATCATCAAATAATGTTAAGTTTATTGAGATATTAATTAAGGTTCTATCTGACTTGAGCTTTTATTGAGACAAATATTAGCTTATATATTTTTATTAATGATTATTAAAAATGATTTTTAATAAGCCACATCAAATTTCAACCAATAATCATGAATGGGGAATGATACAATCATGCATTCTCTCAAAATGTGTATAAAGGAATTGAACTAGCAGGATTTCCAATTACAAACCAAATGCAATCAGCCATGGCATGGCATCTACAAAAGCTACTAAAGAAGACAAAAATCACCAAAATGTAATCAGAATCCCGCTCTACACCTCTGATCACTCTATAGAATCTATTATCTACTCAAAATGTATGCCAGCGCTTGGGTAACGATCGGGAAGAGCCCCATGCAACCGAACACTAAAATGCACCACCACCTGCAGCCTATGCTACTTCTCCCATTCCCTCAGGATCTCTTTTTCCAATGCTCTCATCCTTTCTCAAGCTGTAGTAAGGAGTGATGGTATGAAGAAGGCCAGGGCCGCCATGGATGTAATGTCAACATATCTCTACCTGAATATCTTCATGGCCAGGAGGAGATTCCGGTGGAACAGCTGAGGGAAAGGAAGCATTGTTGCTTATCTGCAAGACCCGTCTAGCAGTCACCTGAGATTGTCCATTTTGACCGATCTTTCGTGAAGAAATAACTCCAGATTTAGCTGCTTTAGAAGAATCACTATTCTCAACTGATGATAAGAACTCTGTTAGATTTGTCTGTGACATTGCTATGACATTACTGAATACACCAGATTCTCTGAGTCCTTGGACTATGACCTGCAAACATTGAATTAAGAAAGTTTTAAAGAAAGTGGAGGAGGAACTGCATAACATGCACCCAAAATTAACTACACAGATCATAGGAGCCTCAAAGCAATGTTGGGTGGTTAAACTGACCATTGGAGCATAAATGCGGGTCAAAATGCCCTTTCTCATGAGTTTAATATTTAGTGATTTGTCAGTCCACACAACACGTTCCCGGTACCTGATGCAATGAGAATTGTATGAGTGGCAGTATTTAGGATAATGGCAATTAATTTACTGCATCTACAGAATACTGAATGCCGGGCAGAATATTAATATTTGAATAACTTAAAAAAGCACTTTAATGTATCTATGAAAGATAAACAAAGTATCATCACTTGATAGCAATGATAGCAACAAAACCTATGTTACTTTACGCCTGACAGCCCCATTTGCTGGTGCTTCTCAGAATAACACCTCAAAAGCTCCATGGGTTCACAACTTCACATCAACTTTGAATTAATTCAGAACAGAAAAATAGTGAATTTTTATATGGCTATTACCAGTGAAGCATTTCCTCTTCTGTTGCAGTTGAAGCAATTATGAATGCCTGCTCAGATCATAGCAAGGATAGATTGATAAGCAAAATAATCAAGCGCAGTCTTTCCATGAGATGTTCTTATTGTGTTTTAACATTACACCATGTAAGCTTATGTGATAAGATGCCACGACAGGTAGGGGAAAATAATAAAACACAATAAATAAAAATTATCCTAATGATGCAGAAAAAGCTTTTCAATAGTAGCTTTCAAATATAATGAGCTCTAGAACCAATCCAAAAGAGCATGCACAATGGTGGAGCAAAACGGCAAGGGTAGTAATTAGTGGTCTTTGAATATTAAAGTGCTCATATGTTATCCTCAAATTTTTTAAAACCTACACCATAATTCACAACGGTGTCCAGTGACACTGGTTGCAATATGTACGTCAAAATAAAGAATAAGTTTGATCTCAAAGTCCAATCAGTATACAAAAGAAACCTTTCTGTAGGGTGTAGACATGACACAATCTTGGGGTGTATAAAATTACAAGTATCACTGCTGTTAGGATTAATCTGAATTTGTTTGGGCTAGATTAAATTGGACAACAAAAAATAAAGAAATAGGAAAGACATAAATTTACATGGTTCGGCATAAGCCAACATCCACAGGCAAAGGGGAGCTGAAATCCACCAATAAGTTCAGAAGGGTACAATAACAAATAGAGAATTAACACTCAAGCCCTGAACCCAAGTACACCAAAAACTCACCTCCCTTCCTAAAAATTAAAAACAAATAAAGTAGTAACAATATAGAACAAAATTGCCGCACCAGAATGAAGAAGAGAGGAGCTCATAAAACTCTGAGAAATTGATGCTGCAACAAAGGAATAAGGAATATAGTGCTTGTCCTAGGCTAAGTTGGTGTAAAACCAACTCAAATCCGATAAGGACTAGGCTAATATGGCCAAAGTCAAATCCAAGTATCATTTTGATTACTTGGCCAAAACAATTGCAGAATTTGCTAGGATTCCCTAATGGCTTAGGAGTTATGAATGTTGCAGGCTCCACTAGAAATTCAAAGCATAACTAAAGAACCACATTATTGTGGACATCATAAATGAAAATGAAAAGCAAGAAAAGACACTATTTTCTTCATAAATTATTTTCACAAAATATTTTATACTATTTCCCGTGTCACCACCTTATTCTTCCTCCAATATTGGAGTAAGTGCAATTGTTCCCCCACTTCATGGGAACTTCTCAGAAAAAAAAAAAAAAAAAAAAAAAAGAAGGAGAAATAGTTTAATATTCTTTTGCATTGACCAAAAAGAACAGTATCCTAATATACTACCAAGATGCCCAATCAACTACCTTATAAATATCCACATGTTAGTGTTTGAGCCAATGTCCCAATAAATTTTGAACGAATGTTTGAAAAATAACCATAAGGTTTTAATTATCTAAATATTAAAGGCATAATAATTGTTTAATAAACAAAGAAAAAAAGTATGAATTGCAAATATTTTTTCAAATTTTGGCCAATTATTTTTTTGCAATTCAGTGCAAAACCTTAATAGGTGTTTCTATTATAGCAGGGTTCCATCTTGGTCGTAATTAAATCATTGAGTTGAATCCTAAGATAATATCAAAAAGCAGGAAAGTGAGAGGTGAGAGGGAATAAAAATATAAGTTCATTTCCTTCCTCACTTTTTTGACATTGTCTCTTTCTGATTCTATTCCAAGAGGAAATATGCCATGTAGTTATCCTAATTCCTAACTAGCAAACAGCTCAACAAATTAGATGATAATTTGAGATGAAACCTTAATGAAGCCTGTAATTGAAAATTTTACTAACATCATTCCACTGAATTACAAAAATTGAAAACCTTCCAAAACCCATTCTTTTCATGGTCACTAACCCCAATCCTAAAACAGATTAATCAGAAAAGAGAGTCAAAGGTCAATTATAAGGGAAAATAAGAAAACTAGAAAAAGTAGAAAGCTAGAAAAACTAGAAAACAGGAAACTTAACAGGTGCTGTTCCAACTAGAAAACAGAGGACAATGAAAAGAATAAGAGATAGGATATGTATGAGAACTTACAGCTCTGTCAAATTCCAACATAAAACATCTTTTAACATCATCCTTTGTAGGCTTGCAACCACACCGATCCCGTCTTGAAGTCAAATCGGAAAATTTTGGGTATGTGTAATGCAGAACAGCAGCCTCATCCAATTTGATCTCACTACCAAAGTTTACATATAAAGAGATTTAGGTGCTTGCCAAGTTTGAAAGCTTCTCGAGTCATAATGGATTCAGAAAACAAGTAGATATCGAAATCCATGTAAAGACCTTGACCCTCGAGAGACAATGAACAAACCACAGTTTGCACATAATCAAAATATATTCTATCATGTCTAATTCATCTAATTGAAAATTAAAACGTGTGTGAATCTATACATGCAGAGATCACATATTTACTCAAAAAAAAAAAAAAAAAAAAAACAGGAATCATGCATATAAAATTAATAGGATTCTAAAATGAACAACTTTACTTTGGAGTCTTCATATAGTTATGCCATCTATGTGCACCATTAGGGCGAAGATGATCTTGAATTCGAGCTGCGGATTTCCCATTTCCATATGTCAGAAAATAGTTTGGATTACCACGAGTTGCTTCTTTATAATTTCCAAAGTATACATCTTTTGGAAGATGGTCATAGTTCTTCTTGAACAATGAAACCTATGCCAACAAAAACAAAATATTGATGAAAAACTAATTTTGCTTGTAAAGTGTTACCTATGTTTAAATATTAACAAGCCAAAAATATAATTAACAAGTTTTATGGATCTACTCAATTCCAAGCAAAATATCACCCTACTGTGTGTAAACCAAATGAATATGGTCTCATGAGGAATAACGAGAAATTGGGTCAATTACATTAATCAAAATTCAAAGGCAGTCCATCCATACTTTGGCCTTCTTCTAATCTCTATGGCCAGATGATTAGTTATGTGTATTCTTTAATTTAAACTAGCTAATGTTGTAGGAAAAAAAATAAATTAAGGAGATAATACCTCACTGAAAGGCTCCTTGACATCATCTCGCTCAACACTACTCTCCTGAAACAAATAATCTCTTCAGTAAATATGAAGAAGAGAAAGAAGCCAATAAACATACCGCGTCATGAGAAGAAAATTTTTTACACTGAACTATGGGTATCACATTTCAAAGATAGAACTCAAACTCTAAATCTCAAGAAGCTGATCCACTTACATAATTTGGAAAGATGACCATATCAACGTTTCCAGGCACATCTGAAAGCAATTGTCTCAAAGAATATTCATGAGCTCCCGCAGGATGTATTAGCTCATCAGTATCAAGATGGATAATCCAATCCATGCCAGCCTCCTAAAGTTCGGTTAAACAAATACATAAAACCTTCAGAAGACATAACAATAAGCAGATGACTTGCACCATAAATGAAAATATAATAATCATACCCTTGCCATGACAATGGCCATTTCCATGTTGAGGGATTGCTTGACAAATAATTCATAATTACATGGTTTGTAAAAGAAGCTTGCCAGCCAAGTCTCATTCCAGATCCGGCTGATGACCGAAAACATAATAGAAACAATATTAACATACATTTAATGAGATTCATAAAGTAAATAACTTGTACAGTGGAACAGAAAAGAGCAAATTTATGAAATAAAAGATTCTAAACAATCTCCATTTAGTCTACAAGAACACGTACCATCTAAATAGCCAGAGTAAACACAATGAAAATCAAAAGCATACAGCAGTTATTGGCTACAATTCTAGGATTCTTAAGGGTTCACCTATATCTGGTTAACAGCCTAAGCACTCCAATGCATGTGCAATGAACTTTTTTTTTTTCCCACTATCTAATGGCCAATATTTTCACAAGGCTTTCCCCTTAGGGACTAAGTGTTTGTTAAATAAATCCTTCATACTTAAATCCTTAACAAACATAATCATGGTCAAAGAGTAAAGTATAGAATATGAAAGAATACATCAATCCTAAAATCTTATGGCTAACTGATTAAATACTTCTGACGAAAGTTTCTAAAGTTTAAAAACAAAAAGCCTTTGTTTTTGTACCACAAAACTTTCCAAACTTCAATATTTGGTATATTAAGAGAACAAAGTTGAATTAAAATTAGCTTCATAGAATAATAATATCCAAGAAGAAAATGCGCTGACCTTCTAGCTTGTTGTTCCTCCAGTTCTCTTGTTCTGTATATAACTTTCACACCCTGAAAAGACACATGTAGTCCACGACAACAATAAGTTCACAAAACCACAAACCGGAAAGTAAACCTATTCTGGGGATACAGCAGCAGAAGGGTATAACAAGCTTGATTGTAAAACATTGAGGTTGAAGAGCTAGATAATTAACTCACTGGTATTGTTTCCAAAACTTTAGATACATTAGGAGAGGTAGCCTTCCCCTCCACGAAAAGGAAAAAGGATGAAACTCCAATAACTTTGTGATAAAATATCCAGGGCAAAGTCTGATCTAAGCCTGCAGAAGTGCTTGTAGTTATACATATCTGGCATGCAGCAAAATTAGAAATGGAAAAAAGTCATAAAATAATCCAATTTTTCATTCTTAGAGGCAAATAAATGGATGACATTATGCACAGCAGTAATAAATTTCAAATGAAACACAAAGAAAATCAATAAATGGTGAACACATTAAAATACCAAAAATCAGAACAATGACAATGAATGAATAGAAGAATTCTATAAGTTTAACAGTGTTGGTATCAAAGTATCTCCAAAGTAGATGCAACAAATTTTGCATACAACAAAGCTGTTAAAATAACTATAAATAGAACAAGTGGAGAAATATTCTGACTTGCGAATCAGAATGATATATAATGGAAGAAATATCAAGTAATTTTAGATCAAATGAACAGCAAGTGAAATTAATTAAACAAAAAAAAGGGCCCTTTATCAGTTCAATTTATTAAATCAATTATGTAAGGCTCAAACTCCATGTCAAATACTGATAGTCAAATACTAAACTATAATTAACAATATCATCTGGCAATAGGGTTCTATTTGATGAAACTAACTATGAACTTCCAGACACAATAATCATCCAATTATCTAGCCATAGGAACACAGCTATTTTGCATGCATAACGATTCATACTCTTATAAATCATCTCTTTCCAGAGATCGAATCAAAAAATTTAGGCCAAACTATAATTGCATAAATATGAAGAAGCATAAAAGGGAGAAAAAAAAAAAACAAACAAAGAAGCATCTACCTCTATCCAGTTTCAATGTGATAAGATAATTCAGAAATGTCAAAAAAAAAAAAAAGCATAGGAATCGATAGCCATCAAATCATGCACCACTTGAATCAGCAATTCTTAGATACAGATACTGGATCCATATCCAAACCCGAAAACCGATTAACGAAACGAAATCCAATATTATATACACGAGAAAAACGCATAAATACAAAGTACCCACCAAAGATCAACCCCAAAAAATTCAAAACAAACCCAAGAACCCAAAACTCACCTTGGGCTTCAGATCAGACCCGAAATCGAATTTCCAGTTCCTGTAATAAGGAAATGACGGGTAATGGCTCCGACCCAGAAGATCCGTACAACCGGAATCCTTCGTTCTTGATGAAGAGGTGGAGGAGGTGGTGGCTTCCATTCCAGGAAACTCGTGGTGGTCGGGCGACCAGCGAGAAACGGGGTCGGTCAATCCACCACGCCATTGAAGAACAAAAGCGAAGGCAGCAAGAGTTAAGGGAAGGAGAGTGAGGAGCAATAACAGACGGGAAGTGAAGGCCTGAGAAGAAGACTGCGAAGAGACAGAGGAGGGTCTTGAACCCGCCATGAGGGCTTGTAAGGAGCAAAGAGAGATTGGCGCATATATAATTTATATGGAAATATGTGCTATGTAGAAGTTTAGAGAGAGAAAAAAAAAAAAAAAAAAAAAAAAAGAAGAGAGAGAAGTTGAAACTGAAATGGCAGAAGAAAAACTATGGATGAATGATACAGCGTAACCTTTTTGTCGTTAGCTGTAGCTGTGTGTAGTAATTGCCGTCGTCGTCCATTCAGGGTTTTTTTTTTTTTTAAATTATCCAAAAGTTTTTTAGGCTAACTATAAAAAAATATAGCAATTTTCAAAATAACAATTTTAAAAAAAAAATTGCTCATAAGAAATTTTAATTTTTAATTGGCCATCAACCATGGGGGAATTTATCATATTCACAAAATTTAAATTATTCCTTTTAGATATAAAGAATGAATTTCGTACATGTGAGAGGAGTTATATGCTTACCACTAAAATAATTTCTCCAATTATAGAATGTACTCAATCTCATTTTAAATTCTTAATGAAAGTTTCTAATGTGACACTAAACTTGTCAAAAAATAAAATAAAATGGCATGGTATAAAACCTATAAAAATGATGTTTCTTACCTCATCTTAAATAATCTTAAAATAAATGAAAATATTACCCTATTCTTCTTAATATCTTTGTTTTCTTAGCAAGACCCCCCCATAACCACAAAACCCATTCTCATTTCATAGCCAATCATAGCAACCATGACTACAACTCTCACATCTCTCTCCACAAAACCATAAAATCACTCTCTTTAATTCCTCCACCATAATCTCCTTTTCATTGTTGGTCAACATCCCTCATGGCCTCCATACACTAAGCTCACCCTCAATTGGACTTAATGTTTATCCTCTATCTTGGATTAGTCTTCTCAAAATCTCACTCCCTTAGATTTTTCGTTGTCTTGTATATTTCCATCTTCGACTCTCTCCTCCACGCCACTTCTAAGATCCTTCACAAGAAGCCTAGTTGTGTTAAAATTAATAATTGCCTTTCTTTTTATGATTTTGTTGTAGTCATTGTAATGGGTGCTCATGGCTAACTCCAATACCTCCTTTTCCTCTTGCTGGATGTTGGATTACCATTGAAAAAAACAAATGGGCCTAATGTGAGCTCAATCTAGAGCCCACACACTTTCAAGACTAGGGGTGGAGTAGTCGTCTTCTTTTTCTTCTTCTATCCTACACAAATTTTCCTAAAGTCAAGTGGTCTTTCAAGTGTCTTCAAACATATTTGTAGTTATATTCTTCAAGGATGAAGGAGCTATAAGGTAAAGTTCATAAAAAGGGAGTGAAGAAGATTGAAGAGCATAGCTAAGTATAAGGCTTTTAGCATTCAAACAAACAAGTATGCCAAATTCTATCTTTGATTTCAATTTAAGAGTGAGAAAGTGAATTCTCTGTAAATTAGGTTGAGATTGAATGGCTTGTTGAGTTGCATGTTTATGCATGTAGCCATATTAGGATAGTTGAGCTAAGTTCTCTTGAGACTTGGCAAGCTAGAAGTGTATTTTTGAAGTATTGGGGACCAGGAGGTGGGATGTTAGAGTATTATTATGTCTTTATCTAGTAATATGGCCTAACTATTTTTTGTAAGGAATCACAAAACATACTAACTGTCATATGACAGATTACACAAGTTGTGTTATGTGAGAATTGGCCGTGTGACATGTACATGGGCCGTGTGGATATAAGTGAAGTTTTTCTTGTACGTTACACCATGTAAATCAAGTGAAACACATGGCTTAGGCCTACAATGCATTGTCTAGAAAGGGACAACACCTTTTTACTTCTAGTATGTTACATGCCTTAATCGTGTAAGCCAAGGTAATCACATGGATTAAGTGTGTAATACATTATTTGGGGAGAGTTTTAGCTTGAATGTAGAGTCTAATGTAAATGGTATTCATGAATTGTTTTTGGTGTACTAGAGCTAAAGCCAAGAAACCAAGCGAGCAAGTTTAGGAATGAGTCACCAAGACACAAGTAAGATAAATGATAATCAGTCTACAAGAGGTGAGTAATTTTTTTTTTTTTTTTTAGTATAGGTGAAAGAAATCATGTTCTATTACATATTCATGCATCATAATTAAGTATTGACTATATATGTATATCTATAATGTATACAAAATGCATGTGATGACTCATGACTCTACTACATAACTCACATTATTGTCTTTGATGTGTGGTAGTACATGGATGACCCATAGATTCCTGAAATGAAAATGCGGGAAATTATAAGTGTACATGTGTCAAAGTAAATGTAAAGACTAGTTGGGCCTCGTCTTCACCTATGGCGATTGGACAAATGCTTAAAGGAATTAATGGTGACATGGCTACTTTGATTGATTTTGTAATCAATGTAAAATTATATGCTTGCATACACCACTTGTATGAGTTTTATATATATGGCTTTCAATAGTTTCTACTCGCTAAGATTCCCAACTCACATTCCCCTAACCCCTACAGGAAAACGCTTTGGCAAACAAGGAGTGAACCCCAAACAATAGCAATAGAGAAGCAAAGTGAAACTAGAAAAACCATACAATGTTACCCGTAAAAGTGCATATTGAAGATAGACTGTGCTTTGCCACCTTGGTGTGTTGGGACATAAACCTAACGCCAAGTCTATGGTTGTTGATTATAAATTTATATGAGGGCCCTTCCTTATACTTTGTATTGTGTATGTAATGTTACATGACACATATTTATTTTAGATACTGACATGTACTATCATGTTTATGTGGACCATTTTTACGATTATATGTACAGCTGTAGGCTTTCGATGGGTTCCAGTAAACTTATATCAGCTCGTTTCCTAGTGCCAGTAGCAACCTTTAATGTGGGTCATTACAATTATTCACTTATTTGTCTTTAATAAAGTATTATGCTTATTAAGGTGCTTGGGGTCTCGAGATCTTTATTAGTCCCATTGTGTTTGATTTTGAGGATAACAAAATTCAAGTAATTAAACTAATCAAAGATACAATATATCTTTAAGTGTTTTTTTAGGTTGGACTTCGATAGTAAAGATAGTAAAGACGTACAAATTTTATTGAGCCTCTAAAAGATTATCAACTTAAGAAAAATAAGATGCAATCAAAGTCAAAAAAGAAACATGATAGATACTGTCTTTATAGGCTTAATGTAAAAGGAAAGAGAGGAATTTTGCCAAATTTTGAACCACCAAAGCTTTAGCTTTCAAATTAAAAAGTTTGGACAATGCTTTTAACTCATTCCTATAGTGCTTGAATGGTCAAATTAATTTTTCTCAGTGATTTGTAAAAAATTCATATATTTCAAGTGAAAGGGAAAGGTTAGTGAAATTAGTTTTCTACTTTTATCGTTTATAACAAAATTATCTAACTAATTTCAAGCAGTTTCATTTATACTTTATTGATTTACAAGAGAAAATTTAAGTTAGCTACTTTTTCAAAATCCTCTCTAAAATCCACTTTCACATTTTCAAAGGAATACCAACTAGTTGGTTCAAAAATTGTAATCTTTCGTCACCTTTTTGAGCTCCAACAATTAGATTTCAAAAGGGTTATATGTGAGGTATCATTTAATCTCTTTTGACTTGATGAAAGCTTTTATACATGTGAAGAGTTATTGAGATCATTTAAGAGCTTTCTTTCTTATCTTTTAATTATTTGTTCTCACTTTAACTATTACAAGCATCTCGATGAAACTTGTGCGTTATATTAGGCTTATTTTCTTGCCCTTGAAAATAAATAAATAGTAAAAGTAATTATCAAAATGATTATTGACTCATGTTTTCTGACTTATTTTTAAGTAATTTTTTTTCAATTTATAAATCAAATCAATCATTAATTTACTTATAACTTTTTTACTTATAAATATTTTTAACTGACTTATAAGCTAAATTACCATAAACTTTTAATGTTTGATCTTCTTTACTCTTTCCTCTTTAGTTTCAACACTTTAGTATACTATTTATGCAATAATGTGGTGATTACTTTGCTTTAGTATTTAATTGATCTTTAAAGAAGACTTAACTTTCTTGCCTTGTGTTTAAAGTGTGCTATTTGGTGGTCTATTTACTTGTTAGGTCAACACTTTTGTTTTGCCATGCCTTGACATGCAAAAGTAAACTTTTTTTTTTTTTTTTCGGTGGACACAAAAGTAAACTATTTTCATAAGCTTTACTTTTGATTTGTTTAATTTATTGCTTTTCCTTTTTTTTATAATGATATTTATTAAAATATTATTGCGTGGCAATATATAAAAATTTATTTAACATTATTAAATTTATTATTATTAAATAATAATTTAATATGTTAATTTTTTAATAAAATGAAAAATTATATTTTAATAAATAACTGAATTATCATAATAATAATAATAATAATAATAATAATAATAATATATTTGAATTATAATTTTATTATATTTCAGTTATAGGTATAATTTTCAAGTATATTATTGAAACAAATTAAACAATGAATTGAGCAAATTTCTAAATTACAGTTAACAGACTCCTAAAATTACACTTCTTTTTTGAAAAATATGAATCAGATATTAATTAAAAGTAAATATTTTAATAAATAAAATCCAAAAAAAATTATACATTAAAAATATTTTGAAAACAAACTAAACTCCAACACTCAAACTGATAAATTGTGAAGCCTAATGTCTTGAAATTTGAATTTTTTTTTTTAATAATTGTTTTTTCTTAATTTCCATTGAAACTTCTATATTTGCAATAAGATAATAAAAGCCTTAATTATGATTATGGTATTTGGAAAGTTTGGACAAATGTTAGGTATGAAGAATTTAATTTGGTAGAAACTAAGAGATTTGACATTTGTTACCTTATTAATTAGTAGATTTTCTTTTACTTTGTGTATGATTTCATTACTTTTACTTGATTTTATCACACTATTTGTAAATTTAAAATTTTACAAGAATTTTTATTATATATTATTTTATTTTATTTTAATTATTTCAAATACAAAATTAATTTCATTTGAAATAAATTTCATATTTAATATAAAATTTATTAAATAAAAAAATTCATTTATAAATAAATTCTATCATAGAATTTATTTATAAATAAAATAAATTTTATTATAAAATTAAACAAAAAAAAATGTTAAAAGAGAATTTGATAACATGGGACGTAAAACAAAATCTATGAGCGTTTTGTTAAGTTTTCATAAACACATGACAAGTGTATTATAATCAATTGGTAAATTTTGATTTTTAATTTTAATTTTTTAAAATTGAAAGATGTGGATAATTCATCAGATAAAATTATAAATCGACAAAAAAAATTGACTTTTGTATTTAATTAACTTATTTTAAATATATTAATTAGGTATTATAAAAATTAGGTGTATTCTATAGTTATTTAACAAAGTAAAATTATTTTGACATATATTTACAATATTTTTTTTTGTAAAATAATTAATTATGAAAACTTTATTAGCTTAATTCGAAATAAATAAAGTTTGTCCACGCATATAATATTTTTTTATAATATGAAAACTATTAATAACAAATAATACTAAATAAGGCATAGTAACTTAAAAAAAAAGTTAGTTCATATTAAAAAACACATTGAATATAATTATATGAGAAAACTTTTTTTTATTAAGTTAATAATTTTTTTATAATTAATTAATTTATCAAAAAAATCAATTGATAAAAATTTTATGAGATAAATTATAAATTTTTTTTAAATTATCTTATTTTTTTTTTAAATAATATTACTAATCATAGAATATTACAGTTTTCTTTTTTTGCTTCTTGATGTTTAGTTAGAAGCCTTCCAATACTCTATTGATTCTTCTTAGTTACTATTATATATGTGTACCCTTCGTCTCTCATTTGTTTAATTAATGGGAATGCACAACAAATTAAAAGAAAATAAAAAAATTAAATTAATTTTTAGATTTTAGATTGCTTTTAGAAATGTTATTTTAAAATTACTTTTGGAAAAAGTACTTTTATTTGGATATTATTAAAACAAATAATTTAAAATTTGCTTTATTATTTTAAAATTTTTATTATTAAAATATATTAATATATTATTAAAATTAAAAAGGATAGCACAAAATCCTCTCCCTTAAAGATCTTCAGTATAAAAAAAACATATTGCAAATCAGTTTTTATTATTAAATTTTAATAATATATTTTTAATTTCTAAAAAGTTTTTAATGAAAAAATAAAGTGAAAAAAGAGGCAATCCATTTTCAAAAAAAATGAAAAAAATTTATTTAAAATGGGGAAAAGAGCTATGATATGATCCAAACAGAACTATAATTGATTACCATAATTATATATATCATCATTCATCAAATCAATACTTATCATTTGATTTAACAATTAATTATTTTATCATATGTCAACAAAAGTCAAATGACAAAAAAAAAATTATATAAGCGAATTTTCAATTTTAATAAAAAAATTTAATTTCATTAATTTATTCTCAGACTTAAAAAAATAATGTTAAAAATTTTAAAATTAAATTGGTAAAATTAAAAATTTAGAATAAAATTAAAACAAAAAAATATTTTTTATTTAATTTTTATTTATGCATTATTGAGAGATAACCTAGTGGAACACAACACCCAAAAGGAGAACAAAGGGAGACTCCTTATAGGGGAAGTATGGCATAAACATCATCATCATCTTTATCATTTTTAGATGGATCATGACCAATAACCCATTGTATAGATGATTACAAGCCACTTTTCAACTTCTAAAAAGGACCCCCTTTTTTTTAATATATTTACAATTAAAAATAATCTTAAATTAACTATCACTCATTAAAATTAAAAAATTATTTATTTTAATTTAAAACTTTAAAAGTAAGTTTACCTATTTGTTTATAACATTTTTTTGTAGTTTATAACTAAAATAAATAGTTGGAGACTAATTTTTTATTTTAGAGTTTATAAATATTGTGCTAAATTAATTTGACCAAGTATATTATTATGTTATTCTCATTTAATTTTTAAAATTTCATCACATATTTTATTTAATATTTTTTTTAATTATTTTAATAATAAATATACTTATAAGTTATTTTTTATTAAACACATTAACTACTTACAAATAACTTATAGATACTTTAACCAAATATATAACTACTTAAAATTTTAAATGTTTATAAATTTAAATTAGCTTGTTAAATACGAGAAACCTATAAGCTATTTTTTATGAGTTAAACCAAACATGCTCTAAGTTTCGTCTCCATAGTACAAAAATCTTTTAGATATTGTGAATATCCAATAACATTAGCAAGCTCTAATAATTTTTCCGTTGAATGTTTTAAAGTCTAACCTTTCATCATTGGAGAAGCAAATCAATCTTCTTCTGCCAGCTAAAGAAAGCAACCACATTATGCATTATGTGCAAGTGAAGCAAACACATTATTCAAGTAGTGCTTGCTATTATAGCATAACTCCCTCGGATAATTTTCTTCCAGTGCCTGGGAAGAGGCAACTTCCAGAATTGGTCTGTAAGTCACATGGGTAGGCAGGTTTTAAATCCTCCTACAGTTTTCATTCTCTGCTAGTTTGAGATCTTGAGAACTCATTTCTGCAAGACAACTTCCTAACAATGGATTGACCAACACAAATATTTTCAGGACTCTTCCCTAATCATGTACCACTTTGATGCATCCAAACAGATGCAACACAAAGCTGTTATGGAAATATAACCCCTTAGAGGACTGCATTCCACAGAATATGACCCCATAAACCACCAACTAGGTGTGAGCAGAAAATTTTTTCCTGCTGTCATAAAAATCATTGCAAGTCGTTTGTCGTCCCATTTCCAATAAATAACATGAAAGAATTATTGCGTCAGAAATACAATGTGTAATCATGTTTGCATGCCAAGGTGATTGGAAAGCCAAATTGGACATTCGAAGAATAAATTTTAAAACAATGGATGGTCTTTCAAATAATTAGAATGCAAGTAAATTTCTCAAAAAACAAACCATGACTGGCAATTGAACAATATGAAGAATTAGTTTAGCCAAGCATCAAGTTTCATGATATAAATTGGCTGCTTTAAAAATGAGAGCTAAAATCAATGTGTGAAAGAATGCAAGGACAATACCAAGTTTGGAAAGCCTTGAAATTAATATCATCTGATTCATCTCCAACCAGATGTAATGATCCAGTGACAAGCACCTGTAATTCCATATACGGTGCAAGGTTAGCACAATTGTCTGCAAAAGAAACTATTTACAATACACATCAGACGAAAAAAGTTGGAAACAAATATCAGTGAGACAGTTTCCTTTTGTTTTGGGAATTTAATTTTTACGACTTAACAGGGAAGTATGCGCAATTCACATCACTGCGTCCAATCCCATTTACTTTATAAGGGGGTGTTTAGCTTACCTGTTAGGTGCAGCTGATAGCTGATGGACACCCAAACAGGTTTGGCAAGCTTAAAAAAATACAACTGATAGCTGATGATGAGCAACTGATATGATGGGCAACTGATATGATACCCATCAGCTGCAGTTTGTATCAGCTCTATTTTTAGAGCGGTTTCTCATCAGCTGATAGCTGATTTGGTTTTATTTTTTATTTTGACCATATTATCCTTTTTATTTAACTTGAAAATTAATATTATTAATGTTTTTATTTTTTATTTGTAATTTTAACATTTTAATTAACGTATTTTAACTTTGTTAAAATATTTTTTTATTAATAACATAAAATATAAAATATTTATTTATATCTAAAAACTTAAAATTTATTATAAATTTTTCTATTAACAATAATAATTATTTTATTATTTTAACTATATTTTTAAAATTATTTAATTATCTTAAAAAATAATTATTTTTTTATTTCAATAATGAAATAAATAATATAATATAATAGATTAATAATTATATATTTATTTAAATAATATAATATATGAATTTAATAATTATATATTTAATTTAATAATAAAATAAATAATATAATGTAATAAATTTATAATTTTATATTTATTTAAAAATTAAATAAATTATATAATATATACCCTTATTAGTCATTTCACATATCAACAGTAACAGCTAAATATAATTTTACTAAACATATAAAACAGCTATCATCAGCTATCAGCTAACAGCTATCAGTTGTATTCAACAGTTAAACCAAATAGGCCCTAATAAATACGAAAAGAATAAACTTAAGAATACACCAAAGTTAGATCATTTTTATAAAATTTTGGTGATCCAACAGAGGAAGTGATGAAAACCCATTTTCCAATTTGATTCTCCAAACTCCTGCATGCAAACTATAAGCACTTTAGCATGTTTGGCATAGTTGTTGCTAACAGCAACTAGTAGACAAAATGTTAGAAGGAAAGTTCACATTCCGAAAGCTGATTTTGAAAAAAGTTAATATTTGAAACATGATTCTCCAAACTCCCATATGCAAACTATGATCATGATAGCATGTTTGGCATTGCTGATGCTAATAGTAACTATCAGACAAAATGTTTGAAGAAACATTCATATTCCAAAAGCTGATTTTGAAAAAAGCTAATATTTGAAACTTTTACAAATAGCTAATAACTTGCATTGATTTACTTTTGAAAATAGCTATTCATTCTCTAACTCAAATTCTTGTCACGCATATTTGATAGCTGTGTGCAATAGCAATGCCAAACATGAACCAAGTCAATTTATAGATAGGGAAAGTTTTATAAAGGAAATAACAAATCCGTTATTTTTTAGAAAAAAAAATGTCACTTGGCAACCTTCTTTCTTCCCAGACCTGGATAAACATTTGGGTTTTTCCTAAACAGGTGTAATTAGAAAATCAAAACACCACCTTTGAAACATAATACCAAACGGTGGCGAATTTTGTCAGGTTGAAGTGGCCAAAAAGATAGACACTACTCAAACTAGCGACTAGCAAAAGAAACTAAATAAAAATAAATAAAAAAAAGCTGAACGCTACTATAAGTAGTGTCTCGCACACATATTCAACTCAACTCAACTCAACTCAACTAAGCCTTTATCTCAAAAATTTGGGATCGGCTATATGGATTCGTTTTCTCCACTCTAAACGATTTTGGGTTAAATCCTCAGAAATTTGTAATGCTTGTAGGTTATGTTGTACTACTCTCCTCCAAGTCAATTTAGGTCTACCCTTTTTTTCTTTCTATCCTCTAATCTAATATGCTCTTCACACAGAATAAAAAATAAAAATAACTGGGTACTATTATAAGTAGCGTCCAGCACAACAAATAATAATAATAATAATAATAATAATAATAATAATAAAGTAAAAGCTAATCGCCACAAAAGAATATGGATTAGTGATAGATTATTTTATTGTTAAGATATATTATTAGCAATGAATTCGAATATTTATCACTACTAGTTTTTGAATAATGTGCATTACACGATGGATCAAATAGTTATAATTATTTTATATACATAAATAAATAATAAATTTTTTATAAAATTAATGCATAAAAATATATTCTGTTTATTTTGTGGACAATAACTAATACATGAAAAATGTGTATTTTATTATAATTATTTTAACTTATTTATATACATACTATTTGAGCTTGTTAATTGTAAAGCTTTGCTATTTGAGCTTGTTAATTGTAGTTTTTCTTTTGTGAAATAATCAGTGTGCTCATGCTCTTGCAAGGGCTACTGTTTCTTTGCATGATTTGGCGAATTAGGGGTCTTCACCACCATCCTTCCTTGTTGATGTACTTCTTTTTGGTCTTCACCACCATCCTTCCTTGTTGATGTGCTTCTTTTTACCCAAGTAATTAATGCAGTTTGTTTGGTTTGTTAAAAAAAAAATTATTTATAGAATTAAGTAAAATAACATGATATTTAAATTATTTATTTATTTATGTGAATAAAATAAATATAATTATTTTCAAAGACCAATAGTAATATATATATGAATTCGTTGCTAATAATATATCTTAATCCACATTACTTTATGGTGATTAACTTTTACATTGTCGCTATTATTATTATTATTATTATTATTATTATTATTATTATTATTATTATTATTATTATTATTATTATTATTATTATTATTATTATTATTATTATTAATTTTGTTAATGAAATAATATTCACAATTTACTCTTTATGCACTTCTCTAAAGGCATAGATTTTTTTTAATTTTTTTTACCAAACATATATTCTAGCAAACAATACATTTGCTATACGTGTAGGAATATATGTATCTCCTAATGATTATCATATAAGCCATTTTATAAAGGTTTCAGAAAACAATTTTTTTTATTATTATTTATGCTGGATTCATTTTTTTAATTATTTGTGTGTTAATTGCTATTATAAGTAGCGTCCAATATTTTTTATTTGGTTTTACTTATTTCTTATTGCTGATTGCTAGTTTGAGTAGTATCTAGCTCCATGACCTTTCCAGCCTCCTAAAATTTACCCCCACTTAGTATTTTGTTTCAAAGGGACACTTTTTGGTGTTTTAATTTTTCAATTACACCTATTTGAAAAAAAAAAAAAAAGCCCTAAACAGTTTGCAATAAGTAAGAAAATTATTTTCACCATACACTTTGTTTAACAGATGAACCATTAATTCTAAGCAGGCAATCTTACCTGAATTCTAAGGGTAGGGTTTTCTCTAACACAATCCCTCAACCAATTTATTGTCAAAGGCAATGAAGAAATGACAGAACTGCAAGCCAAAATTCCATCTGCAGGACTGCAACCAGAAGCATCCTCGTAAAGGAATTCACGCGGTGGTAAGGTCTCTGCACTGGCCAACTTGGAGCTTTTGTCAAGTAAAACATCTCCATCTGCATGTAACAAAAGATTTTCATTGCTGCCCATTACTTGATGATGCGTTGGCACCAAACGAATGCCCCAACAACAATTTATCACTTATAATTCAAATGAACAAAGTAAGGAGAAAAAAATGTAGAAATTGCTGAACTCATCTCCTTTTATCAGATGTAGTTCAACAAGATATGAAACAAGTTCATTTTTATACTGATATTTCACTGGTTAAATGCCATGTAATAGGTAAAGTTATGATTAGAGGGGAAAAAGGAGCAATACTGTACTTCATATTAAGCCTATGTGCTGCACCATAATAGCTAAAAATGCGGTCGCATATAGCTCCCTCCCTTCAAATTTCTCTTTTATTTCCTGTTCTTTACTTTTATTTATATTCCTATAAAATAGAAGTGGAGAGAGATTATGATAATAAGCCTGTTTAGCATGATCTTCATGCTTAGCAAGGTTTTTCTATTATTTGCTAATAAACAATAGATTTTATTAGTAATCACCAATATTTATAGACAATAGACGAAGGCGAGAAGGGACTCTAGCACAAAGAATGAATAAAAATATACAAGCATTTCAGAAAGCCAAAAACTAGAGTACCTATGCCATGGATAATCTTCTCCCAAAGCCTTTGCAGGCTGAATTGCCATGACAAATCTTGACTAGAGATTCCTGAAGGAATGGCTGAGGTGCCAGAAGTAACCTTGTTATATGTTGAAATGCATGGGACAAATATGGCCTTTGAGAAGTAGATACCTGACAGTGATCATATCAAGTCTCATATCCATGCAGATATTTTTGTGCAAATGTAAGAAGAAAAGAAGAAAAGAAGAAAAGATGTCATTCCTTGTAATGAAAATTTCTTCCTATAGGCAACCACATTTAATAAGATCATCCTAAGTTTAAAAAAGTTATTAAGGTGCAAAGGAATCCTAGGTCTAGGCGCAAGGATCAGGTGAGCACCTAATGACATGAAGTGCAAAAAAAAATATATATAATAATAATAGAAAATAAAATTATGTATTATATAAGACAATTGTTTATATCAATACCATATAATATTTAACACTCAAATATTTAAGTAATAATATTTTTGCAATCCAAATAAAATGAAACTAAACTACTAAAGATATTAATGTCTTAAAGACCATAATATATTTCAAATTCTAACTAGTTAAAAAATGGGCATAATCCATCAAAAGTCAAATAAAATAAAATTAAAGAAAATAATAAGCATTCAAGTGGAAATATTTTTGTAATCAAAATACAATAAAAATAAACTGCTAAGATGCTAATGTCTTGAAAATTATGATGCCTCAAAAGTTAAGCAATCTTCCCAATGAGAGGATGTTTGTGCTGATATGATTGGGTAAGGCGCGCTTGGGTGAGCCTGGTGCCTAGTGCAAGGCATGCGACTTAGGCTTGCTTCAATAACATCGCTCGTCCTTTGTTTCTTGAGGCCTTGAGGTTTGTGCCTGCTGCGACTTGCACCTCAAGCACACCCTTAACAACAGTACCTAAGTCTAAATTGACATCATTAATAACCCTTTAACAACAGTACCTAAGTCTAAATCGACGTCATTAATAATTTCTCAAAGCTCCACTGACAACATCAGCTCAAATTTTGTTTTAATGAGGTTGTCCAAAATGAAGCATATTTATTACTAGAGACCAAAGTTTAAAACTCATCATATCTCTTTTCATTTTCGGTTTATTCATTTTGTTTCTAAATTTAGAGATAACTTTCAGAGAATTACATGGAGCTAATAATTAAAGTATAAGAAAGCATGGATTTTCATGAATGGCTATGTAATATGAATAATGGATCACGCCATTAAAGTTTGGAAGATGCAAGATTGCAACCATATGGGGAAAAGGACTCAATTGAAGTAGCACACAATTTAAAAATAGGAAAAAGAGCATAGTTAAGATATAAACAATTTCCATAGCCAAGTCCTAAAAGCAAGAATGAAGCCAAGACTTTCAATTAGGTAGATAAAGTAATTGTTCGTTTGAGAGCACATGAACACACATACAAAAATATAAACCTAAAAATCATGGTTAATTATTAAGGGGGAAAAAACCTTTTAAGCATGGAACGGATTAAAGAGCAGTGCGAGCCCTATCATTTCAAACATTACAATTTCAACCCTGGACAATTTTCTGTCTGAAATTTTCATTAATTTCCCTACAAAATCAAATTCATTGAAAAAACAATCAAATAGAACTTTGTATACAATAATTGACAAGTGAATCATTATTGCAATGATTCAAAGTAAAGTCTAAAATGTTTGAAAAATGTTTTTTGGCGAGTGAAGTTTAATGGTTATACAATTGTTTTATTTATTTTCTTTATTTTTATTCTCTCTGTTTTTGGCTCTAAGCCTCTAATGTACAAGACAGGGTTTTTTTACTTTATTTTTTTTTAATTTTATCTATTAAATTTTCATGCAACAAAAGAGCAAAGAGGGTGAGGATTTTTTTTTTTTTTTAGCAGAAAGTAAGTTGGGCAGTTGCGCTCTATATATAACAAAGCTTTGCTCTGCCTAAAGATAGCAATATATCATGATAACATAACCTTCAAGGTACTACTCCTTTCAAAATGCAGAGTTTAAAGAGAGATGGAAAATTTGAAGAAAAGTAGAATAATACAACAAAACTCTTGAATAAAATAATCTCCAAAGTAGCAATTACCTGAGGAAGCACAGTTACTCACTAGCCGTGGAAGCAAAATTTGAGCATCTCTGAACTCCATGCTCAACTCAACTAAGTTTTTATTCTAAAAATTTGGGGTCGGCTATATGGATTCGCTTTCTCCACTCTGAACGATTTTGGGTTAAATCCTCAAAAATGTGTAATGCTTCTAGGTCATGTTGTACTACTCTCCTCCAAGTCAATTTAGGTCTATTCCTTTTTTTCTTTCTATCCTCTAACATAATGTACTCTACTTGTCTAACTGGAGCCTCCGTATGTCTACGCTTCACATGACCAAACCACCTCAATCTTCCTTTTCTCAACTTATCTTCAATTGGCACCACTCCTACTTTTTCTCTAATACTCTCATTACGGACTTTATCTAGTCTAGTATGGCCACTCATCCACCTTAACATTCTCATCTCTGTAACTCTTATCTTAGATGCATACGACTCTTTCAATGCCCAACACTCACTACCATATAACATAGCTGGTCGTATGGCTGTACGGTAAAATTTTCCTTTCAATTTATTGGAAATCTTACGATCACATAAAGCTCCAGTGGCACGTCTCCACTTCAACCATCCGGCTTTAATCCTATGACTAACATCCTCCTCATATCCCCCATCTACTTGAAGGACTGAGCCTAGATATTTAAAGTGATTACTTTGGGGCAGTATCACTCCATTCAAACTAACTCCTTCTCTATCACCAGTTTGGCCTTCAATGAACTTGCAATGCATGTATTCTGTCTTCGTTCTACTTAACTTAAAACCCTTTGACTCCAGAGTACTTCTCCAAAGTTCTAGCTTTCTATTGACTCCTTCTTGTGTCTCATCTATCAGAACAATATCATCTGTAAACATCATGCACCAAGGAATACTCTCTTGTATATGTTTCGTCAGTTCATCTAAAACTAACGTAAAAAGGTAAGGGCTTATGGCTGATCCTTTGTGTAATCCAATTGAGATCGAAAAATCTCTTGTGTCCCTTCCCACTGTGCGCACAATAGTAGTTGCTCCTTCATACATATCTTTCAATACCTGTATGTACCTAATAGATACCTCTTTTGTTCTAACACATTCCAAAGACCTCTCTTGGAACACTATCATAAGCCTTCTCCAAATCAATAAAAACTATTTGTAGATCTTTCTTCACATCTCTATATTTCTCCATCAAGCTTCTAATGAGAAAGATCGCTTCCATAGTTGAATGACCGGGCATGAAACCAAATTGATTGAGAGAGATAGAAGTATCATGATGTAGTCGATGCTCCACAACTCTCTCCCACAACTTCATAGTATGGCTCATGAGTTTAATTCCCCTATAGTTTGAGCAACTCTGTATGTCTCTCTTATTTTTAAAAATAGGTACTAAAATACTCTTCCTCCATTCATCAGGCATTTTCTTTGAGTTTAGAATCTTATTAAATAATTTAGTTAACCATGCCACTCCCATATCTCCCAAATACTTCCACACTTCAATTGGTATTTCATCGGGTCCACAGGCTTTACCCACTTTTATTCTCTTAAGTGCTTCCTTTACTTCTAAAGATCTAATCCTTAAGTGCTTCCTTTACTTCTAAAGATCTAATCCTTCTAGTATAATTCACATTCTTTTCTATTGTTCTATAATCTATATTCACGCTATTACCATTTTGACTATTATTAAAGAGATCATTAAAATAATTTCTCCATCTTTCTTTAATGTCCTCATCTTTCACCAACACTTTTCCTTCTTTATCCTTAATGCACTTAACTTGATTGAGATCTTAACATTTCCTTTCTCTCCTCCTTGCTAATCTATAAATATCTTTCTCCCCTTCTTTAGTTTCAAGTTTCTCATATAACTTTTCAAAGGCCTGTGCTCTTGCTTGACTAACTACCTTTTTTGCCTCTTTCTTTGCTATCTTGTACTGTTCATATGCCTCATTATTAACATATTTAGGTAATTTCTTATACCATTCCCTTTTTCTCTTCACTGCCTTTTGTACTTCCTCATTCCATCACCATCTCTCTTTTAAGGGTGGTCCATGTCCTTTAGACTCTCCAAGTACTTTTCTAGCTACTTCTTTAATCTTTGATGCCATCTGTATCCACATATCATTGGCCTCCATATCCAGCTTCCATACTTCGGACTCGAGAAGCTCATTTTTGAACTTCACTTGCTTTACTCCTTTGAACTCCCACCACTTTGTTCGAGCAACACTATTTCTTCTGACTTTACTTGAATTGTTCCTAAACTTGACATCCAAGACCACCAACCGATGTTGACTTATTAAAGCCTCTCCTGGAATGACCTTGTAATCCTTGCATAGAGCTCTATTTGTCTTCCTAGTTAAGAGGAAGTCGATTTGGCTTCTATGTTGCCCACTCTTGAAAGTCACTAAATGTGACTCTCTTTTTATAAAGTAGGTATTTGCTAGTATTAGGTCATATGCCATAGCAAAATCCGGGATGCTTTTTCCCTCATCATTTCGACTGCCAAAACCAAAACCTCCATGAACATTCTCATAACCTTGTCTATCACTTCCTACATGCCCATTCAAATCTCCACCAATGAAAATATTCTCTTCATTCGGTATGCTTTGCATTAAATCATCCATATCTTCCCAAAACCTTTGTTTACTCTCACTGTCTAGTCCTATTTGTGGGGCATAAACACTAACTATATTTATTGTTTCTCCTTGTAGTACTAGCTTTACTAGTATAATTCTATCTTCTACTCTTTTCACAGCTATTATTGCGTCTTTCAATGTCCTGTCTATGATTATGCCCACTCTATTTTTGTTTCTCTCCTTTCCGGTAAACCACAGTTTGTACCCTGAATTACCCACTTCCTTACTTTTCTCTCTTATCCATTTAGTCTCCTGAATGCAAGCAATATTCACTCTTCTCCTTTCCAAGGTATCCACAAGCTCCATTAATTTTCCTGTAAGTGATCCAACATTCCAAGTACCAACCCTGATTCTCCTCCTATCCTACTTCTTCCTAATTGGTCTCCTTCTATAATATCTTCTATTGTTTTCTATGTCTATCTTGTGTTCTGTTCCACTATTTATTCTACTATCTATCCTATGGACTGCCTTCTTTACCCACACCCGTCCATGATGTGGGAACCCTTGCTCACTTAACACCACACCCGGGCGCCAGCATGGCTCGTCGCTTTCGATGAACGCCCTACACCCTTGCATATTTCTCACTACACTCGGGCTTCGATGTAGCGCATCGTTAGTAGAGGATGCCCCAACGTTTATATCATTTAAATCCATATCATAGGGTGTGACGAAATTTTTACGCTGGTTGTCACCTACAGCAACCCTCCTCCTTTATCCGGGCTTGGGACCGGCTAAGCGCAAACTACTTAGGTGGAGTTGATCTTTGACCTCTATGCAATTGAATAAAAGAATCTACAAGGCATAAACACTAGTACATTAGAAGCATTAAAAAGAGACAGTTTGAACACTTAAGAAAAAATCCACAATGATGGGATCATACAAGTGACAAAGAAAAAGGCTAAGAACTCGGAGCCCGCTATTTAAATCTCACTGACTATAATGAATCTCACCTTCTTCGATATTTTGTTAGACTCGTCAGTGCTACCTCTTTCACTTTGGATATAACCATTGCCCCAAACTTCCTTCATACTTTCAACATCATGAGAAGATGATGATAACTTTGGTAATTGCTTGATTTCTTGAACAGCACTAGAGAACCATTTGGCACAGACCTCCATGCTTTCTGGACTGTGAGCTCCATCCAAGTAGAAAATCAAATCTCCAGAAGAATTTTCCAGTAGTGCTGAGGAACTGTGGCAATTTGAAGAAGAATCATAAACAACTTGAGCCCTCCCAGAAAGATGTGTTGTTGCAAGACCTCTAAGAAATGCCTCTGGTATATTACCTTCCTGGTTATCCTGCTATTACATTCGACAAAGTTGACCAGTGACTAGCTGTTGTAAACCAACATAGACAAACTGAGGAAGAAGAATAGATACTGCCACCGATAAACATGGGGAAAAAAAGGAGCAACAATAAATGGATATATAATCACATTGCACTATAAGATCTATTAGGGGCATCAGGAAAAAAAATTAGATGTAATGTAGATGCTACTCAGATGATACACATTTGCTCGTGTTCATGAACATATACAAATGCAGAAAAAAAAAAAAAAAAAGATTATGTTTAAAACATAAATGGATATGCATGCATATCTCTGTATATACATCTGTTATGTTCACGAATCAAGGATCGAGTCACGGGACGATGAACTACGAAGTCTTCTCCAAAACTTATAGCCTTCCCTTTGTTGCGATTTCTCCCTCTTGATGGACCTATGATAACAGAAAAGAAAAACAGGACTCGTCGGAGAGGGCCTAAGACCTTAAGACTTGTTAAGAGAGAGTCTCAAATCTCACAGAACAATTGAGATAAATTTTTTGCTTCCTTTATTTCATAATACTCAGCCTGTTATATAGGCTTTACATGGCATAAAGAAATTCCATAAATAAGTTTCTGTTAAATAGGAAATAAAATCATCCTAATATCAAGGAAATTAGTTACTAAAGCTAATCCCCTAATTTATGCATAAAAAAATAACAACTGAAACAAAGATACTAGATCCCAAGAATTCTATTGCAATCAAATTTCCTTGGTGCTGCTGGTTCCATGTCCACGTCTGTAGTAGTGCTGTCCCACAAAGGCATCCACGACATCACTCCCCCCCTGAGAAGGGAGCTTGTCCTCAAGCTCGAAGTTTGGATAAGCATGGCGGAATTGGTCAAGGTCTTCCCAAGTTGCTTCTGAAGTTAGTAAATGTGCCCATTGCACTAGTATCTCCCAAGTGCCTCTGTTCAATCTGGTGCGAAGGACAGAAGCTGGAGTGGGTACCACTCGGCCTTCGACAACAGGAGGAAGGAGCGGAACCTAAACTGGAGGCTCACCTTTAAATGGTTTGAGGAGAGAAACATGGAAGACATTATGAATCCGGCTTGAAGGAGGAAGCTCTAACTGATATGCAAGTTCACCGATGCATCATAAAATCTTGCAGGGGCCATAAAACTTGGGTGAGAGCTTATGATAAGGGGTGTTGGTAAGGGAAAGACGTCTATAGGGAAGAAGACGTAACCAAACCAAATCACCAGCTGCAAACTGAACATCACGATGACCCTTATCATAATATGTTTTCATGCATTACTGAGCCTGCTGAAGATGTTGACAAATGTATACAAGAACAGAATCTCGGTCTAATAGGGCTTTTTCCACTACATCTAACGAGAAGAGCCCGAATCATAAGTCAACAATTTTGGTGGTTCTCGCCCATACACCACTTCGAAAGGAGTAGTGTGTAAAGCTGAATGAAAGGAAGTGTTGTAACAGTATTTAGCCCCAGGAAGCCAATCCACCCAACTGGTTGGTTTGTCACCCATAAAACACTGGAGATACATTTCTATAGTGCGATTAACAACCTCTGTTTGCCCATCCGTTTGAGGATGATAGGCAGAAGAGAAATTCAGCTTGGTTCCACTCAATCGAAACAATTCGCGAAAAAAATTACTGGTAAACACAGAATCACGGTCGCTAACAATGGACTCGGGTAATCCATGTAAGCAAAAAACATGTGAAAAGAAAGTATGGGCTATGGTTACAGAATTATAGGGATGCGAAAGGGGTATGAAATGGGCAAATTTAGAAAAGCGATCAACTACAACAAACAAAACAGACTTGCCTTTCACCTTGGGTAAACCCTCCACAAAATCCATAGATATATCTGACCATATCTGAGATGGAAGGGCTAAGGGCTGTAATAACCCAGCCGAATGCAAATTGGATGACTTCTGTTGTTGACAAATTGTGCAAGATTCAACAAAGTCTCGGATAGCAGATTTCATGCCACGCCAATAAAATTCACTGCGAATGCGATGCAGCATTTTCTGGATGCTTTTATGGGTACTATTATGTATTTCTGCAATGATAGTAGGAATTAGTGGAGAAGTTGATGGAAGGAAAACCCGCTGATTGTAATGAATGAGACCATTGGATACCGACCATTCTGAACCGAGCTCACCATCTTCAACTTGGTGCTGTAACTGACTAAGAGAGTCAGTGGTGTTTGTTATGGAAAGTCAATCACTATATTATTTCTCTGTATATTTTGTATTTTGTATTCCTATTTAGGATTTCTTATTTAGGATTTCTTCCTAATTAGTAGAACACAATTATAGGAATCAATTGTATATATATACCCATGTACAGATTAATTGAAATTAATGAGAATCATCTCTTTCTACATGGTATCAGAGCAAGTCATCAATCTAGGGTGACTATTTGTTCTCACTACCCAGTTTAGGAGAGACCTTGGCCGCCGATCGGCCGTTTCAACCCCGTTCAACATCGCCGGCGTCGTCTCAACCCCCTCATTCCACCACTGTGTGTTGTTGCCTGATCCAGTATAACCATTAAAGGACTTCTGAGATTTGGCTCTCAGATCTTATTTTGGTATTTGCTTGATTTGTGATTTTGGGTTATTTTGCTGCTATAAGCACTTTGGATTAGCGTTTCGGTTAGTTTTCTTTGTCTCAACAAATGGCAGACAATAAGAATGTTATTTCTGATGTGATTCCGGTGATGACTAAGATTACGGAACACAAACTTAATGGTTCGAATTACAGGTGGAGTAAGGCATTAGGGTCTATTTGCGTAGCATTGATAAGGATGATCACCTTACTAAAGATCCACCCACTGATGATACACGACAAACTTGGCTAAGGGAGGATGCTCGGTTATTTTTGCAGCTTCGGAACTCGATTCATAGTGAGGTAATTAGTTTAATTAATCACTGTGAATTTGTTAAGGAATTGATGGATTACTTAGATTTTCTGTATTCTGGTAAAGGGAATATCTCCCGTATTTATGATGTTTGTAAGGCATTCTACCGTGCTGAGAAAGAAGATCAGTCTCTCACGGCTTATTTTATGGATTTTAAATGGGTATATGAGGAACTTAATGTATTGTTGCCTTTTAGTCCTGATGTGAAAGTTCAGCAGGCCCAACGGGAGCAACTGGCTGTTATGAGTTTTCTTGCAGGCCTTCCTTCAGAGTATGAGGCGCTAAATCTCGGATCCTCTCGATTACGAGATTTCCTCTTTGCATGAAACGTTCACATGGGTCCTTCGTACAGAGAGTGCTCAATCTTCACAGCCTGCCAGTAGTGCTCTTATTAGCCGTAATCCAAATGGACAACAGGGTAATAGAAGAGGAAGTAGAGGAGGAATTACGAACAGCAATGTAATCGGTGTAATGAAGAAGCTAGTTCTAATCAGGACTCAAGAGGAGTCATTTGTTATTATTGCCATGAGCCTGGCCATACAAAATATAATTGTCCGCAACTTCAGAGAAAAAATCAGCGATCATAGATGGCAAATATGGCAGCAGAGAATTCTATAGTATCTTCCTCTGAGAAAACTATTTTGGTATCTGCAGAGGATTTTGCACAATTTTCCCAGTATCAGGCATCTCTAAAGCCTACCAGTTCCCCTGTCACTGTGATCGCTGAGTCAGGTAAATCCACTACATGCCTTGTGTCTTCTTCATCCAAATGGGTTATTGATTCTGGTGCGACAGATCACATGACAGGTAATTCTAGTCTTCTATCTGCTTTTCAGTCTAATCTCACTTCCTCTACTGTTACTTTAGCTGATGGTTCTACTTCTTGTGTCATGGGTTCTGGAACTGCGAACCCGACTTTGTCAATTTCTTTGACTTCTGTTTTGTGTTTACCAAAATTCTCTTTTAATCTACTTTCTGTTAGTAAACTTACTCGTACCTTAAATTATTCTGTTTCCTTTTTTCCTGACCAGTGTTTGTTTCAGGATCTTACGACGAAGCAGATTATTGGTAGAGGACGCGAGTCAGGTGGTCTCTACATTCTGGAAAATCATGTACCGCGGTCGCTTGTTTGCTCCAGTACCTTAACACCTCTTGAAGCTCATTGTAGATTGGGTCATCCTTCTTTGTCTACCATGAAGAAGCTGTGTCCTCAATTTCAGTCTTTATCAGTACTAGAATGTGAGTCGTGTCAGTTTGCAAAACATCATCGTTTGCCTTCTGTGTCTAGAGTCAATAAACGGGCTTCATCTCCTTTTGAGTTAGTTCATTCTGATGTTTGGGGTCCTTGTTCTGTTACATCTAAAACTGGATTTCGTTATTTTGTTACTTTTGTTGATGATTACTCTCGTGTTACCTAGTTATATTTAATGAAGAATCGTTCTGAATTGTTTTCTATCTTTTGTGCCTTTTGTAATGAAATCAAAACTCAATTTAATATTTCTGTGCGCATATTAAGAAGTGACAATGCCAAAGAATACTTTTCAGCACAATTTCAGCCTTATATGACACAAAATGGCATTTTTCATTAGTCTTCCTGTGTGGATACCCCATCCCAAAATGGCGTGGCCGAAAGGAAAAATCGTCATCTTCTTGAGGTAACTCGTGCTCTTCTTTTTCAGATGAAAGTACCTAAACACTTTTGGACGGATGCAGTTTCTACAGCATGTTTTTTTATCAATCGTATGCCGTCTTCTGTCCTTAATGGGGATATTTCTTATACTACTTTGTTTCCTACAAAATCTTTGTTCCCTATTGAACCCCGTATTTTTTGTTGTACCTGTTTTGTGCGTGATGTTCGTCCACAGGTTACTAAATTGGATCCAAAATCTCTCAAATGAGTCTTCCTTGGATACTCCCGGCTCCAAAAAGGGTACCGTTGTTTCTCTCCTACTCTTAATCGTTATCTTGTTTCTGAAGATGTCATATTTTTTGAGTCCACTCCATTTTTTCCTCCATCATCTGTGTATGAGAGTCAGAAGGAGGAGGATAATCTCTTAATATATACTGTCCAACCAATGTCTAGTCCTTTCCCTTAGCCTGTTCCTTCTGTCTCTAGACCTACTCGACCTCCCGTTGTTCATGTTTATTCCAGGAGATTGGAGATTCCTGACTTAGATCCTCCACCAGCTACTTCGTTGGGAGATCCTGTACCTCATACTGATCATGATTCTGATCTAGACTTACCCATTGCTCTTCATAAAGGTAAACGTTCATGTACTTACCCTATCTCTTCTTTTGTTTCTTATAATCAATTGTCTTCTTGTTCTCGGTGTTTTGTTACTTCTTTAGACTCTGTTCCTATCCCTAATACTGTTGATGAGGCATTGTCTCATCCTGGCTGGTGTGATGCTATGAAAGAGGAAATGGAGGCTTTAGATGCTAATGGTACATGGGAACTATTGCCTTTGCCCACTGGTAAGAAAGCTATTGGTTGCAAATGGGTATATACAGTAAAGGTAAATCCTGATGGTTCTGTGGCTAGGTTAAAAGCACGCCTTGTAGCAAAAGGATATGCTCAGACATATGGGGTTGATTACTCTGATACTTTTTCTCCTGTAGCTAAACTTACTTCTATTCGCTTGTTTATCTCTTTAGCAGCTACATATGATTGGCCCCTGCATCAATTGGATATCAAGAATGCTTTCCTTCATGGTGATCTTCAGGAGGAGGTGTATATGGAGCAACCACCTGGGTTTGTTGCTCAGGGGGAGTTGGGTAAAGTTTGTAGGCTTCGGAAGTCTCTTTATGGCTTGAAACAAAGTCCTAGGGCATGGTTTGGGAGATTCAGTGAAGCGATGAGAATTTGGTATGCAAAAGAGTAAGTGTGATCACTCAGTATTTTATAGGCAATCTGAGGCTGGTCTAATTCTCTTGGTAGTCTATGTGGATGACATTGTCATCACTGGGAGTGACTCTGTAGGTATTTCATCTCTTAAAACCTTCCTCCAAACTCAGTTTTAGACCAAAGACTTGGGATTGCTAAAGTATTTCTTGGGTATCGAAGTTATGAGAAGTAAGAAGGGTATTTTTTTGTCTCAAAGAAAATATGTCCTCGATCTATTGACAGAGACAGAAAAATTAGGTGCTAAGCCTTGTAGCGCACCAATGACTCCAACTTTACAATTGTTAGCAGAGGATAGTGAGTTGTTTGAAGATCCAGAGAGATACAGGAGATTGGTAGGAAAATTGAACTACCTTACAGTCACTCGTCCTGACATTGCTTATGCCGTTAGTGTGGTAAGTCAGTTTATGTCTTTCCCAACTGTTGCTCATTGGGAAGCCTTGGAACAAATCTTGTGTTATCTGAAGGGCGCTCCAGGAAGAGGTTTGCTATATAGTAATCATGGGCATTTGAATGTTGAATGTTTTTCAGATGCCGACTGGGCTGGATCTAAGGTTGACAGGAGGTCAACTACTGGATATTGCGTTTTTATTGAAGGAAATTTGGTGTCTTGGAGAAGCAAGAAGCAGAGTGTAGTTTCTCGATCTAGTGCTGAATCCGAATACAGAGCCATGGCACAATCAGTATGTGAGGTAATGTGGATACTTCAATTACTAGATGAGACAGGTTTTAAGACCTCCCTGCCTGCAAAATTGTGGTGTGATAATCAAGCTGCTCTTCATATTGCTTCTAATCCGATGTTTCATGAGCGGACTAAACATATTGAGATTGATTGTCACTTTATTCGTGAAAAGATTCAACAACAGATCATCTCAACAGGACACATCAAAACTGGAGAGCAGTTAGGAGATATTTTCACAAAGGCTCTGAATGGAGCTAGGATTGACTACATTTGTAAAAAGTTGGGCATGATTAACATCTATGCTCCAACTTGAGGGGGAGTGTTATGGAAAGTCAATCACTATATTATGGAAAGTCAATCACTATATTATTTCTCTGTATATTTTGTATTCTGTATTCCTATTTAGGATTTCTTATTTAGGATTTCTTCCTAATTAGTAGAACACAATTATAGGAATCAATTGTATATATATACCCATGTACAGATTAATTGAAATTAATGAGAATCATCTCTTTCTACAGTGTTAATCTCAGCTCGAATAGCTTCCAATAATGACATTATTGGTTACGAAATAGCCATTAAAGTGCATTGTTCTTCATCTCGCCGAGATAGTGCATCAACCACAATATTTTGTTGCCCAGCTTTATACTTGACTCAAAAATCAAAACCAACTAATTTGCTGAGCCAGTGCTGCTGTGGCGAGGTAGTAAGCCATTGCTTAAGCAAATATTTCAAACTATAATGATCAGTTCGGATAAGAAACTGCCTTCCCCACAAATAAGGGGGCCAATGAACCACCGCATTGGCCAAACCAATTAATTCTCGCTCATATGCAGCCAGTTTATGGTGTCGGCCAGCCAATTTGCGACTGAAAAAAGCAATGGGGTGGCTGCTCTGTTGAAGAACTGCACCGATTCCTACACCCGAGGCATGACATTCGACTATAAATTCACCATTAAAATTAGGGAGTTGAAGAATAAGGGCGTGCGACAATGCAGTTTTAAGTGCATCAAAGGAAGTGGCAGCCTCAGCAGTCCAGTAAAAGCTATTCTTTTTTAACAAACTCGTCAATGGGTTAGCGAGCTATCCATAATTACAAATAAATTTTCAGTAATATCCTACTAGCCCAAGAAACCCTCGCAATGCCTTAATAGAAGTAGGTGGTGGCCAGTCCAGGATGGCTGAAATCTTAGAAGTGTCAACTGCAACACCAACAGCACTAATGACATGATCAAGATAGGCCACTTGCTCTTCACCAAAGGAACATTTGGATCTTTTAAGGAATAATTGGTGAGAGCGAAGTAACTGAAACACTATACGGACATGTTGCAAATGGTCTTCCCACATTTTGCTGTAAATCAAAATATTATCAAAGAAAACTAGAACGAACTTGTGTAAGTAAGGCTGAAATACCTCATTCATTAATGCCTAGAAGGTGGATGGAGCATTGGTGAGGCCGAATGGCATAACCAGAAATTCGAAGTGCCCATGATGAGTGCGAAAGGCTGTTTTCTCTACATCTTTAGCCGCTATACGGACCTGGAAATATCCCGATTTCAAATCTAATTTTGTGAAGTACCGAGCACCAAGGAGTTCATCAAATAACTCATCCACTATTGGAATCGAAAACTTATCTTTAATTGTTTTAGTATTAAGCTCCCGGTAGTCGACACAGAAATACCATGTGCCCTCCCGTTTTTTAACAAGCAAAACTGGTGATGAGTAAGGGGAATGACTAGGGTGGATGATTCCTTGGCTTAGCATTTCCTCACACTGCTTCTCAATTTATTCTTTCTGAAAATGAGGATATCTGTAAGGCCAGACTACCACAGGTGCTGAACCCAGAAATAAGAATATACGGTGATCACATGAACGAATGGGAGGCAAGCCTTTGGGTTCTTAAAACAAATCAGCAAATTGTTCAAGAATTCCCTCCAATCCTTCTGCTTGCTGTGCATTCAGAAGTTGTAGTCTTGGTTTATGTCCAGGTTGGAGCCCCTGCAAGGTGACCTGTCTATTTCCCAATTCGAAACACATAGTGAGAGTTGAAAAATTCCACCAGATAGGGCCCAATGTCATCAGCCATCATACACCTAAAACCACATCAAATCCATCTAGTGGGATAACATATAATTCGATAGGGAAGTGTTCACCAGATACTTGAATAGTCTCCTTGCACGTGCCCATACTAGGAATCTTTTCTCCATTTGCCACTACCACTTGTAAAGCACTTTGAGAATCCAAGGTTGCTCCCAATTTTTGTGCCATAATTTTGCTGATGAAGTTATGGGTGCTACTTGAATCGATTAATATTGTGACTAAACAACCTCTGATGTTGGCTATTAAGCCCCAGTCCAGAAAATAATCCTTCACATAAATTTGCATCTACAAATAAAAGAAGAAAAGTCTAATGAGTACAAAGAAGAATAAGATATGAGAAAACCGCACACCCAGAACCTCTGTATGATCCATCCCCAGAGGTGTAATGCCACAGACAACAGGCTCTTTAATCTGAAATGTTTTACAAACAAAACTAGATCATTAACCATTGACCTCATTCTCTATTTCACTTTATAATATTCATAAAGGAAAGCTTTACAAAATAAGAATTTTCTCAGTTGTCAGCCTATCACACATTTCTTGGAAGTATATGTCAAAAGGCCAATAATTGGTGTAAGCTCTACAATAATCAATATACTTGAATCCAGGAAGAGAGCATACCACATTTGTTGAATCCTTTCTTCCTCCGAGACCAACTTCAATTATGGAAACATCAACCTGTTAAAAAGAAAGGAAAAGCAGAATGAAAAACTTAAAAGGACCCCTTATTGCTTAGTCAAAGTGAAATAGGTATGATGTTGATCAAGGATTTAAAAAATTTTGCATAGAATTCAAGGAAAAAAAATGTAGCGAGGACATGTTAATGCAGCACTGGAAGTATAGGAATTATAGTATCTTTTAGGAATTTTATTCTTATTAGATTTATTATTATTATTTTAGTTTAAGTTTGTTTAGGATTTCTAATTAGTATTTTATTGCTTTAGGTTTCTAATTGTAATGTAATTAGGGTAGCAAAACTCTACAAATAGGACCCATGGTTTCTACATAATTGGCTTTGCTTATTATGATATTATTAACAATTAAATAAAATTATTTGAAACTTTTTTCTCTTGGTCTTGGTTTCTTTCTTGGTTTTACATCAATTTGGTATTAGAGCCTTCAAAATCCACCCCTTCCTTCTACTGTTTCCCTTTGAAATTCCTTAGCCTGCTAATAAAAAAACACAGAAAACAAACAGCACCATCACCCCTCCTCCCTTCACCAGCCGCCACCATCCAGCCTTCAAAACCCAGCACTGCCACCACCAAAAGAACACCCAGACTAAGGCAACTTGAGCAGTACAACTCCGGCTGTCTAGGAAGTGGGAATCTTAGAAGGTGATGGTAATTCTTCTGTCTCCTGAGTCATATAATCTTCCAACTGCTCCATCAACTTTAAAAAAAAAAAAAAAAAAAAAAAAAACCCTCCTAGATAGCCTTATCCTATGAATTAGCTATAGTAGATAATGTTCTTGGCATTTGTCAATATACACAGAGATCCTGTCATTAAGTCTCTTTTAGTCAGAATGACAAGCATATGCAAAGAAAAGTTAAGAGACAGGACTAATTGTGCTACTACCTGATTGTTTCAATTAACAATGAGGAAACTTACTATTAACTTCATTTTGCATGTTAAAAATTCTGTTGTCAACCTGTTCACAGACAAATATTTTGAATGCTAAGACTGTGAGGAATTGAAATAGTGGGGGCATTGGCAGGTCTGTTCCTGAAATCAAAATTTCAAGAATTAAGTAGCAGCCACTACCATTTAAAGATTGCACAAATATCAAATAATTATTGAAAATAATGAAAGATGTGAAATGAAACCTTCAACTGATTCCAACAATCCCAAAAATACAATAAAAATTTATCTTCAGATATGTCCAATATGCAAAAGCAATTCATAGCCAGACACAAATCAATACCAATGAAAAACAATCGAATTAACAAAGAAAAATAGTTTAGACATTGATCAGCTATCCATAGTCCAAACCTAACAGCTAGCATGTATCTGAATCATATGAATGAACTAAACTTCCATATAACTTAAAGGACTATAATTGTAGCCCCCAAATAGGTTGAATACCTATGTCAAAATTGGTTTTGATAATTCCATAAAACCCAAAATTTCTCTCATATTTGACAGTGGAAAGAGTCAAACTCAAATGAAACCATTTGAAGTGCAAATTAATTGTGTAATATCACAATAGATACCAAACATGGACATAATAATGGACATAACAGCTGTTAAACAAAGGTTTTTTGGGGATACTTGTACCATTATCCCTATTACCCAACATTAACAGGCATGTTTCTTTTGATTTGTTAATGGCCATTACCACTGTAATGTAACAATAACAGCTGTTATTTGACCATTACCCTTTCTGTAAGGGATATTACCACATAAAAGTGTTAGTAGTATGCCCTAGAGCATATCATTTTGCATGTATCTTGTACATATTTAATTAATAAAAGGCAATTTTACTTTTCCGTTTATATAATATATTTATGTGTAATAGAAAATGTCCATTAATATTTTGTTAGAAATTATATTATTAAGTTATTAAGAATATGAGTGACAGTATTTCTAGTACAAAGTATCATAAATTGGTTCATAATCGAGGATACTTCACAAAGGACATGACTTATCCAGAAAGATTATAATCATATTTGTTCCTAAGGTATTTATATGAGATATAAATAAGATGGAGTGGTGAGTCTCACATCTACACAAGTTAATCATTATTTAAAATGTGATTTAATTGATTAATTAAAGAGTTTAATTAATTAATTAAAGAGGTTTGGTTTGTAATAAGATTGCAAAGTCTCTAGCATTACTTGAAACTAAATCTAGATTATTGGATGTATAGTATAAATTAAATTTATATTTAATTTGATTAAATATGAATTTAATTATGAGAAATTAATTAATAGAGATTAATTAATTAATTAATTTATATTTGATATAAATTAATTTAAAGAGGAGAAATTATGATTTTGTGTTGAGAACTCAAATTAAAGAGTAAGGGCAAATTGGTCTTTTCATATGGTGACATATGACACCATGAGATGGTGATACATGGCACCATATGATCTTGCCACTTGTCTTCCTGTGATGGAAGACCACATGTCATGATTTAAATGGAACTTGACACTTGGCTTCATAGGATTAAATCAATTAATAACAAGATGGGATCTTGTGATGACATTTGGCAAGGGAGTTAGGGTTTGACCTAAGTATATAAAGAGAGGTTATAAAGAAAAAATCAGCCACTCCTCTTTTTCTCTTATATGGGACGGCACAAAGGTCTCTCCTCCTCTTCCCTTAAATTTCCTCTTGAATTAAATTATTAGAAAGTATTTCTAACACCAATACATTCATACAACCTTCATAAAGCATAAACCCCATCTCAAAATTGGTTGACAAGGCTTGAGAAGGAAATCTAGGGGCTGCCACTGCTACTTTGGTGTGTGCTTGTGGTGGACAAACTAGAGGGACAATATTTGGTCCTAAGAACATTCTAAGATTGCATCAATTGTGCATCAAGAGGTTAGTACCTAAAAATCCCTCTTTTAGTTAGAGTTTAATTGAATTAAATGTTAATTCATAATCTTTAATGGCAAATAAAATTTTTAATGCATGCTAAAATATGTTTTGGTAGCAATTGGGCATTGAAAATTGATTAAGTTCATAAAATACTTGGTATGGTGCATGTAACCTTAGAAAATTTTTGAAATTCAAGATTCTAATGTCCAATAGTCACGCTTCCACTCCTTCAAAAAGAAGATATGTTAGCAAGCATCAGGAGAAACTGCCCACAATCCAAGCTAAAGACTTATTTCCTCCACACATCTGCTTTTTATTTTTATTTTTTTTGCTTCAACCAATTTGAAAGTAATGCCACATTTTACTAGGCATCAAGGGAAAAGGCATATAGAAAGGAGAATTCTTCATATTTTCTTTTTGTTTTTTTTTTGGTTACTTATACTTACAAAAGTTTTAGTTTATGTTGTAGTTAATTTTAGTTGATTCTATTGATATCTATTATTTTACTGCATTTTGCAATTTTTTAGCAATAGGTCATTACTGTTATGTTACAGCCTTGACAGTCCCATTTCCACTACATGCTACCATGACTGTTATCAAAGCCATGCCTGCAATTAAAACCAATGATTCCAAAAAGAAGAAGCTTCTAGTGCCTCTAATAAAACTAGAAAAGTTTGAAGGAGCATTTGATGGTCCAATGATCATGAAATAACCAGTCAGTTAACATAGCAATTAAAGATCACAAATTTTTCTTCCATCTCATCAGCATTTGATCTTCATAACTCCATAATTTAGGGGACATGTCCTTAGAGAACTATTTTTTGTTGTTATTGTAAAACTCAATAACTCATTATCATGGTTTTTATTCCAGGCATGGAAGTAATAGATTTGAATTTTTCTTTTTTCTCTTTTCTTGTTTTTCCCTGTATGGGACCCGCAGGGGGGGGGGGGGGGGGGAGGTTGTGTTATAAATTCAAACACTAAGCCATCTATAAGGAATCTTTCTCTCATGTCAATTAGGTGAGGGGAAGTAAATAATCCTGTTCGAAAGCCACATTCTCATAAAATAGCTTCAAAGAATGTGCACGTTGAACCGTGAAATAAAACAATCAAAGGAAAACAAACCATGTTAAAGAATGAGTGCTATCAAATACCATTGGCTTTTCAAATTTTAATACACTTTTAACAATATAAGCCTCAGATCAAAATCTGATAGCATAATCACGGGTAGAAGCTGTGAAACTTATATTGATATTTCCTCTTCTTTTCTTTTTCCTTGTGTGTGTAGAACATCGAGTTATTGAAGTAAAAGTGCACCTATTTCCTTCAGCATGCTCATGTGACACCAAACAATATTTTAGAACAGACACTGTTTGGGACACGGACAACAAAAAAGGTTTGATCTAAATGTTAAAGTGAGATTTAAATGACATGTCAGCAGGGTGTAAATTGTTGTCTACAATCTAATCAATTTACTAAGAACACATTTGAAACTGGGATGGGACTGTACCTTCCCTTTTGTTCCAGCTACATGGATAATCTTGAGCTCAGGTATATGCTCTTCCAAGTTGAGTATTTGTAAAGAAACACACATGCTATCTTTCAATATTCAGGCAATTTCATTTAGGACAACAAAATAACAAAGTTTAATAATTTGCCTATCTGCCGGGCATTACCAATAAGAAACTTCAAAGGGCATTTTTCCCTGATATAAGCAGGAAACAGGTTCATAGTAGAGATGAAAAACTAAAGGAGCACTTGAATGCCATGTACAATGTCGATAAATAAAACTAATCAAGCATAATGATTCAACCAAAAGAATGGAAACAGGTAATAAAAACACCATAAAAGGTAAAGAAGCATCGACTGACTTGTACAGAATAAAAGATTGTTGCCCCTTGCTTATATACCCTTTGCAAAGCAAGAATGTTATCGTGTTACCTTAAGATACATCTGCATCCTGTCCAATTTTCCATATTTGCCACCAATGGATGAGGGGGTTCCACGTTTCTGACGTGTAATAAGGGAGGAAAGTGCTTCCATGGCAGTTCCGTAGGAGTTTGAAAGAGGCAGGTCCTGCAAAGAATCTTTGACAGCCTCATTGCTTTTTGTTTTTTCCATGACTTGAGATGACATCTTTTGATACTTAAAACCTGAAATGTGAACCAACAAAGAAATTTTGAAAACTCATATCAAACCTTTCATCCCCTGAATCAATACTAGGGCCACCTCATGTGATCTTACTTTGTTTTAAAGTTCCTTTAGTTATAGTATTTATTGTTCAAGTATTCAGTTTTGAATATATAAAGTACATAACTTTGATTGTACCTCTTGCTTGGAAATGAAGTTTCCTGTGCTCAATCAGATCATGTGTGCCCACAAAAGCTGGCTGAAAAGAATACTTCCATGGTGCTCTGGTAGAAAATCGATATTCTCTCTCATGGAAATGTGAAACTCTAACTATCCCACACTTCAGATCATTGTTCATAGGAAACATTAACCCTGCTGCAAAAACAGGAGTCAATCTTTAAGCACTGTGATCTCTCCCCAACTCCACATCTTTATCTAAACATAGTATCTGACTAGCAAAAACAGACTGAACCAATGGTAGAACTCCTTAGGGAGATTTCCTAGAAGGTCGCTGCAACTTAGTAGCAGAACAATGTAAAACTCGATAAGTGGGGGAAAAATCCTCTCATCTGCCACAATCAAATTACACTTTCTCTACCCCCAGTTCCTTACTAGTCAATCAATCCTCAAATCAGCTAATACAACTTACAGAACAAAGAAAGCACTAAGTGCATGTTTGGTAGGATGTAATTAAACCTAATGGAATGTAATCAAATAAAAATTTAATAGAAAAATGAGCTAACGGTTAATTTCATTACATGAGTTGCCTACAATTATGCTATACCAATAATGTACTAAGACTATGGCCATTAAATGGGAATTCCATTTCTGCGTTTTGGATGCTTAGAATCAGAAACATCAGATGAAGCAAAAAGATAAAAGTTCCTTGCTAATATAGCAAGGGGCCCAAATCACAATAAAAGAATATTGAATTGTCACCATTCTCTTCCTCTAGTGCAAGTGATAAATTAAACAAACAATTATATTAATTCAGAAGAATAAAGGTCAATGCTTTCTGGTACCAGACAAATAACAAATACCCAGAACTCATTTCTCTCCTATTCTCAAATTTTCTTGGCAGTCAACAAATAAAAACCACTAATAACACGTAAAAAGCCACCAAAAAAAGAACCAAGAAACCATATGTTCCATGCATAAATGTATATAGAAAGAGAGAGAAAGTGAGAGACTTACAGGGATGTAGCCTGTGATTAACAGTGCTTTGAGACCAAGAAAATTAGGAGTGTGCTACACGTGATAATAATGTATGATTTAGGGTAGTGGACCCCGCCTTGTGTCTTATCTGTTTTACTACTTTCTTTCTTGAGGATTTCTTTTTCCAACCATTTTTTCTTGAGGATGTTAATTTTCTAATTCGTTGGCTTTGTAAAGCAAAGTTGCAACAAATCCTTAGGGGTTGTGAAATATTCGTTGAGACCCTCCATTTTTAACACACACGGGGGCATATATATATATATATATATATATATATATATATATATATATATATATATATATATATATATATATATATATATATTACAGATAATTTAATAAAATTTTACAATTCATTTTATAAAATTTTTATAAATTGATTTTTTTAAATTATTAATTATAAAAAAATTATTAATTTAAATAAAAAATAAATCTTTTAAAAAAATACACCAATAATACTTTTTTAAGAATCTAATAGATAAATTATATATAGTAAATTTTATTAAAAATATATAAATATGTTACTAATTAATTACAGTAAATTTGGTTTGATTAAAAAAAATTACTTGCGTAATATATAGTATTCATAGTAATTATTTTTTACATTAAATTAATAAATTTTTCATAGCAAGTAGTTTTAAAAAAATGTATAAATTTACAAAAATTATATGCTATAAATTATAAAATTTTGTTTATATATATATATGAGCTTGGAAAATTGCATTTTAAAATTTTTAAGTTTATAATTTTTAAGTATTGAAAAACTTGCTCATGGTGTTATATATCTCTGAAAATAATAATTTTTTAAATAATTTTTTTATTAGATTAAAATGGTGAGCTCTTATTTAAAAAATTATATTAATAATATTAAAATAACTATGTACTAGATTATTATTTGTAAAATTTAAACATTTATTTTTAAAATAATTTCATATATTTAAAATCTAAGAATTTTTAATATTAATATTTAAAATTCACCACGTTACATATGTGTTTTTTTTTTAATTTTATTTATCTTTTTATTGGTATATACTAACTAAATTAAAAACTAATAGAAAATAATTTATTAATTAACTTATTTCAAAATTTAAAATTAAATGTTTTATATTTGTATATTTTTTACTAAATATAAAATTATATCAATTACAAGTAAAAAATTTATATATTCACACATGAAAAAATGAAATTAATTTTAAATTTTATTATTAATAAAATTTTATAGCATGATTATGAAAATATAAAATATAAAAATATATATATTAAATTATATTATTAAAATAAAATAATAAATAATCTGCATAACACGCAGGTAAAACAACTAATTAAAATATTAAGCAGACGAAATAATTTAATTACTATGAAAAACTTTTCGTTATAATTACTTTTTTAATCACAAATAGATAGAAATTGTATAAATTAACATACATAATCACAATAACAACCAAGTAGAAAGATGCAAAGCGAGATTCGATCTGATTTTGAGTTTGAATAAATAGTTTTGATTTAAAATTTAAGGAGATCATATCTGACTTTTTATAGTTTCATTTTAAATGATTTTGGTTCGATTTTAATTCAATTATAATTTTAATCAAATTTAACGGTTGAAATTTTTAATTTTTTTATTATTTAAAACAAATTCAGTTTGATTCTGAAATGAATTGACTGATTCAATTTAATTCAATATCAAATTTAATCAATTTTAATGTGATTTTTAATTCTAATTTGAATTCATTCGATTCTAATTGGATTTCTTTTACTTATCAACTCAGCATCCATATGTAATTTATATGCTTCTTGACATAATTATTTTTATATATTATATATTATATATTTATTAATAGTAATATAATTCAGTAATTTATTTTGATAAACATTTTTATTATTAACTTTTTTAGTAAAATTTTTTTAGTGTTGAAATACATTAGAATTTTAAAAGTAGAAAATAGACTCACTATCTCATCAAATGCTAATCAAGTATTATTAATAGCCAAATTAACAAAATTTATCCTTAAAAATGAAATTATCTTATTTTTAAAACTTTTCTCTAAAATCCATAAAATTTTGGAGTCTAAAAAGAAATACCAAGAAAAAGGAATTATAAGAGAAAAGTAAAAATCTATACTATATATAAAAAAATGAGAGAAAACATTAGAATTACCAAAAATACCCTTAATTATTTATATTATTTATAAAAATATCAATAAAATATATAATAATGATAAACATATGATTCATTGCTAATAATGTATATTAACGATAAAATCAGTTGCTAATTTTTCTTACTTCATCACTAAAAACTTTTAGTGATATATGTCACTCATACTTTTAACAACGAAAGGCTAGCTATATCACTCCGTCACAAATAACTTCTAGTCACAGCATAACCATTACTAAATTCCTAAATAATTTCAATTTATAATATTACTATAATTAATATAAATTAAAATTTTAATACTATTTTTTTAATAACTCTACTTATAGTAAAAATTTTATTGTAATTCCTAATATAGTAAGTGTATAATTTTAATCCTACAAGTATTGTTAAATTCATTAAAAATTATTTAATTCATTATCATTAAATTAATAAAAAAAAATTTAAATACCCAATCTCACTTCTACTAATTTATTTTTTTAATTGTTCTAAATATTTGCAGCAATAAACAATAATATCATTAACGTAGTCATAAAAATACTATTAAAAATTAGCTATTTCATTAACATAATTATATATTTGTTATTAAAAATTAAATAATTAATTAAATAATCAATAAATATTAAATTCTAATATTATTCATGATAACTATTTTATTTATTATAAATTTATAGCTATTTTAAAAAAAATTATTAGTAAAATATAAACTTTAAATAAATATTATAATCGAAAACTTAAATTTTAATCTAATTCAAGTACAACAATCACTTTATTGATTACAAATTTATAGCTTTTTTTTTAAAAAAAAATATTGATTTTGATAAAGCAGCTAAATGGCAGAAAAAATCAAAACATTTATCTCAATTATCCATTGTAACCAAACCTTTTAATTTTTTAATTTAATCATAAATTTAATTAAAAGCAATTAAATTCATCAATTGAAAAATTATTCAAATATTTATATTTTATCAATTTTAGCTAATTTATTTAATTTTATTAATTTATTCAATAATTTTAAAATTTTTATTAATTTTAAGAAACTCCTTATTGTTTAAAAAAAATAATTGAATAATATATCTAATATTTTTATCTTAATTTTTTTCTCTCTTTTTATTATACTTTTGATGCATATTTTTCTCATTATTTTATCTCAAATTTAAAATTTAAAAAATAAAAAAAAATTAAAATAAAACATATATTATAAAAAATATATAACTAAAATAAATATAACTATAACTTTTAAAACGATAAGTATTTGATTTAGTAAAATAATATTTTTGTTTAATTTATTTGAGAATAAAATTTGGCTCATTTTAAATTTTAATCTATTCAAATAAATTTTATATTATTATAATTTAATTATTCAAGTATATCAGTGTTTAAAATTATAATTAATATATAATATATAATTATAATATTTTATTTTTAAATTATATAATTTAAGTTTTCAAAATAATGATATATAAATTTTTTTATGAATACTTCAATTAATTAATTCATATTATATAGAATTATGTATATAATAATAAATTATTATTAAATCCATCTAATCATTAGCCAAACTTTAGATTTATATTATTACATTCTTTTCTAATAATTAACTAATAAATATAAAAGTATAAGTGAAAGATTTTGTCAACCATTTAAATTATTTTTATAATTTTTAAATTTGTAATAATAATAATTAATATATTAAAATCTTAATTTTATTATAAATCATATTTCAAAAAATACTTATCGATGTACTAATTTATAAACAAATAATTAATACTATGTAATTTAAAGACTTAATATTATTTCTTTTCTCAAATTTTTAAGATCATAACTAATTTTTTTTTTTTACATTTTTAGTTTTGTTTTAAAAATTTTTTTAACTCATAATTGAAATTGTTTTAAATTAGCTATTGAGACGTAATTTTGATTATTGATTTTTTTTCGGTCAATTGACATATTATTTTTTGACAATTAATTTATTTCAAATTTTATTGCTAATTAAAAATAATAAATATTTAAACTAAAGTTAAAATTTTCAAAAATTAAAGAATGGGCTATAATAACAAGAAAAAAGTTGAAAATTTTAAATTTTTTTATTATTAAGACTAATTTAAAATTTTAAAATATTATAAATACCTAATAAAATAAATATTTTATATCGTGCTTAGGTAAAATAAAAGATATTATTGATAAACAAGATCATATATTGTTTATTTAAATACTTGTAATTAGAATATAATGAAACTATTTATTTAGATGTTTGCATAATTTTAGTTTATATCATTACCTTAATTTTCTTAATTATATATTATTATAATTGTTTTGAAAGAAAATTTATATCAGTTAGGTTTATCAAGTAATGAGCATGAATTTCTAAAATTGCATATAAAAAAAGTTAAATTATTAATAAATATAACAATATGTAAAATGCACATAAAGAAAATATTATTAATCGTTAAATTTATTCGACAAAGATACAAAATGTAACGCCTTCACCATAGGTAGTCTGTACATTTTACTGTTCCGACGACTCATGTCTGTTCGGACAGTCAAAATGTTTGGAACTACACCTAAACTATAGTGAGGAGGCATAACTTGAAGAAAAAAAAAATGTTAAGAAAATATAGGAAAAATGTAGAAAAAAAAGTAAAATTTAGAGAATTTATTAATTAGTATAAAATAATAAAAATAACTCGATGAGCACCACAAAAGGGCATTTTGGTCATTTCACCCCCCAGAGGTGAATTTTGACATAAATGTCAAAATAAAAAAAAATTAAATTAGAGAATAAAATAATTAACATTAATTAAAATTTATGAAATAGATTAGGAAAATGAGAAGAGAGAAGAAAAGAAAAGAAAAGAAAGGAAAAGAAAAGAAAAGAAAAGAAAAGGCATAGGAAAATTCAAAAAAATATATATATATAAGTAGGCACTAGAGGACAAACTCCCACCCACTTCCATCTTCTTCCTCCATTTCTTCTCTCTCTCTCTTTCCCTCATTTCCTCCATTGTTATCAAGCTTCCAAGCTTGATTTCCCAAGTTTCTACCCATCAAAACCTTTAGCACCCTTCACAAAAAATACTCCCCACTCCATAAGGGAAAGAACCCTGGAATTTTTTGCAGCCATGGAACTTGAAGTTCATTGCTTTTAAGTGATGAAAAATGGTTCCATGAGAATGTGTAATTAGTTGAAATGTTTGGGTGTTTGATTGTGTAGTGTTTGTATAAATTTGAAACTTTGAAAACTAGGGTTTGCGTAAATGTTGAGGACTTTGTGTAAAATGTTGAAATTGATCTATTAGGATGAGATTGTTGCTTATAGAAGTGTATTGCATGCAAATTGAAGTAAGGAAGTTGGAGGAGATTGAGTTTTGGAAGTGTCAATTTTATGCAGGTTGTGTTTGTTGAGGGCAGTGTACATTTTAGGCCATAAATAAAATTGTGTGACCCCAATTGGTATGAGGCCAATTGGAGGTGAAACTAGACCCAAAATAGCCCATATTCTATGAAGAAACCATGCCCAAATTCTGTCCAAAACTTGACCTAAATTCTGCCTAAATTCGGATTACCCTGCAACCCAACCCAGAAAATGACCAAATGAACAGTACGTGTTCATTTGGTCATAACTCTCTCTATACTGGTCCAAATGACCTAAAATTTCACCCATGGAAAGTTTAGACATAGGGCTACACTTTTTATGAAGACCACTTAACCTAGTTTTGCCTTTAACCAATTCAAATTATTAGCACAAGTTGGGTCACTGAAACTGCCAACCCAGAAAATGACCAAATGACCAGTACGTGTTCATTTGGTCATAACTCTCTCTATACTGGTCCAAATGACCTAAATTTTCACCCATGGAAAGTTTAGACATAGGGCTACACTTTTCATGAAGACCACTTAATCCAGTTTTGCCTTTAACCAATTCAAATTATTAGCACAAATTGGGTCACTGAAACTGCCAACCCAGAAAATGACCAAATGAACAGTACATGTTCATTTGGTCATAACTCTCTCTATACTGGTCCAAATGACCTAAAATTTTACCAATGGAAATTCTAGACATAGGGCTACACTTTTCATGAAGACCACTTAACCCAGTTTTGCTTTTTAACCAAATCAAATTGTTAGCAAAAGTTGAGTCACTAAAACTGCCAACCCAGAAATTGTCCAAAATACTGTTCCTTTGGTATGCTTGACCAGTTTTGGCAAAAATGCCATAACTTGGTTTCCAAAGTTGCAAATTGAGTGAAACTAGTGCCAAAAGTTTTATAAGACATAGCACAATAATTTTTATGTTTTGACCAAGCTCTAGAACCCATTGCATCCTAGGGAAAATATTAGCCAAAGTTAGGAATTGAAATCTAGAAAATGTTAAGTTGAACCCAGAATGCCATTTGATACCTGTGTGTTCATTTGGCCATAACTCCCACTAGGAAATTCCATTTGAGATTTTCCAATATGATCTAGAAACATGATACTTAGGGATACAATATTGATTTAGACACCTTTGCCAAATTCTAAGTGTAAAGACCCTAAAAAGAGGGTCAAACATACTGCCCTGAAGTTGATTTTTGCCCTTATAGGACTGAGAGTCAAGGTTAATACATTGACCATAACTCACTATACCAAGCTTGAAAATTTATGAAATTGTACCTGGAAGTCCCTAAAACATAGAGGAACATATCTTGTGAAGGAACCTAAGTCTAAAAATGACAATAAAATGATCAAATGACTGGTCAAAGTTTATTGACTAGAAATTGTAAATTCTGGACAGCTTAGAGGCAAAGGGACCAGTTATGGTATTTTGACCATAACTTGAGTTCTATAACTCCAAATTCAGTGATTCAAAAACTGAAATTCAAGTTTAAATATAGAGGAACAATTGTTATGAAGGAAGTGTGATTAAATAGACATCCTAACCTAGTCAAATTCCTAGATAAAGATAACACATTAACATGAACCTAAAGAAAGGTTCATGGGAAAAATGCTGTATATGATAATTAAAATACTCATAAGGATAATTAAATATTAAAAATGATATGAATATGTAAATTGGGACTAATGTCCCATTAATATGAAATTAATGGTATCAATGAACAGTACTAGAAAATAGTAACAGTGAATAGTGCTAAAATAATTAAAAATGTTTAATTGCCCATAGTATACCTAGACTTATTTATTTAGTTTGGATAAATTGGTATACCAATTAGGGACCACAGATAGCAGTACTGCATATAGAGCAAATCATGAACTGACAATATATGTCTGATATGATTGTTCTACAGGCTATATGCCTACTTACTGGCCATTGTGCCTACTTTATTTCTGGCTTTACAAGCTCGACAATGGTCTCGTGCCCGACGGTGGCCTCGTGCTGATGGATGTATCTGGGGTAGACATATGGTCGTCTAACCCGTATACTCCCGTGTATCCAGCTTTTATAATTTGTTATAGGTTTCTTGGGCATTGATAATAATTAATTAATACTGAATATACAATAAGTAAACAGGAAAGACCCCAATAATTTTAATTGATTCCAAAGTGTAAAAAAATGTAAAAGACCCAGAATTTATGATTTGTAAATATTATTTCAATTGTTTAATTATTATTATTATTATAAATTATGCACCACTAAGCGTTATGCTTAGCGCGTTGGTTTTCCAGCGCGTAGGTCTTCAAGATCGTGACCGCCACAGAGTATTCGGACAGAGTTCAGGCGGATCTGCCACCGATCAGAGTCACCTCATCAGTCTTTTGTATTTTGGTAGGGCCCATGTGTAGACTAGTATTTTGGTTCATTATGTCTAGTCATGATGTAATTACTAGTTTATGATGTATTTTATTTTCGACTTGAAATGAAAACTTATAATTTATTATCTATAAATTTCCATATGAATGCAATAGATGACACTTCATTTTGAGATCTCATAAATAGTTGTGAATGATATGATAAAAGAAAATATGATATGGAAATATGTGAGATGACTATGAATATGTTAACACGTGATAGTGGAACCCGCCAGATGCTAATAAAACAGAGGAGGATCTATCCGGGTTTCCACAGAAATAAGATATATATATATATATATATATATATATAAAATTCTACACATAAATTACCTGATTTAAATGACATTAAAATTTACAATAGACATGACAAGACAAGATAGGGTGCTCCGGCACCGAATGTGGCACTTCTTGCTCGGCTATACAATAGACGGGTAAAGGGCGTCACATTTAGTGGTATCAAAGCAGAGGTTTAGGCGATTCTCGACCTAAATAGTTCGAAATAGATAGAGTGCATCACATGCATGGGCCTTTAAATAGAGTCGAGGTGACACTAATGCAGATCTATTTCTTTGTCTGTTTTATAAGATCGATGGCATCTGATCCTTCAGAGCACAGACCTCCGAGACCGATAGAGGAGGAAGTAGAGAGTCACGCACCTGCTCCTAGTCTGGGGAGAAGTGGTAGTAGAGCAGAGTCATCTCGAGGTACTGTGAGTAGGGCACAGCAGGCCTTTTATGAACAGATGACACAGCTGTTCCGTCAGATCGCCGGAGCCATTCCCCAGCCACAGCCACAGCCACCTCCACCTCCACAGCCACAGCCACAACCACCTCCACCTCCACAGCCACAGCCACAGCCACAGCCACAGCCACAACCACCACCACCTGTACAGCCACCTCCACCCCCACAGCCGCAACCTATACATAGATCTCCACTAGAGAGACTGTGAAAGTATGGGGCAATTGATTTCAGAGGTAAGAGGGATGATGATCTAGCCGCAGCAGAGTATTGGCTGGAGAGGATAGAGAGGGTATTGCAGCAGTTGCACTGCACCCCAGAGCAACAGTTGGAGTGTGCTCTATCACTGCTACAGGAGGATGCATATAGATGGTGGGTGACAGTATCTAGAGTGGTACAGCCTGCACAGATCACTTGGGATTTCTTTCTGGCTGAATTCAGAAAGAAATACATCAGTCATGTGTACTTGGAAGCCAGAAGGAGAGAATTCCTGGCACTGAGACAGAGGCAGCTGACAGTCTCCGAATATGAGCGAGAATTCATGAGACTTAGCGAATATGCATTGGAGTTGATGCCGACAGAGGTTCATAAATGCAGAAGATTTGAGGATGGACTGAATGACAACATCAGGTTAATAGTGACGTCTCACCACTTCACAGATTTCTCCCTGTTGGTAGCATCAGCCCTTGATGTGGAGAGAGTCAGAAATGAAGAGCAATCCAGAAAGGATAGGCAACGCAAGAGAGGTCCTGGACAAGGCCAGTTTAGTGCACCAGCTACTAGTAGTAAGAAGCATAAAGGTTCACAGAGCCAGACACAAGGCCATAAGGGCCAGTCTGGAGTATCTATAGCTAGTTCCCCGGGTACAGTAATAAGAGAATCAATTTTAGTGCCAGAATGTACCCACTGTGGCAGGATACACAGAGGGGAGTGTCGACTATTGACTGGTGGATGTTTCAGATGTGGGTCTACGGATCATTTCATACGAAGTTGTCCACAGGGGAGTGCTCCCACTACACTACCACCGACTGAGAGGTCTGCCCCAACAGTGCAAAGGGGTAGAAGACATATGAGACCTGAAACAGCTGGTACATCACAGAGGGCTTCTGAGACTACAGAACGGCCCGAGGCTGGAGTAGCACCCCGTGTGTACGCTATGGCTCGAGAGGAGCCAAATCTGGTAGACGTTATCAGAGGTACATTTCCTAATTATAATACCTTTAAGTATGTATTGATAGACCCTAATTATATTCACCCCTATATATACATTGTATCTCCTATTAAAAAGAGGATACCGAAAGATGGGTTCGAAGATGACATGCTTATCACTAACCCTTTGAACCATAAGGTTATGGTAGATTATCAACCGAAAAGGATCGTATCAAAGATAATAGATGGAAATGAGAAGGAGGTTGTATATGAGATGAAAGAAGATGAGTACAGAACTGGTTGAAAAAAAAAAAAAAGAGTTAGCCTATTGGGATTATACCGTGGTGACTATGCAATGCTCTTGATGTTTGTGCTATAAGCTGCAGATTATAGTACCGACTTGGGACTAATGTGTAGAGCTACGTATTTTCAATAGTAAATTGAGATAAGGATAAGATTGTAGAACTAGGATTAATAAGACAGACTAAAGAAAAAGTAAAGTATTATAACACAAAAAGGAGAAAAGACAAGGAGATAGCGGTCCCTCGATTATTTACACTGTGTAAATTTCGAGGACGAAATTTTATTTAGAGGGAAAGAATTGTAACGCCTTCACCATAGGTAGTCCGTATATTTTACTGTTCCGACGACTCATGTCTGTTCGGACAGTCAAAATGTCTGGAACTATACCTAAACTATAGTGAGGAGGCATAACTTGAAGAAAAAAAATGTTAAGAAAATATAGGAAAAATGTAGAAAAAAAAGTAAAATTTAGAGAATTTATTAATTAGTATAAAATAATAAAAATAACTCGATGAGCACCACAAAAGGGCATTTTGGTCATTTCACCCCCCAGAGGTGAATTTTGACCTAAATGTCAAAATAAAAAAAAATTAAATTAGAGAATAAAATAATTAATATTAATTAAAATTTATGAAATAGATTAGGAAAATGAGAAGAGAGAAGAAAAGAAAAGAAAAGAAAAGAAAGGAAAAGAAAAGAAAAGAAAAGAAAAGGCATAGGAAAATTCAAAAAAATATATATATATAAATAGGCACTAGAGGACAAACTCCCACCCATTTCCATCTTCTTCCTCCATTTCTTCTCTCTCTCTCTTTCCCTCATTTCCTCCATTGTTTTCAAGCTTCCAAGCTTGATTTCCCAAGCTTCTACCCATCAAAACCTTTAGCACCCTTCACAAAAAATACTCCCCACTCCATAAGGAAGCCATAGATACCCATAAAAAGCAAGAAAGTTGAGGTTTGGGAAGCTCAAGTAAGGTTAGTGCATTAATCCCTCTTCTTCTCTTTATTAAACATGAAAAGCATGTTTAGCTAAGCATAAATACCATTAAAACAAAAAGAAAATCTAGAGGAAAGAACCCTTGAATTTTTTTGCAGCCATGGAACTTGAAGTTCATTGCTTTTAAGTGATGAAAAATGGTTCCATGAGAATGTGTAATTAGTTGAAATGTTTGGGTGTTTGATTGTGTAGTGTTTGTGTAAATTTAAAACTTTGAAAACTAGGGTTTGTGTAAATATTGAGGACTTTGTGTAAAATGTTGAAATTGATCTATTAGGATGAGATTGTTGCTTATAGAAGTGTATTGCATGCAAATTGAAGTAAGGAAGTTGGAGGAGATTGAGTTTTGGAAGTGTCAATTTTCTGCAGGTTGTGTTTGTTGAGGGCAGTGTACATTTTAGGCCATAAATAAAATTGTGTGACCCCAATTGGTATGAGGCCAATTGGAGGTGAAACTAGACCCAAAATAGCCCATATTCTATGAAGAAACCATGCCCAAATTTTGTCCAAAACTTGACCTAAATTCTGCCTAAATTCGGATTACCCTGCAACCCAACCAAGAAAATGACCAAATGAACAGTACGTGTTCATTTGGTCATAACTCTCTCTATACTGATCCAAATGACCTAAAATTTCACCCATGGAAAGTTTAGACATAGGGCTACACTTTTCATGAAGACCACTTAACCCAGTTTTGCCTTTAACCAATTCAAATTATTAGCACAAGTTGGGTCACTGAAACTGCCAACCCAGAAAATGACCAAATGAACAGTACATGTTCATTTGGTCATAACTCTCTCTATACTGGTCCAAATAACCTAAAATTTTACCAATAGAAAGTCTAGACATAGGGCTACACTTTTCATGAGGACCACTTAACCCAGTTTTTCTTTTAACCAAATCAAATTGTTAGCAAAAATTGAGTCACTAAAACTGCCAACCCAGAAATTGTCCAAAATACTGTTCCTTTTGTATGCTTGACCAGTTTTGGCAAAAATGCCATAACTTGGTCTCCAAAGCTGCAAATTGAGTGAAACTAGTGCCAAAAGTTTTATAAGACATAGCACAACAATTTTTATGTTTTGACCAAGCTCTAGAACCCATTGCATCCTAGGGAAAATATTAGCCAAAGTTAGGAATTGAAATCTAGAAAATGTTAAGTTGAACCCAGAATGCCATTTGATACCTGTGTGTTTATTTGGCCATAACTCCCACTAGGAAATTCCATTTGAGATTTTCCAATATGATCTAGAAACATGATACTTAGGGATACAATATTGATTTAGACACCTTTGCCAAATTCTAAGTGTAAAGACCCTAAAAAGAGGGTCAAACATACTGCCCTGAAGTTGATTTTTGCCCTTATAGGACTGAGAGTCTAGGTTAATAAATTGACCATGACTCACTATACCAAGCTTAAAAAATTATGAAATTGTACCTGGAAGTCCCTAAAACATAGAGGAACATATCTTGTGAAGGAACCTAAGTCTTAAAATGACAATAAAATGATCAAATGACTGGTCAAAGTTTATTGACTAGAAATTGTAAATTCTGGACAGCTTAGAGGCAAAGGGACCAGTTATGGTATTTTGACCATAACTTGAGTTCTATAACTCCAAATTCAGTGATTCAAAAACTGAAATTCAAGTTTAAATATAGAGGAACAATTGTTATGAAGGAAGTGTGACTAAATAGACATCCTAACCTAGTCAAATTCCTAGATAAAGATAACACATCAACATGAACCTAAAGAAAGGTTCATGGGAAAAATGCTATATATGATAATTAAAATACTCATAAGGATAATTAAATATTAAAAATGATATGAATATGTAAATTGGGACTAATGTCCCATTAATATGAAATTAATGGTACCAATGAACAGTACTAGAAAATAGTAACAGTGAATAGTGCTAAAATAATTAAAAATATTTAATTGCCCATTGTATACCTAGACTTATTTATTTAGTTTGGATAAATTGGTATACCAATTAGGGACCACAGATAGCAGTACTGCTTATAGAGCAAATCATGAACTGACAATATATGTCTGATATGATTGTTCTACAGGCTATATGCCTACTTGCGCCATTGTGCCTACTTTATTTACGGCTTTATAAGCTGGCGATAGTCTCGTGCCGACGGTGGCCTCGTGCACCAGGATGTATCTGGTAGACATATGACTGTCTAACCCGTATACTCCCGTGTATCCAGCTTTTATAATTTGTTATAGGTTTCTTGGGCATTGATAATAATTAATTAATATTGAATATACAATAAGTAAACAGGAAAGACCCCAATAATTTTAATTGATTCCAAAGTGTAAAAAAATGCAAAAGACCCAGAATTTATGATTTGTAAATATTATTTCAATTGTTTAATTATTATTATTATAAATTATGCACCACTAAGCGTTATGCTTAGCGCGTTGGTTTTCCATCGCGTAGGTACTGAAGATCAGCAGCCGCCACAGTAGTATTCGGACAGAGTTCCGACCAGATCTGCCATCGATCAGAGTCACCTCATCAGTCTTTTATATTTTGGTAGGGCCCATGTGTCACGACCCAGGGATGGGGTTGGGACGTGCTTGTTCAACCAGCTACGCACTGGGGTGGAAACTTCGTGTCCCACATCGGAAACGGGAAGAAAAGATTTGGGCCATATATGTGAGAGCCTTCCTCACCTGGTCAGCGCGCTTTTGGGAATGAAACCTCCCAAGGGACAAATCCGTGAGGTCCATGGGCCAAAGCGGACAATACTAACTGGAGAAGGATCGGGCTGTTACACCATGTGTAGACTAGTATTTTGGTTCATTATGTCTAGTCATAATGTAATTACTAGTTTATGATATATTTTATTTTCGACTTGAAATGAAAACTTATAATTTATTATCTATAAATTTCCATATGAATGCAATAGATGACACTTCATTTTGAGATCTCATAAATAGTTGTGAATGATATGATAAAAGAAAATATGATATGGAAATATATGAGATGACTATGAATATGTTAACACGTGATAGTGGAACCCGCCAGATGCTAATAAAACAGAGGAGGATCTGTCCGGGTTTCCACAGAAATAAGATATATATATATATATATATATATATATATATATATATATATAATTCTACACATAAATTACATGATTTAAATGACATTAAAATTTACAATAGACATGACAAGACAAGATAGGGTGCTCCGGCACCGAATGTGGCACTTCTTGCTCGGCTATACAATAGACGGGTAAGGGGCGTCACACAAAATAATCAAATTAAATTTTAAAAGTTACATGAAAATAAAATTAAAATTTTTTGTAAAAATTTTATAATTTTTTAAGACAAAATATTTAATAAAATACTAAATTTTGAGAAAAAATAGAAAAATTTACTATATTGACTGATAAGTCTAAATCCGCTAGGTTTAATATCTTGCCATTTCATATATTCATTATACATGGAATTATAATTTCACTATATAATTTCCCATCTTTGCAACGTGTAAATAAACTTGAGAAAAAAATTACTATAAAAATAAATAAATAAATTAATTAATTAATTAAAAAAAATCAATAGTCCAGTCTCGTAGAATTCTGCTATTTAAAAAGAAGAGTTATCTGATCCAGCAAGAAAGATATCAACCTAATTCACACATGGCAGTATAAAAATAAGTACGATCATATATATATATATATATATATATATATATATATATATATATATATATAATAGAAATTTAATTAAATAAAAAATAATTGATAAATTATACATGAAAAAGATAATTATATTTTTTTTATTATAAAAATGAATTATCTCATTATAAATGAATAGAGAAATTCAAACTTATCATCAAAATAAAAAATAAATGAAAAAGAGGGTCAAAGGCTTAAATTTGCCCTTAAACTTTTACGCGATAGCCAATTTGAAAGCATTTAAATAATATAAAAATATTGTTTACAAATCATTAAAAAAAAAAAAAAACATTGTATTCTTACATTAGTTCTTCGATCCATCTCCAGATTTTTTTCAAGATTTAGAGTATGTCCTAAAAACAACTTTCTAAATCCAACTCTGCAATTATTAAATCACCCAAAACTCCAATTGTTCTCTGCTGCGATCATTTTAACACTCTATATTAAGAATAAAATTTAAGAAGGTGTAGATGAAACAAAAAGAATAATAAAAAAGTTTACGAAAGAAAATTTGCGTTAATGATTTTTAACAACCTCACATGATAACATTTCATTACTCTTTCTATTCAATTAACTCAAAGTTCTCCCAAGACAACAACCAAGCAAATAATGCTTTACACTACGCAGATGACTTTGAGTGGCAAATCATTTACTTGAGGATGTTGTACAAGCTGCCAAAGCTTGAGCTCCGGCAATACACAATGGTAATAGGAAGAATAGGAGTGGAATTATTACAGGAAGAAGAACTCTCTAAATATATGCCTGCAAATTGATTCAAGAAGGGCAAAATCTCAGTCAGTTTCCATTAGGCTTGAATCTCAAGCAAAGGAGGAGGAGGAGGATTGAATTGTGAGTGCAAAAGAAGAAGTATTAAAAAATAATGAGATGGACGGTGTGTTTTAACTCGGTTAATCACGTGCTGGCACATGATGAAAATTGGGTTTAATTGGACTAAAATCAAAATATAAGAGATTAGATTGACATTAATTAAAAGTTGAGGGGTTCAATTGACCCCAACTAAACATTAAGGGCTAAATTGACTACTGGATAAAAGTTTAAGGGCCAATTTGAACCTTTAGCCAGAAAAAAAAGAAAGTCACCTATGCAATATGAACTTAATGTTTACAGGTTGTCCAAGTAAGGCAATTTTCCGTCTCCGGCATCTGCAAGTATGAAATGAATGTTAAAGAGAAAGTTATGAGGAGCACCCATAGTCAACTGAGCATATTGAACTAATGCAAAAGGGAATGGGTAACATTTGGTGATTGTAGAAGTCTCATGTGATTGTTGCATTCATGTCCTTGAAAGATGTTTATTTAATACATTTTATTTCTTTATATGATTTTTTACTCACTGAGTTATATTCTCATTCTCTTTCTTCTGTCTACTCCTTCAAAAAAATAAGAGAAGAGATATAGTTAGTAGATTTTGGATAAATAAGCTCTAAGGGTTGATATAGAAATTTTAAATATTTTTTTATACCATTTTGTGGAGTTTTATTAAGATAAATATAATTTTGGTTACTTTTGATATTGTGCTTGGTGATGTCAAGTTTTGCATTAATGTAATATTCATAAGGTAAATGCTTATTTATACAGTCTTATGTCTTCAAATCAATATCAGTATAAATGTGTCGAACATACCTATTTACACAGATACCATTTTTGAATGAAAAGATATGAATGATTATGATGAAAGGATTGCTAATCCTACGAAATGTACAAATTAGAATTGGGAAGTGAAATCTGACAGTAAATTGGGAAAATTCAAGGGAAAAGATATTTTATTTTAATATATATTAATATGTAAGTCATCTCTTGTATAGTTGTAAAAAGTAAAAGTGAGGAGAAAAGTTTAAGGTTTAGGCTTCCTGTAAGAGTAACCATTTCATTGGGGGAAGGTGTTCAGGAGGATGCCATTAGTAAAAACAGTCCCTCTCTACTCTCTGCTATTCCCATATTTCTTATGCACCCTAGGAACGAAGGAATGGCTTTGATACCATTAGTGCTGGGAACCTCTTAAATTGTTGACTCAAAATAAGGATATATTGTAATACTCATCCCAAGTGCCCATAAATAAGCCATCCACGGCATCAGAAGGCAGAGGGCCTTTTGTATTACCATAGATACAATAGTTTGAGTATACCAGCTCAAAGGGTCTAGAGGTGAATCCAATCATCTGCATTTTCTGATACACAGATCCTTTAATGAGGCAAGTTTAAAGCATAGAATGATGCATAAAAGATATAAGAACAGTGGATTTTAAAAGAGAATACAGAGGTTTAGAAAGCACTCATTTTATTGATCTTTCAAAGGAGCGTTTTCTCTACTAAAGGAGTGAGTCCCTTCTGTTACATACAAACCCCTATTTACAGGGAAAAGGGTACACATCCCAACATAACAAGACAAACCTTATCTTATTAAGATTTTTTTTACAGACCCAGAAGAATAAAAGTAAAAGAAATATTACAGACATGGAACGATAGGATTCCTTTATTATTACAACATAAAACAAAGGCACGCTTCTCAAAAAGGTAAATAATTATTTGACAAGAGTGGTCTCAACCACATGGAGTTTAGACCTGGAAAAAGATTGAAATTACAATAGACAAAACTATCAGAATTTATGTCTCCATTCCACATGGGCTTAGGTCTTCATCATATGGATCTTGTGAATCTTGGAAAACATCTTCTGGAAATTGGGCTAGAGCCATTAATGTATTTGGGCCTCGAGCTGCATTCTTTTGCGATCCTAGGCCTAATGATCTTAGATCTACTTCTGGTCTCCTAGGCATAATGTAGATTTCCTAGGCATAGGGGGCTATAAGGTGCTCCTAATAGGAGGTACTCTTAAATCTACCCCATTGAGTCCATATGAGTTGTTCCTTAAGCCTTCTTACATCCTTGGTTCTGTTAGAGCAGAATGTGTTAGTTCTCCATTCATACAACTTACCTTTGAATCAGAATTGTTTTATCTTGGGATGCTGAAAATATGGCCTATGAAAGATGAATATTGTAATAATTGTATCATGAAGTGCTTGTTTCATCCATAGCTGGTCCCTATTAATTATTCTTTGTAATTCTTCCCTCCACCAGGATAATGGGAAAAGTCACTCAAGTAAAGTCTAAATCAGAGAATTATGATTTGCCACATCATGAAAAAATTAAACATTTCCATAGTGGAAATTCGATTGCAATACAATAAATGATAGAGAGGCACCAAAGGAACCAAAGTTCCTTATCTAGGAGCTTGTTTGTAGGCTTCAGAAAAAATGCAATGAGAAATGAGAAGTCCTTGAAATACGTGATAGGTTAAGGGGGCATGTTACTGATTTGTTGGATTTAGGAGATATAGTAAAAAAAAAAAAAAAAAAAAAGTGATTTTTTGTGTAGTTTTGAATTTGGTTAAGATATTTGAAATTAACTTTGGGAAGAAAAATTCATTTCTGAAAAGCTTTTGAATAAGTTGGGGAGAAAGAGTTAGCCATGAAAATAAGAGGAACTATGAATGTGGAAGTGGTGAGTTTGATGGTTGTGACCTTGAAAATAGATTAGGGATCAAGTTCCTGTCTCCTTTTTATATGTTGCACTGTAAAGTCATATTTAGAGAACCAATCCTTAAGCCTTAACAATTGCTTTTTAGGCAAAACCTTATTCTAAAACTCAAGAATCTTTGGGAAAGAAGGGTTGTCCAATTGTACCAAAAAGTAATATCCAATCATATAGAACTCAAATTTCTTGATTCCATATTTTACTACCAAAATCTCTTTATAGAAATGTAATAATGCTTCTCTGTTTCTTTGAATTGTCTATAAGCATGGCCACAGTAGTGTTTAATCCCATCAATTTCTTCAATCGATACTTGGTGGCTGTCGAATCCACCAGAAATTAAATTAACTGAAATTACCAATTATAAAATGTTTTCTGCAGTAAGTGGTCAATCCAAGTCGAACCCTAGAGACTGAATTATTAAATTTCATGCGCTTGTGTAATGGAAAAAAAAACAAAGGTTGGGAGGGGGGGGGGGATAATTCGCAATCCAAAGAAGAATTCAAAAATTAAAAATTAAGATCTAAAATTAAATAAGAAATTCTCAAATTAAACAAACTTCAGTCCAAGGTAATTCGCATTCCAGTGCATTGATTCGATCATAGACAAAAAAAATACAGTTATCTCTTATTGAATACTTAACGTAGATTTACCAAACAGCAAGGTAAAATCCCTAACTTCCCTATACTCATCAATTCGAGCCCAGTACCCTTGTTGACTCTAATTATTAACTGAATTGGTATTAAGCAATCCTCATCAAATTAATAACTGCTTTAAGAATAGAAAGTAGTTAAGCTGAATAATAATTTATGAAACATAAATTATTTAATTCACTCTATTGTTTCCTTATGTTATTATCGAAAACTTGGATCATAATCAATAAAACCTAATTGCTACTCCCGTTCAATCTTACACAACAATTACAGATTATAAAGATGATCTAGCAATTGATCACATCAAACAATTAACTAATAGGCCTTTTTAGCAAATCATTCAATAGATCAAAGACAATGAAATCAGAAAATAATAGATATTCAAAAAGACATAAATTAAATTAAGAACCTGGTCTCACAAATCACTCATAAGAACTAGAATCTCTTGAACTAAATTAAAAACTTAGTCATTCATATTCATGGCTTACAGAAAAATAAAGAAGAAATCAACGAAGGTCTTCTATGGAGAACGAAGTTCTGAATTGGATGTGTTTTAGCTACTGCCCAAAAACGTATTTATAATAAAAAACCTAATCCCAAAGATAGGAACCAAACTAGGAAAAGTTTTGAAATTCAAAAGACAGATTTTCAGCCTGCATTCACGTCTCTGAAATCAAGGCCGATTTTCAGCGACTTTCTTTCCGAATCTGTCTCTACCCTCTTCAGGAAAGTTGTAGCCCTATTTCTTAGCTTTTCAACGGGTACTCATTTACCCAAATTCGAGGTCTATAGCCCAAGTTATGGCCCAAAAATCAGGACTGGTTTAGACAGACGGTCTAGCCCATAGTGACGACTTCATTACCATTTTTTACAATTAAAATGGCCTTATCTTGCTTTCAGCCCCTCATAGAAGTTGTAGAGGTAGCTCTTAAGGTTCAATTGGGCTTGGGCTTGCTTCATTTGGACCTCTGAAACTCCAGATACAAAATAAATACTGAAACTGGTTGTGACAATCAAGTGTGGGCTTTTGCAATAGATCCATAGCTCATTTTGTCAACTTTGGATACTGATTTGGGCTTTGGTCCCTCTTTATCATTTGAAGTACTCTTTCTTAACTTTTCAATGGATTAAACAGCAATTAATTTGGAGATCCACAACTTTAGAAACACCTGAAAAATACAGCAAAGGTCAAATACTGAAAATTTCTCCATTTAACACAATTATTCCACAACTATCTAAAAATATGCCTAAATGATAAATATACTTTAATCAACTGAATTATGCATAAAAACATATTAGAAACACTAAATGTAATGGGAGTAAAATTAATAAAATATGCACTTATCAAATTCCTTCACACTTATTCCATGCTTGTCCTCAAGCATGACTTAAATTCTCAATCAACTCCACTTAGAAGTTTCTTAACTTTACCCTATCACAACATTCTCTAACAAAAGATTAAAAGTTTGAAAGAGGAGGCAAGTAAGGTAATAACCATAACAACAAATTTCATCAATACCATACCAATATATCAACAATTTTCCAACACAAAACAAAAGGCTTGAAATCAATTAAGCTCACACAATTAAAGTTCCATAAAATTTTAAGTCAATACACACCAAAACACAAGGCTAATTTATCAAGGCACAACCAATATAGCTCTTTACAAATCTTAGGGGAGATAGAAATGCCCTTTTATATATATATATTTGAAATTAGTACTTCTCTCTTGTCATAGTTACTTTTTTTTTTTCAACCGTCACCTTCAGAAAAGTACCTTGCTCATATCCTAATTAGCTTTTGGCTTGAGAATCGACATGGGGTTCATGAAGACCCCTGGTTAGTTTGCTTAACTAAAATAGCAGAGCAATTTTCAAGTTCAACCTTTTATTTCCCCCAATTATGCATCTACATATTATAAAGTGCCTTAATAGATTAAACAAAGTTCTAAAATATGCATGACATTAGTTTAAAGCACACATAACTAATCATTTTACCATTAAATCAAGCCTAAATGATTTATGCAAGAAAAAAATTGCTCTATGGTATGGAGAAGAGGGAAAATCTATCATTAAAGTTACTATTACCTTGCCTAAAATCTCAAAAATTCAACCTAAAATAGAAAAATCATTTCAAGGACAAAGCACTTCTCTCCGAAAGTTAATATAGATTCATGAATCAATCTTATGAGAATAAATTTTATTTTATTTATTTATTTATTTATTTATTTAAATTAAAACAACAAATTTCTCCTCTCCCACACTTAAAACTTACATTGTCCCCAATGTAAAGCCGAAATGCAAAGGAAAAGAAAAAAAAATGCTAGAAAATAAAATAAAATAAGATAAGGGAAAGAAAACAAATCTAATTATGGCTAACAAGCCACCCATGGGTTGCCTCCCAAGAAGCGCTTTTGTTTATCATCGTTAGCTCGACATGGCAAAGCTCCTTAATCCACTGAATGCTCCTGAAACCCCTCATAAAATGGCTTGAGTTCATGACCATTGACCTTGAACACTTTGTTAGTTCCTAAACTTTGAATTTCAACTACACCATAAGGAAACACATTAGTAACAACAAAGGGTTCAATCCAACGAGAACGCAACTTACCAGGCATTAGCTTCAATATGGAATTATACAATAAAACTTTTTGCCCAATCACAAACTGCTTCCTTAGTTAGTCATGGAATGCCTTTGTCTTTTCTTTATAGATCATAGAATTCTCATAAGCCTTAAGGCGAATTTCCTCTAATTCATGCAAATGTGATTTTCTTTCCACACCAGTAGTATCCAAATTCAAGTTACAATGTCTAACAGCCTTATATGCTAACTCATCCTCCATGCTTAACTCAAACATATCCTGCACAAATGTATTAACAACATCAAGAGAAAAGACAGAATGATCATCAGCAGGATACTTCATAGCATCAAAGATATTAAATTTGACAATCTCTCCATCAAACTCCACAGTTAAGGTACCCTCATCCACATCAATTTTTGTCTTGGCAGTTTTTAGGAAAGGTCTTCCAAATAAAATCAAAGCTGACTTTGATGAAAGAACACTATCATCCATATCCAGAATGTAAAAATCTGCAGGAAAAATCAATCCTCCAACCTGCACCAACACATCCTCAACTACTCCCAATGGGTAAGCATTATAACGATCAGCTAATTGAATAATGACACTGGTTTCTTTCAAAGGACCCAAATTTGAAGTTTGAAAAACTGAATTTGACATAATATTAATAGATGCTCCTAAATCTGCCATTGCATATTCAAATTTGGAATCACCTATTCTGCAGGGAATAGAAAACGAACCTGGATCCTTACACTTAGGGGGTAATTTTTGCTGAATTAATGCCGACACATTTTCCCCCACACTGATCTTCTCATTATTCCTCAACTTGCACCTTGTAGTGCATAATTCCTTAAGAAATTTGGCATACCTAGGAACTTGTTTGATCGCATCAAGTAAAGGTATATTAACCTCTACCTTCCTGAAAGTCTCCAAAATTTCTTTCTCTTGTTCTTCTTTCTTAGTTTTAGCCAACCTGCAGGGGAATGGAGGAAGAACAGAATTATTAACCTTATTCAGTTTAGGTTTAGTATTTACCTCAACTTCAGAAACTTTAGACTATTTTTCTCCTTGCTTCTTCTTTTTCATTGACTCATGTAGAGTTTGGTTATCAACTTCTTTCCCACTCCGCAATACTATAGCACTCGCATTTTCTCTGGGGTTCATGACTGTTTGTGATGGAAGCTTTCCAGAACCTTGAGCTTCAAGTCTGCTCACAGATGAAGCTAATTGACCAATCTGTGCCTCTATGTTTTGAATGCTATTTTTGGTCTCCTGTTGAAACTGTTGTGCATTGCTAGCAAAAGCTTTAACAATTTCATCAAGTGACATACCTTGATTTAAGGGAGGCGGAGGTGGTTGATTCACTTGTCTCTACTGCTGGTGTCGGTTTTACACAAGTTGATTCCCGTAACTCAGATTGGGATGATCTCACCATCCTGGATTATAAGTATTAGAAAAGGGATCATACCTGCGTTGTGGCTATCCATAATTTCCTACTGCATATGTTGCATTGATTCATCCTCTTGTAACGCAGGACACATGTCAGTAGCATGACCCGAACCCGAACAAATTCCACATACCTTAATAGTTTGCATGTTCCCTACAGCCAATTGCCTTACCAAAGAAGTTAAATCAAAAATCTGTTTCTCAAGGTTAGATGTACTTACCTCATTAACCTTCCTAGGTGTGTGGTCCATTCTCATTCCAAACTACTGAGAGTTTGCTGCCATGTTAGTAATCAGCCTCCTTGCTTCTTCTGGAGTCTTGTCAACCAAAGCTCCTCCACTAGCAGCATCTATCATACTATGGTCCATTGGTAGAAGTCCCTCATAGAAATACTGAATCAAAAGCTGCTCACTTATTTGATGATGGGAACAGCTTGCACACAGTTTCTTAAATCGCTCCCAATACTCAAACAAACTCTCTCTATTGCACCGCCGGATTCCACAAATTTCTTTTCTTATGTTGGCAGCACGGGAAGCAAGAAAATACTTCTCCAGAAATATCTACTTTATCCCATTCCATGAGTTCACAGATCCAGAAGGAAGGTAATACAACCAATCCTTAGCTGTGCCTTCCAGTGAGAAAGGAAAAGCTCGAAGCTTGATTTGATCCTTTGAAACTCCTTGAGGTTTCATGCTGGAACACACAACATGAAATTCTTTTAAATGCTTATGTGGATTCTCACCTGCAAGACTATGAAACTTAGGCAACAAATGGATTAGTCCAGATTTTAACTTAAAAGCAACATTTAAGGCAACGTATTGAATACACAAAGGCTGTTGGTTTAGATCAGGAGCAGCCAACTCTTTCAAGGTTCTAGCAGCCATGGTTTCGTTTTCAGAATTTAAATCCAAATCCGAATCCGAACTTAACTCCCTTGGAGATTGGACTCCTTCAGATGTACTCGAAATCTGCTTAGCTTGCTTAGCCAATTTTCTCAACTATTTAGCTATTTTTTCTACTTTTGGATCAAAGATAAACTCACCAAATTGAGAAGTTCTTATCATAAACAAAAAAAAAATCAAAGTAAAAATAGAAAAATGCCTCAAAACCCTAGAAAACAATCGAATTTGGCCTCAAGAGGGTGGAGCCAAGAAATCTTATGGATTATTGGTCTTGATCAGAACGTCGTTTCCTTTAAAATAGGTATGGGCCGCACTCCTAATTCAACTAAATTTCTTAATAAATAGCAACATCGTAATTTTTTTTTTCGAAAACCTGAAAACAACAACTCACAAACAAAATTAATAACAGAATATCCTAACACCAAAAACACGAATTTCAATAAACTTCAGTCCCTAGCAACGGTGCCAAAATTCTTGGTAGCTATCGAATCCACCAGAAATTAAATTAACTGAAATTACCAATTATAAAATATTTTCTGCAGTAAGTGGTAAATCCAGGTTGAACCCTAGAGACTGAATTATTAAATTTTGTGCGCTTGTGTAATGGAAAAAGAAACAAAGGTTGGGGGGGGGGGGGGGGGGTATCACACCCTACCCCTCCGTAAGGCATAACATGATCCCATAGTATACCTAATGAATTACCAAACTTCATCTACTGATAACCCATTAAAAACACTACAAGGGATTTTAAAACTTTTCTTAATTTTTTTTACAGTGGTGAGCACTATTGATAGGTATTAAAAAATTTTTTAACTGAAGTGAAACCAAATAACACATTTGAAGTATTAATAATTTCTGTAAAAATTTTGGCAGAGTGCCATTTGTATTTTGAATAAAACAGTTCTTCAAAAACCTGTAAAAAGCACTTCCAATAATTTGTTCAATCTCAAACTCCAATAACAGTTTAACACAATAAATTTCCAGTGTTTCCAAAAGCTGAGATAAGATAAATATATCACAATATTTTTACAAGCCAAAATAATTTACAATTTTAATTTACAACTGCTGAAGACCAAGTACAATATATACATACAGTGCACATACATTACAACAAAAACTACAAAATATGGTATACTCGATATACCCGGCGAAATCTCAAAATATGGTACAAGCAGCCTACTCTGCTGCTCTATCCATCTGTCTACCTACGACAGCAATGAAAAAGCTATCGCTGAGCTAATGTCTCAGTGGTGCACAACATTAAAAAATACAATTTAAAAACCATAAGCCATAAATCATATAAACAGTGAATACTTAAAATCATAGTTAAATTCAAAAGACAGTGAATGTCATAAAGAATTTAAACTCCATTTCACAATATCACAATAAATATCAATAAATCATACACACAGCTTAATCATAATTTCATAGTTCAATTCATCCCAAAAGCTAATGGTAACATAGCTAGCTAGCAATAATATGTGTACTAATTATATTCGTCCTCAACAGGCACACACCTCAACACTTCAGCCAGAGAGGGAATTTAAAGTCAATTCGTCCCACTAGACAAGCTAGCGAGGAATTCAATCAATATACATGATAACTGTGGTTTCAAATCATTTACAATGTTTTTCAAGCAATAAGTATCCATCAAATATCATTAAGACAATTTTTCACAATTTAAACAATAACAAATAAATAGTCATAATTTATTTCAATTGAAAAATTGAAAAGAAATAACTGTTGTGCACAAACCTCTAATAAATGCCTCTTGGCCCTGACTCAGTGTTTCCTTCCCCTCCCCTGAGTCTTTGCTAACTAAAACACATAATTTGAAGTGTTTCAGTACTCATTTAAACTGTCTCTGACAATAAGGTTAAATAATTAATTTATTTAATTCTATTGTTTTCCTTAGTCAACCTATAATGTTGACCCTCGATGCACTCTAGGTGAATTAGGTTTAATGTTACCAATATGTCACATTTTGCATTTCAATATGCTACCAATATAGTGCAACTTACCATTTTTACAAATTGACATTCATTGCCAAATTATTTCAAGCATCATTGTATGTAAATATTAGGTTCTCAATTTTTGTGTGCTAGATTGGTCTAGCTTAAAGTCCTCTTTCTCTTGGTTTTTAGCTTCTGGTCAAATAAGCAAAATTGTATATCTATGTCTTATTGCACGCGGGGCAAAATTTCAGGTCATTCTGAGTTGTATAGACCAAGATATGGTCAATTTACCAAAGCTGGACATATTGCACTAAAATGGTAACTTTAGGTCATTTTTAGGTCATTTCTGGTTCTGGCAGTTTTTATACCCGAAATTGTGCAAGCTATTTGACTTGCTTATGGTCATTTCTGGGTTTTGGTGTCTTCATAAGAATTGTACCTCTATCCATGGTAACAATTTCAGGTCATTTGGACCTATTTTGAGTGAGTTATGGCCAAAACACTAACTGCCGCCCAAATGGTCAATTTTCAGGCTTTCAAGTCACTAATCCGAATTTGGTCATTTCTCAAGTCACTTTCTAGGCAGAATTTTGGTAGACTTTCTTCATGAAAGTTGGCACATTTTGTGCCTAGTTTCACCTCCAATTGGTCTCATACCAATTGGAGTCACACACTTAGGGTTATAGGTCCATTTGCACACTGCGCTCTACATGCTTTTCAAACACCAAACCAAACACATGTTTACCAATTACATTTTCACTTCCCATACCATTTTGCATTTGGCACTAACCAAAACATTCAATTCTCGACATTATAGGTCAACTTGGACAGAATATAACCACTTCAAAATACACCAAATGCAGTCACTATTCACAAAGTTCAATCCCAATAATATATACACATAAATACTTTAAATTATCACACAAACTTCCATCAATAATTTGCCTACCTTATCACTATTATCCACACACATACATGCTACTATTTTTTTGTACAATATTCCAATAATATTTCATGAACTTAAACACCTCAATCTTCATCATGAGGCTGCCACAAGTTTACACATACCCATCAACTTCCATTTTCACTTTTCAAGCTTAACATTCAAACTTCACACATGGAATTCAACTTCAATACAATTAAACATTTAAATCAACATCCCAAACTATCATTTACATACAAAAATAAGTTGTACATAGTGAGGTTTCATGGCTGCCAAAATGGCTCAACTCCAATAATTCATCAAACATCAAAAATTCTTCCATAAATCAACTACCCACAACCTTGGTTACACTTTTAATGAAACAAGAATTGAAACATCCACTGACCTCTTTTGGACTTCTTCAAAACCTCACCAAAACTTATCTTTGTTGCTCCAAGTATGCTGCCCAAGGTATGGTAGTCAAGTTTAATGAAGGGAGCTAGTGAAAAAGATGGCTTGAACATAGGTGGAGTACACCTTGCATGTGGGTGGCCATGGATGGACCTTGGGAGAATTTTGGCTGGTGTGGTTTCTGAAGGTTGAAAATGAAGTTTAACCTTCCCAAATGCTTAATAAGGTGTCCCACAATGTAAGTTAGTGGAGCACTAACTTTAGGAAATGGTTTAATTATTCAAAGTTTTCAAATTCTCACATTTACCTCATTTCTTTGATTATTTAATTTATTTACCACCATTTTAATTTTCATGACATCTTCAAAGTTTAATATCATTTATTTTTAATGGACATTAGGTCAAAAGACAACTCGGGGTGTCAAATGACCACAATGCCCCTATTCAGGTTGCATTCCCAATTTTTCGGTAACACCGAGTTTTGTCGTTTTCTCGATTTCTCGTTTTTCTTTGTACTAATTAATTAATTTTTCTTTGATATTTCTAATGACATTTATACTTCAATAAGTCTTTAATTATGTCTCAAAACTAAATTCCGAGGGTTCCCTGCAGTCCTGAGGTCAGCTGTTGTCTGCGCCGTAACTTTCCCGTGCTGTCACCCATCGCTGTGGTTTTCGGCTCGTTTAACTTAGTTTCATTTTATTGCTATTATTTTTCCTTTGTTTTTCTTGTATTTCATTATTTTATGTCTCCTCACTAACATTTAAATGTAGTTCTAGGCATTCTAGCTGTCCAGACCGACACTGGTCACCGGAACAGTAGAACGCACTACCGAACATAGAGGTGTTACAGGGGGGAGGGGTAATTTTCAATCCAAAGAAGAATTCAAAAATCAAAAATTAAGATCTAAAATTAAATGAGAAATTCTCAAATTAAACAAACTTCAGTCCAAGGTAATTCGCATTCCAGTGCATTGATTCGATCATAGACAAAAGAAATACAGTTATCTCTTATTGAATACTTAGCGTAGATTTACCAAACAACGAGGTAAAATCTCTAACTTCCCTATACTCATCAATTCGAGCCCAGCACCCTTATTGACTCTAATTATTAACTGAATTGGTATTAAGCAATCCTCATCAAATTAATAACTGCTTTAAGAATAAGAAGTAGTTAAGCTAAACAATAATTTATGAAGCATAAATCATTTAATTCACCCTATTATTTCCTTAGGTTATTATTGAAAACTTGGATCATAATCAATAAAACCTAATTGCTACTCCAGTTCAATCTTACACAACAATTATGGATTATGAAGATGAACTAGCAATTGATCACATCAAACAATTAACTAATAGGCATTTTTAGCAAATCATTCAATAGATCAAAGATAATGAAATCAGAAAACAATAGATATTCAAAAAGACATAAATTAAATTATAAACCTGGTCTCACAAATCATGCATAAGAACTAGAATCCCTTGAACTGAATTAAAAATTTAGCCATTCATGTTCATGGCTTACAGAAAAATTAAAAAAAAATAAAGAAGAAATCTAAAAAGAGAATGGAGAACGAAGGTCTTCTATAGAGAACAAAGATCTGAATTGGATGTGTTTTAGCTGCTGCCCAAATACGTATTTATAATAAAAAAAACCTAATCCCAAAGATAAGAACCAAACTAGGAAAAGTTTTGAAATTCAAAAGACAGATTTTTAGCCTACATTCACGTCTCTGAAATCAAGGCCAATTTTCAGTGACTTTCTTTCCGAATCTGTCTCTGCCCTCTTCAGGAAAGTTGTAGCCCTATTTCTTAACTTTCCATTGGGTACTCATTTGCCCAAATCCAAGGTCTACAGCCCAAGTTATGGCCCAAAAATCGGGACTGGTTCAGACAGACGGTCCAGCCCATAGTGACGACTTAATTGCCATTTTTTACAATTAAAATGTTATCTTGCTTCCAGCACTTCATAGAAGTTGTAGAGGTGGCTCTTAAGGTTCAATTGGGCTTGGGCTTGCTTCATTTGGACCTCTGAATCTCCAAATACAAAATAAATACTAAAACTGGTCGTGACAATCAAGTGTGGGCTTTTACAATAGATCCATAGCTCATTTTGTTAACTTTGAATACTGATTTGGGCTTTGGTTCCTCTTTATCATTTGAAGTGCTTTATCTTAGCTTTTCAATGGATTAAACAACAATCAATTTAGAGACCCACAACTTTAGAAACACCTGAAAAATACAGTAAAGATCAAATGCTAAAAATTTCTCCATTTAACACAATTATTCCACAACTATCTAAAAATATGCCTAAATAATAAATATACTTTAATCAACTGAATTATGCATAAAAACATACTAAAAACACTAAATGTGATGAGAGTAAAATTAATAAATTATGCACTTATCAATACTGCACCCCAATGTTCATCACTTGCATCTATCTGCAGGGTTTTTTTCCCTTTGTTGCTATTTTAAGTCTTGATAGTTATCATTTGTGTAGGTCCCCAAGGTGGAGCTTCCTTTTTGAACATCTTGGAAAGCTAACTAGAATGCTTTGAGACATGGTGTGAAGTCCTTCAAATAGTTCATTATCCCCAAAAACCGTTGCTGCTATTTGGTAGTAAGATTCTCATCAATGAACTTCTATAACACCCCTATTTGCATAGCCCGATATATTTTACTATTCCGGTGATCGGTGTCGGTCCGGACAATTGAGGGGATTAGAACCACACTTAAGACAACTAGATAAGCCCTGAACACAAATAATTAGTAATTGTCAATTAGTTAAGTATAAATAAGAAAAATAGAACACAAGAAGTTAAATGAGCCGAGAGTCACAACGATGGGTGACCTTCTCGGGAAGGACTGCGAGGTCGATTTAAACTCAAAATTTGAACTGTAAAATGTGACGCTGCAGTCCTTAGGACTATTACGAACACAGTGGAAAAGAGAAAATCATGAAAAAGAATTGTTAAGCTAGTCAAATAATTAGGTCAGGGATCCAGAAGAATTATTAAATTATTTGCAAACCGGGTCGAACTGGCGAGGGGCAATTTGGTCAATTGACCCCGAGAGCTGACTCCTTACCTAACTGTCAAATAAAATCGGAGAAAAGAAAATTTCGGAATCGGAAATTAAATTAAAGAACTAAAGAAAAATAAATGAAAAAAAAAAGAAAAAGGAAAAGTAGAAAGTGGTAACATCATGCATGACATCATGCATGATGCAATAAACACTAAAAATAAAAATAATAATTTGGATAATTTTGGTCTTCCAAGAGGATAAAAATTGATAAAAGAAAAGAAAAAAAAAAAGAAGACTCATTTTTTCATCAAGTTGCCGTCTCCCTCACCCTCTCACCTCTCCCCTCCACAAACTCCATGGAAGCTCATTTTGAGCTTGATCAAACCCTAAATCCCACCATAGAAATTTAAACTTCCATCATTAAATCTTGAATTTAAGCTTTGATAAAGAACTTAACAACAAAAAGAAGAAGAAAGGAAGAAGTTTTGAAGAGGTGAAAATTCAAAGTGAGGTTAGTAAGCTAAACTTTTAATTTCTAGTTGAATTATTATGTTTAAATGCATGAATTAAACTTGTTAGAATGCTTAAAATGAAATGAAAATAAGTATTGGAGGCCTAGGTAGGGATTTTGGCCAGCTAGGGTTTGCCATGGTAATACATGAATTTGATGGAATTAAAAGTGTATGGAAGCTTAATTGAGTTGAGGAATGATGTTGGTAGGCTTTGATTTAGTGAAATGTAACAATTAGGGTAATTAGGGTTTGGCACCTAGGGTTTGGAAGACAAAAATTTGAGAAGTGGTCAAATGGTGTGTTTGACCTTGTTTGAGGTGAGAAATGGTTATTTGTGATCAATTGGTGCATGTTGGAAGTTTTAGAACCAAATGGAAATTCGGACTGGTTATGGGCAGTATGCAAGCAGCATGACCAAGGTCCCTTTCAGGGACCAAAACTGAAAATTTACAAGCCCAATTGGTGTGAGGCCAATTGGGAATGAAACTAGACACAAAAAGACACATTTTTCATTTAGGAATTATGCCCAAAAAGTGACCAAAACTTAGTGAACAAATTGACCAAATCTGGACTTAGGCAATCTGACCTGTACAAAAATGACCAAATGAACAGTGTTTGTTCATTTGGCCATAACTTGGGCTAGGCAGGTCTAAATGATCTGAAATTTTACCAGTAGAAAGCTGAGATATAGACCTAAAACTTTTATGAAGAACACAAATCCAAATTATGCCCTTAACCAATCATTTAGCCACCTAAAATTGGTGACTTAAAACTGCCAGAACCTAGAAATTTGCCCAGAAATCTGGTTAAGTCCAATCTGGCAGCCATGATTCAAATGGCTATAACTTGAGCTACAAAACTCCAATTGGAGTGATTCAAAAAGGAGAATAAAGTTAATACATTAAGGGACAATTTCTATGAAGAAAACTTAGCCAAATTTTGACAGCAACATGACCAATGAAACAGTACAAAACAGAACACCAAAATTAGAAATTTGCAATTTTGCCTAAAAGACCTAAGTTTTGAGAAAACAACCAAAACCAATAAAATTGGTGACCAAAATGTGGTATGTGAGTATAGTTGGGGTTCCCATACCTTTTAAGCATAAGAAAGTCAATATTTTGACTTGAATAGTATCATGAATAGTAACCTCAACATGAAAATTTGCAAGAATGTAAGTTTAAACATATTGGAATTAATTATTGGAATTATTATGAAGCAAAGATACTGAGACACTATAAATTTTGTGTTTCAGCTGAAAAAGACCTGGAATGTCTGAGAGACTGAATCAAGGCCTAGAGGCGACACACGTCAGGTTTGTGCACAATAAACCTTATTTGAGCATTTTGTCATTAAAAAATTGATTTGGTATGATTTATGAAAATTTGGTGTTAATCATGAATTGTGTTGCCACTTTGTAAATGAAACTATGACTTTAGAAATTCATCGGATTTCTCATGAATTAATTGAATAAAATGTTTGAAATAGATTTTTGATTCACACTTAGTATGACAGTGCCTTATTATTCCTCCTCCATTTATGGGGTGAGATCGATTATTTTTCCTCCCTCTCTGGTTTACCAGTTGAGGTTGTAGATCGGATGAGTACTCATTAGCTAGCTAGCCACCTCCCTCATTGATTTCGATTAGTGGGGTTGTAGATCACTTTATCGTGGTGTACAACACGGCATTGATCGAAAATTTTGTGTCATGGCTTAAGTTGTGTAGGAATTGGCAACACTATGTTTATTAAATTGTTTGACCAAAATTATGCTATAATGAGTTTTGATAATTTGTGAATTGTACTTATGAAATATTTAAATTGTGATTTGTCAATGAATGTTTTATGTACTGCATTTCAAATTTTTATTGTGCACCACTAAGTATTTTTATACTCAGTGATAGCTTATTTTGCTGTCGCAGATAAGAGCAAGGAAAAAGCAGTAGAGTGAGCTGCTGAACTGGAAAAACCTTCATTGATCTTTTGTACGGGTATTTATTTATACCCTTATAGTTAATTGATGTAAATATTATAATGTTTTATGTATCAATGTAAAGTTGAGCAGTTGTATAATAAATTGTAACAATGATATTTTGGACTTTCTTTTTGTAAATTAAGATTTGTATTTGTAAATTTGTTACTATATGCAATGTGAATGAAATTGTGAAATATTTTGAGATGACAAATTTTTGGTTGAATTGTGGAATGAAATGGAATTGAGTTGATTTGGGTTGGGAGTTGTGGAGAAATTTATTGGAAGTGTTTTTCTCAGGTATTTGAAGAACTGTTTCTCAAAATACAGACAGCACTCTGCCGAAATTTTTCTAAAATTTATGGAAAAATAAAAATGGACAAAAATTTATACTAGTTTTAAAGCTTCGAATAAATGATTTTAATTCCTACCAAAATGCTCGCCACTTCCAAAATATAAGAAAATGGTTTCAAAATCCCTTGTAGGATACTTAATGAGTTATCGGTAGGTGGAGTTCGGTAGTTCATTAGGTATTCTATGGGATCATGTTATGCCTTACAGAGGGGTAAGGTGTGATATGTTTTAGTGGTATCAGAGCATGGTTTTGCAATGAATTTTGACTATGTGTGTGAATATTTCTTTGATAAGTACAACTGCTCAGGTGTCTTTAATTGATACATATGACATATTTACATCATGAATATGCACTAACGGAGCTCAACATCCTTGTGTTTGATCTCAGGAAGTAGAAATTGTTGAGAAACAGAATGGAAGAGGGAGATCATTCCGTGGAACAATCTGTTGAGGCTGAGGTCTAAAGGGAAGTCCTAGCACTCCAGAACGTGAGTGGGTCAGCCACTCCAGCTCCTACTCTAGCATCGTAGTTTTCTGCTCAGTTTGCACAGTAGATGGCTGCGTTTTTCCAACAAATAGCGGGAAATGTGCCACCTCAAGCTCAGATGCAAGCACCTGCAGCACAACCACAGCCCTCGGCTCGGCAATATGAAAAATTAATGAAATTTGGGGCCACCGAGTTTAAGGGTACTGTGGATCCACTGGAGGCTGAACAGTGGTTAGAAAGAATGGAAAGGGTATTCAGAAAACTAAAGTGTGCCAAAGAATTAAAATTTGAATACTCAGTATCTCTTTTGTAAGGGGATGCATATGAATGGTGGAAGACCATCCCCCATAGCTTGGTTGAGCCACCTGTGCTGACATGGATAGACTTCCTGAGGGAATTCAAGCAGAAATGGGTTCCTGATGCTTATGTAGATATGAAATTACAAGAATTCCTGAGCCTGAAGCAAGGGGATAGAACAATAGCAGAGTATGAGCGGGACTTTTCTAGGCTAAACCACTATGCTGGAAGCTTAGTTTTCACCCCCAGAGATAGGTGTAAGAGGTTTGAGGCTGGGTTGATGCCTAGCTTAAGAATTCAAGTTGTGGGATTCAGACACCAGAATTTTTCTTAGATGATTTCACAAGCCGTGGAACTGGAAAGGATAGAATCAGAAGGGGCGGTGAAGAAGGGCACTCAAGAGAAAGGAAAGACTGAAAAGGTTATGGGCCAAGCTACTGAGAGTGGTTCTGGGAAGAGGAAACAGTTTGGGGGATCCAGCTCTCATAAATCTGGCAGAGGCAGATTCTCTTGCCAAAGACCACCCCCGTCTGGTCAGCAGACCCAGCAAGCACCCCGAGGAGCCTTATCAGTCCGGTAGTGTGAGACTTGTGGTTGAACTCAGGGTGGGGTTTGTTTCAAGGCCACAAGTGCATGTTTTAACTGTGGAGGGAGTGGACATTTCGCTAAGGATTGTACTAGTCCGCGTCGGTCTGGACCTTCTGCTACATCTGAGGGATCAGCCCAAGTCTCTGCACCTAGAGGGTCACAACCAGCTGGTAGAGGTAGAGGCAGAGGTAGGGGTCCTGGTAACACTCCTGAAAGTCAAAGCACTGTTAACCAGCCAGTACCCAGTGGCGCACCAGTCAGAGTGTATACAATGCGTCAGAGGGAGGAGGCTGAAACATCAGACGTAGTAGCTGGTAATTTCTCCATCCTTAACCAAGATGTATATGTGTTGTTTAATCCTGGCTCCACACATTCATATGTCAGTGCTAGTGTGATGTGTTCTACTGCTATTCAGAGTGTACCAATGGACTATGATGTGCTAGTAACTAGTCCATTAGGCCAGGAGGTCAGGGTAAATGGACTATATAGGGATTGTCCTTTAGTGATCCAATGACACACTTTTCTGTCTAATTTGATTGAAATGCCCTTCAAAGATTATGACATTATCTTGGGCATGGATTGGTTAGCCAGGCATCATGCAATGATTGACTGTAGACTGAAGACAGTCACTTTTAGTCTTCCTCAGTATGGTGATGTAGTAATACATGGGGAGAGGTAGTTATTGCCTTCAAACATTATTTCAGCTGCACTGGCCAGAAAAATGATTAGGAAGGGGTGTGAAGCGTACTTGGCGCATGTGATAGACACCCAAGTGGGTAGTCCAGCATTGAAAGACATCCCCACAGTATGTGACTTTCCAGATGTATTTCCTAATGAATTGCCAGGATTACCTCCAGAAAGAGAAGTGCAGTTTGAGATTGATGTTATGCCTAGTGTGGACCCAATCTCTATAACACCATATAGAATGGCACTTGCAGAATTGAAAGAGTTGAAAGTACAGTTGCAAGAGCTGCTTGAAAAGGGCTTTATCCGCCCTAGTGTGTCACATTAGGGAGCACTAGTGTTGTTTGTAAAGAAGAAAGATGGCACTCTCCGGTTATGCATTGACTATCAACAGTTGAATAAGGTGACAATAAAGAATAGATACTCATTGCCCCGCATTGATGACTTGTTTGATCAGTTTAAGGGTGTAGCTGTGTTCTCCAAAATTGACCTGAGATCAGGTTATTATCAGCTAAAAGTACAAGAGTAGAGTATTTCTAAAACTGCCTTTAGAACCCACTATGGCCATTATGAGTTCTTGGTCATGCCATTCGGGTTAACTAATGCTCCGGCTGCTTTTATGGATCTGATGAACACTATCTTCAGACCATACCTCGATTAGTTTTTTGTGGTATTCATAGATGATATATTGGTCTATTTGAGGAGTGCAGAAGAGCATAATAGACATCTGCACATTGTACTGCAAACTTTGAGGGAGAAACAGCTATACGCTAAATTATCGAAGTGTGAATTTTGGCTGAAAGAAATATCTTTCTTGGGGCATGTAGTATCGCTAGAGGGTATTAAGGTGGATCCTAGTAAGATAGAAGCTGTCCTTAATTAGAAGCCACCCAGAAATATCACAGAGATTCACAGTTTTCTGGGGTTAGCTGGATACTACCGTAGATTTGTGAAGGGATTCTCCATGTTAGCATCTCCATTAACCAAGCTGCTTAGGAAAGATGTGAAATTTCAGTGGACGAATAAATACCAGCAGAGTTTTGATGAATTGAAGAGGTGTTTGACTGAGGCTCCAGTCCTGACTTTACCTACACCGGGTAAAGAATATACAGTTTACAGTGATGCTTTTCACAATGGGTTAGGCTGTGTACTGATGCAAGATCTAAATGTCATTGCCTATGCATCACGCCAGCTGAAATCGCATGAGAGGAATTATTCGACACATGACTTAGAGCTTGCAGCTATTGTGTTTGCTCTTAAGATCTGGAGAAATTATTTGTATGGGGAGAAGTGCTATATCTGCACAGATCATAAGAGTTTGAAGTATTTGGGCACTCAGAAAGAGTTGAATTTGAGACAGAGGAGATGGCTAGAGTTGATAAAAGACTATGATTGTCTGATAGACTATCAGCTAGGGAAAGCTAATATTGTGGCTGATGCCTTAAGTTGCAAGACTTAAGGTTACTCCTTTGTCTATGGTACGTGAGATGAGATTATTACATGCCAGCTTAGAGATTAATAATGAGGGGTAGACAGCAGTTGCATGGCATGTACAGCCAGTATTGAGTGATTAGATCAGAATGGCTGCTCAGAATGATCAGAAGTATCAGAAGCTGTTGGAAGAAGTCTGACAGGGAAAGAAACCAGAATTCTCAATAAGAGATGACGGTCTACTACTACATCAAGGTAGAATGTGTGTTCCTAATGATGTTGATTTGAGGCAGATCATTTTGAAGGAAGCACATGAGTCTCCTTTTGCCATGCACCCTGGTGGTACAAAAATGTGTAGAGGGCTAAAAGAGCATTACTGGTGGATGGGTATGAAAAGAGATGTAGCCGAATTTGTTTCCAAATGCCTAACTTCTCAGCAAGTGAAGGCAGAGCACCAAGTACCCGCTAGGTTGTTACATCCACTATCAGTACCAAAATGGAAATGGGAGAGAATAACAATGGATTTTGTGATGGGACTTCCGAGGACACAGAAGAGTCATGACGCAGTATGGGTCATTATTGACAGATTGATCAAGTCTGCTCATTTTCTGCCAGTTCGGATGGACTACAGTTTAGAAAGATTAGCCAAGTTGTACATTGATGAGATTGTGAGACTACATGGAGTGCTAGTATCCATCGTATCAGACAAAGATCCTAGGTTCACTTCTAGATTCTGGGGTAGTCTTCAGAGAGCCCTAGGAACTAGATTGAACTTTAGCACGGCATTCCACTCACAGACAGATGGCCAGTCTGAGAGGGTAATTCAAATCTTGGAGGACATGCTACGGGCTTGTGTGATTGAATTTGAGGGTAGTTGGGATACACACTTGCCTTTGATTGAGTTTGCTCACAACAACAGCTACCAATCAAGCATTGGGATGCCTCCATATGAAGCTTTGTATGGCAGAAAATGCAGAACTCCCCTGTGTTGGGATGAGGTAGGTGAAAGAAAGATGATTGGGCCAGAAATTGTTCAGCAGACTGAGGAGAAGATCAGGATGATTAGAGATCAACTCAAGGCTGCATCAGACCGTCAGAAGTCCTATATTGATTTGAAGAGAAGGGATATTGAGTACACAGTGGGTGAGAAAGTATTCCTCAAGGTTTCCCCTTGGAAAAAAATTATGAGATTTGGCAGAAAGGGAAAACTGAGTCCTCGTTTCATTGGGCCATATGAGGCTTTGGAAAGAGTGGGTCCTTTGGCATATCGATTGGCACTACCTCTAGAGTTGGAGAAGATACATAATATCTTCCATGTGTCCACGTTGAGGAGGTATCGATCAGACCCATCTCATGTACTACCGGTAGAAGAAAATGAAGTGAATCCAGACCTCACATATGAAGAAGAAACCATAGAGATTCTGGCTTATGAGGTGAAGCAACTACGGAATAAGCAGATCCCGTTAGTGAAAGTACTGTGGAACCATCATTCAGGCCAAAAGGCTACTTGGGAATGAGAGGAGGACATGAGGAGACAGCACCCACAGCTATTCAGATATTGATACCAGGTAAAATTTTGAGACAAAATTTATTTTAAAGGGGGGAGAATTGTAACACCCCTATTTGCATAGCCTGGTATATTTTACTGTTCCGGTGACCGGTGTCTGTCTGGACAACTGAGGGGATTAGAACCACACTTAAGACAACTAGATAAGCCCTGAACACAAATAATTAGTAATTGTCTATTAGTTAAGTATAAATAAGAAAAACAGAACACAAGAAGTTAAATGAGCCGAGAGTCACAGCGATGGGTGACCTTCTCGGGAAGGACTGTGAGGTCGATTTAAACTCAAATTTCGAACCGAAAAATGTGACGTCGCGGTCCTTAGGACTATTGCGAACAAAGTGGAAAAGAGAAAATCATGAAAAAGAATTGTTAAGCCAGTCAAATAATTAGGTCAGGGATCCGAAAGAATTATTGAATTATTTGCAAACCGGGTAGAACTGGCGAGGGACAATTTGGTCAATTGACCCCGAGAGCTGACTCCTGACCTAACTGTCAAATAAAATCGGAGAAAAGAAAATTTTGGAATCAGGAATTAAATTAAAGAACTAAAGAAAAATAAATAAATAAAAGAAAAAGGAAAAGTGGAAAGTGGTCACATCATGCATGACATCATGCATGATGCAATAAACACTAAAAATAAAAATAATAATTTGGATAATTTTGGTCTTCCAAGCGGATAAAAATTGATAAAAGAAAAGAAAAAAAAAAAAAAAAGGAAGACTCATTTTTTCATCAAGTTGCCATCTCCCTCACCCTCTCACCTCTCCCTCTCCACAAACTCCTTGGAAGCTCATTTTGAGCTTGATCAAACCCTAAATCCCACCATAGAAATTTAAACTTCCATCATTAAATCTTGAATTTAAGCTTTGATAGAGAACTTAACAACAAAAAGAAGAAGAAAGGAAGAAGTTTTGAAGAGGTGAGAATTCAAAGTGAGGTTAGTAAGTTAAACTTTTAATTTCTAGTTGAATTATTATGTTTAAATGCATAAATTAAACTTGTTAGAATGCTTAAAATGAAATGAAAATAAGTATTGGAGGCCTAGGTAGGGATTTTGGCTAGCTAGGGTTTGCCATGGAAATACATGAATTTGATGTAATTAAAAGTTTATGGAAGCTTAATTGAGTTGAGGAATGATGTTGGTAGGCTTTGATTTAGTGAAATGTAATAATTAGGGTAATTAGGGTTTGGCACCTAGGGTTTGGAAGACAAAAATTGGAGAAGTGGTCAAATGGTGTGTTTGACCTTGTTTGAGGTGAGAAATGGTCATTTGTGACCAATTGGTGTATGTTGGAAGTGTTAGAACCAAATGGAAATTCGGATTGGTTATGAGCAGTATGCAAGCAGCATGACCAAGGTCCCTTTCAGGGACCAAACTGAAAATTTACAAGCCCAATTGGTATGAGGCCAATTGGGAATGAAATTTGACAAAAAATGACACATTTTTCATTAAGAAATCATGCCCAAAAAGTGACCAAAACCTAGTGAACAAATTGACTAAATCCGGACTTAGGCAATCTGACCTGTACAAAAATGACTAAATGAATAGTGTTTGTTCATTTGGCCATAACTTGGGCTAGGCAGGTTTAAATGACTTGAAATTTAACCAGTAGAAAGCTGAGATATAGACCTAAAACTTTCATGAAGAACACAAACTCAAATTATGCCCTTAACCAAGTCATTTAGCCACCCAAAATTGGTGACTTAAAACTGCTAGAACCCAGAAATTTGCCCAGAAATCTGGTTAAGTCCAATCCGGCAGCCATGATTCAAATAGTTATAACTTGAGCTACAAAACTCCAAATTGAGTGATTCAAAAAGGAGAATAAAGTTAATACATTAAGGGACAATTTCTATGAAGAAAACTTAGCCAAATTTTGACAGCAACATGACCAATGAAACAGTATAAAACAGAACACCAAAACTAAAAATTTGCAATTTTGCCTAAAAGACCTAAGTTTTGAGAAAACAACCAAAACCAATAAAATTGGTGACCAAAATGTGGTATGTGAGTATAGTTGGGGTTCCCATACCTTTTAAGCATAAGAAAGTCAATATTTTGACTTGAATAGTATCATGAATAGTAACCTCAACATGAAAATTTGCAAGAATGTAAGTTTAAACATATTTGAATTAATTATTAGAATTATTATGAAGCACAGATACTGAGACACTATAAATTTTGTGTTTCAGCTGAAAAAGACCTGGAATGTCTGAGAGACTGAGTCAAGGCCTAGAGGCGACTCACGTCAGGTTAGTGTACAATAAACCTTATTTGAGCATTTTGTCATTGAAAAATTGATTTGGTATGATTTATGAAAATTTGGTGTTAATCATGAATTGTGTTGCCACTTTGTGAATTAAACTATGACTTTGGAAATTCATCGGATTTCTCATGAATTATTTGAATAAAATGTTTGAAATATATTTTTGATTCACACTTAGCATGACAGTGCCTTATTATTCCTCCTCCATTTATGGGGTGAGATCGATTATTTTTTCTCCCTCTTTGGTTTACCAGTTGAGGTTGTAGATTGGATGAGTACTCATTAGCTAGCTAGCCACCTCCCTCATGATTTCGATTAGTGGGGTTGTAAATCGCTTTGTCGTGCTGTACAACACGGCATTGATCGGAAATTTTGTGTCATGGCTTAAATTGTGTATGAATTGGTAATACTATGTTTATTAAATTGTTTGACCAAAATTATGCTATAATGAGTTTTGATAATTTGTGAATTGTACTTATGAAATATTTAAATTGTGATTTGTCAATAAATATTTTATGTACTGCATTTCAAATTTTTATGATGCACCACTGAGTATTTTTATACTCAGCGATAGCTTATTTTGCTGTTGCAGATAAGAGCAAGGAAAAAGCAGCGGAGTGAGCTGCTGAACTGAAAAAACCTTCGCTGATCTTTTATACAGGTATTTATTTATACCCTTATAGTTAATTGATGTAAATATTGTAGTGTTTTATGTATCAATGTAAAGTTGAGCAGTTGTATAATAAATTGTAACAATGATATTTTGGACTTTCTTTTTGTAAATTAAGATTTGTATTTGTAAATTTCGTACTATATGCAATGTGAATGAAATTGTGAAATATTTTGAGATGACAAATTTTTGATTGAATTGTGGAATGAAATGGAATTAAGTTGATTTGGGTTGGGAGTTGTGGAGAAATTTATTGGAAGTGTTTTTCTCAGGTATTTGAAGAACTGTTTTCTCAAAATACAGACGGCACTCTGCTGAAATTTTTCTAAAATTTGTGGAAAAATAAAAATGGACAAAAATTTATACTAGTTTTAAAGCTTCGAATAAATGATTTTAATTCCTACCAAAATGCTCGCCACTTTCAAAATGTAAGAAAATGGTTTCAAAATCCCTTGTAGCACACTTAATGAGTTATCGGTAGGTGAAGTTCGGTAGTTCATTAGGTATTCTACAAGATCATGTTATGCCTTACAGTGGGGTAAGGTGTGACAACTTCAATCATTCTTGAGTTATGTGGAGTCTAGCTAATATTTTCCATTTTCAAAATTCATACCTAGAAACTCAATAGAGGATTATCCTATATGGTTCTTTTTCTCATATAGCATTATGCCATACTTTTGAAACAAGGATTAGAATTGGAGCAGTAAGGCCTTGTGGGTTTCTTCTATAAGAGAAAATAAAAATATGCTATCAATATAAATGAAAGCATTGTACAATGGGCTCGAAAATTTTTGTCATTACTTCTAAAACAATGAAGGTACCACCTAGCATTGCAATTTATTGATACTAGGCATTTAGATTGCAGAAGGCCCTTTTATATTTTTCAACAAGAATAAATCCCAAAATTCTATTTTAAGGTCGAACTTAAAAAAGATATGAGATTCATTAAGATGGACAAATAATAACTTGATATTTAAGAGAGGAAATTTATCATCTCATAAAAATGATTTAAAGGCTTATAATCTATAATAAGCCTCTTCTTTCCTTTGATTTTTTTTTCTACACAAAAGGCTTGACATGCTCATTCTAACTTTGTGGGTTCAATTAACCCTTGTTGTAACAATTGAGAACACTCTTATTGAGCCAGTAGCAAGTCTGAAGGTGTCATTCCTGGGTGAGTTGCCTTTATCAAGTTAATATCCTTATTAAGCTTGAATGGTAGTTGGATAAAGAAATCCTTATTTTTCCACAAAGGAGTTGGATGGAAAAATTTAGCATAAGAATCTGTGCAATAGGACAATGGGAGCTTTTTGATCTCTTGGAATTGCAGTGGCACTTCTAAAAGAGAAAAAATTTTGGGAATGGAGAACTGTGCCTTCCACTCTAATGGATAACAGAAGGGACTTCCTCCTTTAAAAAAAAAAAAAAAATCTTCCTTGAAAGATCAATAAAATGAATGCTTATTCTCACTTTAAATCTAGTGTTTTTATATCTCCTATGCATCATCCTAGTACAAGTATGCTCTATAGATTATTAGTATTATTTATGAACCCTTTAAGCTAGTGTACTTGGTTAATATATCTATCGTAATACAAAAGCCCTCTGCCTTATGATACTACAGATGGCTTATTTATGGGCATTTGGGATGCATATCACAATAGATCCTTAATTTAATTTAACAATTCAAGGGGCTACCCATTTCCAACGTTGATAATTATCCCGAATTTGAGTCATTACAGAGCTTACAAAAATTGATACCGTAGATGGCTTATTTATGGGCATTTGGGTGCATATCACAATAGATCCTTAATTTAAGTTAACAATTCAAGGGGCTACTCATTTTCATCGTTGATAATTATCTTGAATTTGAGTAATTACAGAGCTTACAAAAATTGAGACAAATTTTAACCATTAGTCTCCCATTAAATATATGTAAGTGTGATAAAGTACATTTAAAATTAAAATGGTTAAAATAATTTTTTACATTTTTTACTAATTTATAATTATATTTTATAGATAACTATTATATTATCAATTAGTTTTTTACTTACTAATATTGTGCAATATGAGTTTTTTTCCTCACCCACTTCTAAAAAAAACAAGAAGGATTAATTATAACCTCAGACTTAAAGATTCCAATGAGACTGAAAAGCCATCGACTGCTAAGGACCTCAGAAAAGATTTTTGTGAAAGTGTCTTGCACATCATTGTTTGAGAGACATTTTCTACAATTAATGAAATTTTACAGAAGAAAGCTCAATTTTACATTTGAATTTTTAGTCCATGTCCAAATAAACTCATTTTAAAGTTTTTATCCGAATTAACCAATTATTTTCTGTTTAATTTCTGTTTAAGTTCAAATTAAAGAGGTTCTGAACAAGTTAATCTTTACTGAGATGTTGCAGCTGCTATAAATACTTGTTATAGGATAATGATAGCACTAAAGTATACAAGCTAAGCTTATTATTTACAACAAATGGAGATAAATAAAAATAAGGTTTGTTGCCGATTGAGATAAATATTATCTCTCTTGTACGCCTCTGCAATTCGAATTGGGAACAAACCAAATTGTTAGCTTTATCCGAAGATTTACATGAAGTAAGCTTGGTAGAGCTTTTGTGAATATGTTCGCAAGCTGGTCTCACAAGGTAATGAACTTGACCTGAAATTGTTTCTTGGTAACCTGATCGCGAACATAGCGATAATCCACCTCAGTGTGCTTAGTGTGTGGGTGTGACGCCGAGTTGGCAGTGAGACATGCCGTCCCAATATTGTCACACCACATTGTTAGGGTAGTGGACGGCAGCACGTCAATTTTGCGAAGTAGAGATTGTAACCGAGCGAGTTCTGTAGTTGCAGCCCCAATTGCTCTATATTCGGCTTCTCTGAAAGATTTGGCGACTGTATGCTGCTTTTTGGAAGTCCAGTAAATTAAATTCAGTCCAGTAACAGTTGTGGGTTTACGGTTTGTGTGATCACTAGCCTAATCAACGTCACTATAAGCATAGAGTTCAGTAGACAAGGACCTTACCAAATGAAGACCAAAGTGTTTTGCTTGTTGCAGATATCGTAATATCCTTTTTACAGCAGTCCAATGCTCCTCGGTTGGGGAATGGGTAAAGTTTACAAGGTAGGTTGAGGTGAAGTTTGTAAGGTTGAAGTGGAGAGGAATAAAGGATGAGTTAATCCTCATATCATAGAGTTTGTAAGGCTTTATTTTAATTTTATTAAATACAAAATAATTTTAATATTTAAAAATATAAAATCAATATTTTATTCATAAAAAAATTAGAAAAATTATTATTATTATTTTTTTAAATTGAACTATTTGAACTTAAGCAGAAATGAGTGAGTTTATTGAGTCAAAAAGGTTAAAAAGACATCTTAAAAAAAGTTTAAGGGCAAAATTTAACTTTCTTTCAAAATTTTACTTCATATTTGTTAGGATGATGAAATCTAATACATCAATAATTAAGCCTTAATCCTAAACTAATTAAAATTGGTCTATAGAATTTTTTGCCATTCGACTGTGTAAGAAACCAAACCTACATTAATATTCAAAATTCGTAAGTCCTTTTGTACCACTTCTCTATACATCATCTTAGGTCACCCCATTTCCCTTCCGGCTTATTTCCTTACTAACTCATCACACTTTCGTATCAAGTCATATTATGTTATACATTGCACATAACCAAACCATCTTATAGTTCAATTATATTTATATCCTATCAAATATGTAGAAAATTATATATCATATAATTATTATTTATAATTTGACATAGTTCATTTATAATTATATTTTTTATCATAAGAGTTTTCTATCAAGAAAAACAAAATGCAAAGAAAATTTATCATTAGTAAAAATTAGTGACAATCCATTTCGGTTGCCACCCAAAAGATGAATAGCCCGTCATTAGGGGTATAAGTGAACTGAATTCAGGCTTTGGTTAGTCAAAATTCTTTTGAGCTTCATGCCAAGCTCGAGCTGAAGATCATTAAGCTTAAACATGGCTCATTAAGAAAAAAGAGTCGAACTAAGCTTTTATCGAACCAAATCTCAAGTAATTCGCAAATAACTTAACTCATTTATAACCTTAGTGAGTTTAGGTTTAGAGTTACAAATTTCAAATAACATAGTTTTAATTGGCTTTCATATAAAATTTAACTTAATTCTAAAAGAAATAAAATTTAAATTCCAAATAACTATATATTATAAAAAATTTTATATATTGATTATATCATAGTTTAAAACCATATATTATTTTTGGAACATCATAAATAAAATAGATATATTTACACTATAATGACATACAATAACTAACACAAATTTTTTATAAACAAGTCCGCTTATGAACCTACTCGTGTTCCAGTAAATGAGGTGGCTTGCGAGCCTTAATGAACCGAATATAAATGATTTGAGCTTGGTTCACTTATTAAATGAGCCAAAAATAAAGTTCAAGCTTAGCTCATTTATAAAACAAGCCAAACTGAGTCAAGCTTTTATCAAGCCGAGCCTCGTGCAGGTGCAGCTCACAAGTAGCTTGATTTGTTTACACCCCTACCTGTCATGGACGATAGACTCATCTTTATTCTTTCATAACAGATGATGGTTACTCATGGAGAAAATATGAGCAAAGAATGATCCTGAATGTCTATACCCAAGGTGCAAGTCCTTTTCCCGTCTCATCCAAACAATTATGGAGCATTGTTTTGATGAAATGATGAAAATAAATGACAGAACAACTTAATCTCACTTTTTTTTGTGACAGGAATCACTTTAGATGCATCCATAAGTATGGTCAAGGCTGCTTGGCAACAAAACAAGTTCAGAGAATTGCAACAGATTCACCAAAGTATCACCTGCAGAAATATTCTCAAGGATGCAGAAGTCATCACAACAGATCCTGACCCTTGGAAGGAGGATGACATTCTGCTCAGTTTAAAGGGACCTAAGATTGAGAGGAACACCACAGATTCTGATGTTCATCTCAGTTTTGTGGGACCTAAGATTGAGAGGAACACCAAAGATTCTGATGTTCTTCTCAGTTTTAGGTGACCCAAGATTGATCCTGTTCAAAGATTTCCTGTGAACATTGCTGACTCTGATCCTTGTAAATCTTATACGGACAGTGCAAATTCTAAGATTTCTGGTAAAAAGAAACAAAATCCCCTCAGCTCAAATCAAGAATCTACAGAACAGGCTTTGGTTGGTCCAACAGACAAGGTTCTATCCATAGAACTCAATACGGGGAAAGATTTTGATGCTAGCATGAGTTCCAGTTATGGCTCTGCAGTGTACTCTTCGTCTACTTCTAAAAGTTCTGGCATGAATTCTGGGTCTGGGCTGAATGATTTTGATGCTGGAATTTCCTTATATATATATATATGTAGTCTACATAGAGCTTTGCGCTTTCAATAGTAACATTTCATGAGACATTAGGATGATAGCCCAATAATCAAATGTTTATCTCAATAAAATATATTAGTTTCTACTATAAAAGAAAATTTCCATGAGCCACTTGTGTGAATCTTAATTAACAACCTTAATTCAAGAAGATCTAGTGGCTTACAAACAAGAGAACACATAATGGTTTTGACGAGCCAATTGTTTTTAAACCTTGTTTTGATGACCAAAATGACCAGTGAAAGGGATTAAGATCCCCTTCCTGTCAAAGAAACAACAATACCCCTATCTCTTTTGCTTTCCACTTACAACATTGAGGAGAACAAGGAAAGAAATAGAACCCACATGATTCAACCAATAATAGGCACTCCTTGGCCTGAAAAACTATTCAACCAACAGGGAAACTCTGGTATTTCCAAAATCACGTGATAGCTAAAAGAAATATATGAAAGCAATATTATCTTATTCTGTATGTCTCATTTTAATATGTGCTTCAACAAGAGGTTCAATATATCCATCCAAAATAGAGTTCAGGTCTGGCAGTTTGATGCCAGTTTTTACATCTTGAACTAGTTTGTAAGGATGAGACACGTACCTCCGAGTCTCTTTATGGCACATGTCCATAATGGTGTCCTTCTTGATACTACTTATATCAGAAACATTTTGCTCCTCTGCAATCACAAGAAGCTTAGCCTTTAAACGATTGAGGGCCTTTATCTTATTCGCAAAGTGACTCCTTTCACCTGCAAAGTGCACAATATATTTCCTCACTTTCATGTAACTAAGAGGAAATTGCCAAAGGAAAATGGGGACAACTTGCAAAAGAACATAAAATGACATAATAAAAAAACAGATCAGCAGGTTAGAGTATTCATATGAAAACATGCCCCTAATATCAAACAGATCTGGAAAAAGAGAAAGGACAAGGGAAGGGGAAAGGGAAGGGGAAGGGGAAGGGGAAATGGAAGGGAAAGGGGGAGGGGGGTGGAGGGGTGGAGAAGCGAAGGTAGTTAAATAATTAGTTCCTTAGTGATGACTGCCTACATTTTGAAATTTAAAATGCTTCAATAGGCTTCAACCTTTTTTATACAGACATGCCATCATTTTAGTATTACTTGCCTAGTCAAATGAAATGCTGGCAGATACCATCTACATTTTCTGTGTATATATCCTTGCCTTCCAATCACAATCACACCTTGTCAAGAAAATTTCTTCTTCTTAACTCAATAACCATAACTCATACATGCATCCTCAATGTACAGTGAAAAAAGGGAGAAGGAACAATATTTTAAACTTTTACTAGACAGACAAAAGGATTTGGCAACCTTTCTTTTCTTTCTTCATTGTTGAGAGAGTGAAAATAAAATATACTCATATCCAATGACGGGCGCAGGATTTAGACTTGGGGGCCAATGACCGATGCAAGTTGTATAGCATGTAAATTTAAGAAGCCAATGTCAAATATAATATTTAAACTTAGGTATCTTTTAATATATTTCATTCACAATTTGAGTACTTTTATAATTTAATTTTTATTAGTTTAAAATAATTTAAAAATACAAGCTATTAATTTTTTATTTTAGTTGGACAAATAAAAGATAACTTTTCAAGTTTTTAGAATATGAACTGATTAATTTTTTTATTTAATTGGGTTAATAAACAAATATAAACATTTTAAAATTATACTAAAATTTTTTTTTAGGTCAAATATAAGAGTCCATTAAAAACATATTCATAGTCAACCTAGTCTCAATTAAAATTTAAAATTTTAGGGGGCGATCACCCTGCCAGCTCCCTTAGGTATGTCATTGCTTTTATCATTCATGTGCAACTCCACTCAAACGCACGGCATCTGCTTTTGCAAAAAACAGTACGTACAAAACTTCTTAGGGTTGTCCACCACTAAAATTTTGCCACAAACAATAAAGTAAATTTTCTGTGACTTACTTGAGGACTGGACACTCATGCCAGTAGGTATATGCTGAATGCAAACTGTCGGTTTCGTTGGGCTTTTCTCCTTTCTGAGCAGTGAGGATGATATAATCAAATCCTCATCATTGATTTGAAGATTAGAAAACGTTCCAAGGAAAAGAGGAACAACATCCACACATGCTGAGCTATTCTGTAACAATATCCAATTTTGAACAATAGATGGTTAGAAGAAACATGTTGATCTCACCATAAAATATATAACAACAAGGCATGTATTCAGCTTTAAAATAATGAATCTAAAGGTAAAAATTTTATCCTATGCACAAACAAGATCAAAAAAACATTCAATGTACAAACAAGCAAGTGTTGCATCCTCCTATTGAAGTATGATGACAAAGCTTGAACAAAAATGCGGAGAGATGATATGAAGTACCTAAGAGAGAAGAGAGGGAGAGGGAGGGCTGTGCACTTAATCATCATTTCTCACTTTTTACATTAACTTTCTACAAAGTTACAAACCTGCCGTAGCACCTCTAAGTAATGTGTCATTTTCTTGCAGGAATGGAATATAAAAAGCTTAGATTTTGACAATATATGGTATAGGTTTTTAGTAATTTTGAACCAAGGAGATGAAGATTTCAATTTAAGGAGTTTTTAACTGATGACCATGTAGCTAGGATACTCTTATTTGGTCTTCCTTATTACTCACACATGCCTTGCCTTGAAAAGAAAATGCCAAGTTCACAGCCAGTAGAACTATTGTTATTCATAGCTTACAGGCCACTAGCATTGCGATATGGATTTAGCTATTGGCTCGGGTCATCAATTTATCTTCAAAAGGATTAAAACAATAACTTTCAAACGAAAAATAGATCATGGTTTTAATTTTTAGCTTTACTACAGAAATAACAAACTTGATAAAAACAAATGTGTCAAATAGAAACTATTAACTCACACAAGGAACTTGAGGATAGAAATTCTTCTAAACATGGCATACTTTTAGGCTATGCTTTCATGAATTTAAGTAAATGAAGAAATTTAGGTAGCTTACCTCATATTGAACAGGCCCATTTTGAGAATTTATCATGCAATGAATGCCTCTCTCTCCTGAGAGATAGCCATATGCACACTCAAATTCAAACTCAATAGTTGCCAACTGGACACGGCCATATCCAGTCATAGAAGGATTCTTCTCAACTAGCCTGCCTTTGTAGCCCAGCTTTTTGGCCCATTTGATATACATGTTCAGAAGATCTTCTGCCCATTTCTATGTAAGGAAATTTGCCATACTTATTAGACAGGGACAGTGACTGGATGGTAAATCATACAGGTCAATATGAGTTATGCAATCAAGCTCACTAAATTGGAAATGGTCTAAGACTATTAAAACAGGGGTGCAAGAAAAAAAAGGGGGAAAATGTTAAACATTTGAATTTGGAACATTATAACTTTTCAAATATGCAATATAAATAAGAATTGTAAAGACTTTTCCCAAAAAGGCCAAAAATAATTTACAACTAGAAATCAACTCTTTGAAGCCAGTGCATAATCATATTAAACTATTAATTATCACAAGAATGATTAGTGATTGCAGGGAAAGACAACTGCAACAATTAGGCTAATGCATTTTCTGCATGGGCAAGGGATGAATATACTTACTGCCAAACTAAAAGGAGAAAAAGAGATGGCTACAGGTTCAAACAAAACAGGTTAGGGAAAGGAAGACAAGCCTTAAAATCTTACTGATGTGAGCAAGACCAAAGCTAAAATGGTTCCACTGGTATTACGACCAAATCCATGCTAACAAAAAACACTTGACCCAGAATAACTAATAAATGTGACCACAAAAGATTCTTCAACTATTTAAAAAAGGATGACATATCATATGATTGCAAGGACAATTCCAACCAACCAATAGTGTCCTGAAGCAAGGACAAAAATACATGCACATAATACATTTTTCTGCATCAGAATGTGGACACTTGATTTTGTTCATCAATATTTGTTTCCATAAAAAAGACGATTAATGATGCCTTGAAACTTAAAGGCACAATACATTTCATCTTATAGAGCAAGAAGTTAAAACCTTTTTATGTTTTTTATGTTAAATTTAGATAGAAAACAGTGAGAATCAAACCTCATCATTAAGGCCTCCAGATCCAGCTTTAATAATTACACATGCTCCCTCCATGTCATATGGTCCCTTAAGAAGCTTCATCATCTCATACTGATCCAAGAACTTGTTCACATCTAAAGATGCACTATATGCTTGCTTAAAAAGTTGATAATTGATGCCTTCCACCTCTGCCAGTTGTGAGATCAGTTTTGCCTCTTCAACCTAAAGAAATAAATGAAGTTATTATAATATAGTCTATTGGAGTTTTGTTGTGCTTCTTCCTAATCAAAAAGACAAAAGAGATGCTGGAGAAAGGGTTCAAATATCACACAAAAGGTTTGATGTCTTTGAATTATCATAATCGAGAAATGAAATTTTTGTGATCAAGCAATTGCTAGAAGGAATTAACTGGAAACATGACATAAATGGGAGGAAAAAGGACAGAATAGATACATTCCTATTTTGGTTAGGCCCCAGGTAAACATCTAGCTCGTCCACAGATTATAATTTTGGTAAGTTTAACAATGGTCAAGTAAACATTGGAAAAGATAATCAATCAAACTTATGTGTCAACTGAATGAAGTACTTTCTAATACATGCTTCAGAAGCTGAAATAAGTTATATAAGCATAAATACATAGTCATGTACAGAAGAAACGTAAGTAAATCTAGGCAGATCATCTGAGCTAAGCCTGTAGGCCACTGAAGCAGAGGTAGGTCACTTCGTGGCAATGATTGGCACCTGGAAGGCCATGTTTTCCACAAGAATCCCAGATGTTCATAAATTTGGGAGAGAGAAAAACTATAATACTTCATAATGGATAGGTTATTAACATGCTCTGCACAGATATTTGAGTCCACATGGCTTGTACAGCCAACACATGGGCTACCCTGATAATTTTCCTCTCTGAAAAGGTAACATAAACCTTTTTTTTTTCTTTTCTAATTTGGATTCAAGGTAACATTATTCATTTGATAAACCTTATGAAGACTAATTGCTGTAGTACTTCACCTTATATTTTAGGTCTTTAAGGGAATCAATTGCTTTAGCACTATCAGCAAATCTGCCAAGAATTTCATTGGATTTAACAGGGTCATCCCATAGGTTGCAATCACGCATTATTTCCTCCTGCTTGATCCGTCTCACTTCCTCGAGCTCTAGTGCTGTTGGTGCTGACATCTCAGCTCGGAGAACAGCATCTTCAATCTTCTTTTTCAATGAAAAGAAACCTAAGTAAATTCACCACAACTCTCGACTAGAAGTTAGAAGTGCAAAGTAGGGCTGTAAGAATGTATAAAGACGCAACCATTGTAATAGACTCATAATACTTGCAATTTACATATACTTCTGTTATAAGATTTCACTTAAACTAATGAGAAACAGTTATTTGTTAAGGCATGTGCCTGAACAACCAGCTTTCAAGTCCCTTTTCTGTTTCTCCTATGCTAATATAAACAACATTTACAACAGAAAGCAGGAACTTGTTCATAATTGTGAAAACATATTCATGAGCTGGGCTATGGTACCATGTCATAAGCAACAAGTTCAATCTTAATTTACGTAGCATGTTCAAGGATATGCTGATGACAACACATTAAAATTTTAGCCTCATGCATTAATCTCTCAAATTCATTCAGAAAAATTCTTCTGGTTAACAATGACAACAAATAAATGAAGTCATTTTGCCTATACACAAATAAATAAAGCCGTCAATTTTGGCTTATAAATCAAGTAAAGCAATTACACTGCCTATTTTTAATTTTTTTTTTTTTTAAATACTTTCCTTTCTTTCAGAAATTCAATTTGAAAATTTAAGTTATAAAACGGAAGGCAATTCTAAAATAAGTGGCACAGTCTATTTTTATTTTTATTTTTTTTATCACACAAAGGTACTTCTGTCAAAAATCCAACTCAAAGCTGGACTTAAATTAGATGAAAAAATTTTCAACGATTTTCTCTTTCCAGTTACCTTCAGCTTTCTTAGGAACCCATCGGCCGGGAAAGATCTTAACCGAGAATCATTGTCAAACAGTTGGCATCTTAACAAAATGTCAAAAACCATCTCACTTACGCTACAATTAGCCATACCCATATCAAATTTGAACTCCCACTATGATATTAACTACTCCCCAGACAGAGAAAGGCAAAAAGAAACAAGTGTTAATACATGCAAATATACAGAGAAAGATAAAAGGCAGAAGGAAACACACCTAGTTCTTTGTAGACCTTGTTCTCGTCATCCATGGAATGAGAAGGGCGAATTCTCGCGTATATAAGGAGCTTAGCATGGGATTTATTGGTATTTCTTGTAGAAGATTGCCATTTTAAGCAAGTAGAAGCTGCTCTACTTAGAAATGCAGGTTCTGCCAGCATTTCTCACTATGCTCTGCGGCCTTATCCTCCCACTATGCTGTGCGCAAGTAGCCAGCTCTGCTGCCTTTTCTCTCACTATGCTCTGCTGCCTTATCCTCCCACTATGCTCTGCGGCCTTATCCGGAAATTCCCCCTCCCCGTAAGGAAAATGGCGTATGAGTGAGGTCGCTCCTAATTTTCTTTGGTCATTTGACTTCGGAAGTTTTATAATATTTGGCCTTTTTTATTTTTTTAAAAGATAACTTATGACAACTAAATTTAAATTAATTAGAGCATATACAGTTGAAAGCTAAAATTTGAAAATAGCTTACAGCACATGATTTTTATTTAAAAAGAATGAAATTAATATAATTTGTAATTTATTAATTAATTTATTTTAAAATTTAAAATTAAATAATATATACTTTTATTATTTATTAAATATAAAATTATATCAACAACTATTAAAGAACTAACAATCATTGAGAAGTATAAATTATATTATTAAAATAGAATCTTGATTTATGCTCTCAAATTAATCAATGGATTAGTATATAAATTTTAATAATTTTAATTATATTAATTGATAAAATTTAAGTGTCATTCCATTCTTGATGGTAATCGAAAACTTTTAATGTATAATGTTTTGCTATTTGGTAATAAATATTTTTGTCCAAATTCGATTTATTACAAATTTAATAAATAAATATGTGGTACTTATATAATTAATAAGTGAATTTTATTGTATATCTCATATCTTGAATTCATGATATATACGGTTTAAACAAGAAAATCACTCCATAATACCTTTCAAGTTCCATTCTTTTTTAAATGCTTTTTTTGCTAAAAAAAAAAAAGTTGTATTAACAAATCTATATATTTATATATAAACCAGAAAGGTATTTCCAAGAAAATGATACATGATACTTTTTTTAAAAAATTTGCTACGTATCACCTTCCATAAATACTCTTCTTTACACTAAATATTATTTAATTTTTTATTTCTTTTTTATTTATTATTATTATTTACAATATTAACATTTATGATTTAAATTATCATTTTCTTCAAATTTTAATTTTTAAAAGTTAAGATATTTTGTAATTGAATGCAATATTTAAAAATTATTTATATTATTTTATAAATATTAATTATTATTTTTTATTTCTCTTTTAATTATCATTATTATTTATAATACTGCCTTAATATTTATGATCTAAATTATTATTTTCTTTAAAATTTAATTTTTAAAAATTAAGACCTTTTATAATTAAATGTAATATTTAAAAATTATTTATATTATTTTTTTATAAATTCATTTATATAAAAATATTATTTGCTATATGTTACCCCTATAATAATAATAATAATAATAATAATAATAATAATAATAATAATAATAAGGTCATTATGACCATTAATTTAAAAAAAATTAATTATTAATTTATAATCTCATAATCAATTATAAATATTTTCTTTTTTACTAATTATTATTTAATTTTTTTTTATTTCTCTTTTAATGATCATTGTAATACCTTAACATTTGTGATTTAAATTATTATTTTTTTTAAATTTAATTTTTAAAAATTAAGACATTTTATAATTAAATGTAATATTAAAAAATTATTTATATTATTTTATAAATACTAATTATTATTAATTTTTTTATTTCTCTTTTAATTATTATTATAATTTACAATAATACCTTAACATTTATTATTTAAATTGTTATTTTCTTTAAATTTGATTTTAAAAAATTTAGACTTTTTATTATTAAATGTAATATTTAAATTTATTTATATCATTTTTTTTTATAAATTCATTTATGTAAAAAATTTTTTTGTCACATGTTACCCTCAATAATAATAATAATAATAATAATAATAATAATAATAATAATAATAATAATAATAATAATAATAAAAGGTCATTGATGGCCTTTAATTTAAAGAAAATTGACTATTAATTTATGATCCCAGAATTAACTATCATATAATTAATAAATCTTAAATTATTTTATTGTTAGTAGTATACCCTAGAGCATATCATTTAGTATGTATATTGTACATGTTTTTATTAATAAAAGGCATTTTTACTTTTCTGTTTACATAATATATTTATGTGTAATAGAAAAGGTCCATTGATATTTTATTAGAAATTCTATTCTTAAGTTATTAAGAATATGAGTGACAGTATTTCTAGCACAAAGTATTATAAATAGGTTCACAATCGATGATACTTCACAATAAGGACATGACTTATCCAGAAAGATTGTATTCATGTTTATTCCCAAGTTATTTATGTGAGATATAAATAAGATGGAATGGTGAGTCTCATACCATTTAACAAATATGATAGGCACTTATACATGATAAGTAGGTCGAACCAGTGACATTTATGACAAGCACATGGAGTTTACTCTTGTCAATGTATTGTCATAAATCATATCAGTGCATATAATCTTTAGACCTAAGATAGCACAATTATCTTATATATAGGTGGTTTGAGTTTGATACTGCTTTCATACTTGTACTGTGTATGGGTATATGAGTATGTGTTGGCTCCTACTAGTTATATATGGAGGTAGGTGTTGATCAAGATGGAATCTGTTCCTCTAAGTAAATAGGGATAAAATCCTATGTTCATTTAATTATTTTTGATGTTTCAAGTTCCTGGCCAGGACAGATAGATTTATTCAGAAAAGAGTTTCTGATGAGAAAATCTTTTTAATCAAGAACTGGAATTAAAAGAGAACATAATATTCATAGCAAATGGGGTTTGACATAAACCATGATTCCAGCTTGAGTTGGGATTTTGTAACAGAGAGATTCTAGTGCATGGTAACATATGATTATAGATTCATTTAAGGTAAATCTTATTACTAATTGGGTGGCCATGGCATGCTATGCTAGGTGTTAACCATAGTCTATGAGGTGCATAAAATGATTTAGAGAAATCATTTATGGTAAGAAAGAGTTCTGATAATATTAAGAGTTAATATCATGTCTAATTGCTAATTAGTGATGAGCCTAGTAAATCACACACATACACAAGTAATCACCAAATTAAATATAATTTAATTAATTAATTAATTAAAGAGTTTAATTGATTAATGAAATAGGTTTGGTTTGCAATTAGATTGCAAAGTCTCTAGCATGGCTTGAAACCAAATATAGGTTATTGGATGTATAGTATAAGTTAAACTTATATTTAAAGTGTTTAAATATAAATTTAATTAATGAGAAATTAATTAATAGAGATTAATTAATTAATTTATATTTGATATAAATTGATTAGAAGAAGAGAAATAATTATTTTGGGTTGAGAACTCAAAATTAAGACACAGGGGTATTTTAGTCATTTCACAGGGTGACATGTGACACCATGAGATGGTGACACATGGCACTATATATATGCTTGTCATATGTCTTTTAATCATTTAAGATGATTAAAGTCAAGATTAAATATAGGTTTAACACTTGGCACAATGTGATTGGGTCAATTAAACCTAAAGCCAATCAGAAGGTGACATGTGGCAAGGGTTTTAAGTGGTGACCTAGCTATATAAGGGAAAGGATGAAAAAAAAAATAGCTAGCTGCTATTTGTTTCATTGGTGCCGCCCCAAAGAACCTCTCCCTTTCATCTTCTTCATCTCTCATCAATTCAAAGAGATTTCCTAACAATCTCTTAAATTAAAAATACTAGAAATCGTTTCTAGTGTCCTGTTTACATCTGTAATATCTCAAAAGGCAAAACCTGATTTTCTAATTGATTGGAAAAGCTTTAGAAGCTGTTCAAGGGGCTGCCATTAGTGATCTTGGTGTGGACAAGCTAGAAGGACAACATCTGGTGTCCTAGGCGCATCCCAAAGGTGCCGAACATGCTGCAGAGGGTTTTAATGAATTAATCTGTTAATTCTAAAATCTTAAATGGCAAATGTATATCCAAAAATATACTAAAAGAGTTTTAATATGTTGTTTATCATTGAAATCAAATAGAAAAAAATAAATCTTGCATGATGCACGTGACCCTAGAAGAAAAATTTTGAATTTCAATGATCTAAACTTGTGTTTTTCATGTTTTTGCTCCTTTAAATGGTATCAGAGCCACTATATTTGCCATTTAGATTGTTGATTATATGATTTAATTGTGTGATTTGATCATGAGATGATAGATTCATTGTTGGTTGGACCAACAAAGGTGGCGTCTTGATGAACTACACCACCATGAGCATGGTTTGATTCATTCAATCATGCGCATGGCTGTTTGGGTATGTTTGTGGGCTTTGTTTCAAGGCCCATAATTAGGCCCATGACTAATTAAAGTGTTTAATTAGGTGTTTTAATCACACAATTAAAATTTGATTCAGATCTGAATTTTAAAAATTGTTTGAATGTGATTCAAATATGAATTTTTAAGGTTGTTTGAATGTGATTCAAATCTGAATTTTTAAATTTGTTTGAATGTGATTCAAATCTGAATTTTTAAATTTGTTTGAATTATATTCAAATCTGGATTTTTAAGTTGAATATGAAATATTCAATTTAATTTAAGTCTGTATGTTTTATTTAATTGTTAAATAGTGATATGGATGATGGATGATCATGGACTATAAAAGACCAATGTGATTGGATTTATTTCTTTTATATTTATTTGGGATTGTAAATTAATTAAATTATTTTAATTTATTTTGGGAATGTATTATTAAGGTTGTAATAATTTCGGGTTGTAATTTCATTTATTTAGTTCTTGTAAATTCACCTTGGTATGCCAAGGATTACTATGTAATTGAATTGCAAGAAGAACAAGGAGGTCAAGAGTATTAGTGGGACTAGTGGGAGGAATTAAATATCAAGTGTTAATTATGTACTCCTTCAGCAACTCTTGTAATATGAATGAATGAAATGCACCTAGGAATGCCCTGATTCAATTCTTAGTGGCTCAGAATTGAATCCCTTAGAAAGTCCATGATCATATAATATTTACTGTTTATCCATGAATGCATGAGATGTATGGGAATGTATGCAATTATATGATATATGCATGCTAAATGGATAATGTGCAGAGTGAGACCTTAATAGTAATTAGGATGACCATAAAATCTTCCAAACAAATGATTAAGTTGGAAATGCTATAATTAAAGTAATTATAATATGGGCCCTCCATTGAGGCAATTATTTTAAGAAATTTTAAATACTTGCATAAGATACAATTAATTTAAGAGATTTTCTTAAGAATAATTGTTAAGCATGAGATGTTGTAAATATGTAAATGGTTTGGTGGCCAATATTGGATGTACCTGAGGACATTAAAATTATTTGCATAATTACTGGCTCAATGGGATCAACTTAACTAATGCAAGATAAGTCAATAATGGATGTACCTGAGATTTTGAGCATTAGGGGCTAGGTAAAGGATTGAACCTCACATGAGATGTGATGGGCAAGGAGTTGTTCACTTATAGTTTATTGTAATTTCAATAATGGATGTACCTGAGGATGATCAATAGAATTATAAGAATTCAATCACCTATTAGAAATCCATCCAACTAGGATTTCCGTTTTTTACTTTGGAAGTATAGGATTCGCTAAGTTAGTGGGAGGACCAATTTGATTAAAAGGCCATAATCATTTTGGTTAATTACATGATACATTTACTAATTAATCTGGTTATTTTCTGTAGTTAAATTTTCTGATAATAATGAGCATAGAACAACCACCACCATCCAATAACCTTGTAAGTATACTTGATCGCAATAGATTGACAGGACCTAATCTGTCTGATTGGCTAAGAAATTTGAAACTTGTCCTGAACCTTGAACATATAGGATATATTCTAGACTCAAATGTTCCTGGTCCCTTATCTCCAAAGGCCACACAAGAGGAACATGAAACTTTGGACAAGTGGAAGGAGCATGATATGAGAGCTAAGTGTTACATGCTTGCTTCCATGAGTAATGAGTTACAGAAGCAGCATGAGAACATGCAGAGTGCGAGTGAGATCCTCATTCACCTACAATAGTTGTATGGTAAGCACAGCAGGAATGCTAGGTATGAGATATCCAGGCAGCTGTTCTGCATGAGGATGTCTAAGGGACAGAATGTTGGGGATCATGTCCACAAGATGATTTGGCTAATTGAGCAGCTGGAACATCTTGACTTCAACATGGATTTCCAACTACAGACGGATTTGATCCTTCAGTCCCTTCTTGAGTCTTTTGGTAATTTTATGATAAATTTCCATATGACTAAATAGGAATGCACCTTGGCTGGTTTACTCAACATGCTAGTTATTGCCCAAAAGAATATGTTGGGCAATAAAGGAAAAGAGGTAGCTTTGATTGCATCTTTTTCTGTTGGAAAGTCTAACAAGAAGAAGGGCAATAAGAAAAAGAAACCTCAGATTCCTGGTCCTTCTAAGAAAATAGCTAAACAAAAAGGGAAGACTAAAGTTGATGGAGGCAAAGGAAAGTGTTTCCACTGCCAGAAGGATGGGCACAATAATAGGAACTGCCCAGAGTATAGCAAGTAGTACCAGCTTGCAGTAACGAGATATTAGACTCCGGGTTGGCAATGGCTCAACTATTGAAGTCTTAGCTATAGGATCTAAATCTTTATACATGTGTGAACATGTCACACATATTTTTGTATTTAAATAAGGTTTTGCATGTACCTGATGCCTTTTAAGAATATCATTTCTATATCTAGTTTGACTAGAGATGGTTATGAATTTCAATTGATAAATGATGTTTGCAATATTTATTTTGGAAATAAATATGTTGATTCAGGTTATATGTATGATCAACTTTATTATATTAAATTTGTATTTAACATTATTATCTAGATAATAATGTTAAATACAAATTTAATGCAAGTAATCTAAAAGAATATAATGCCATGATGAAAATCAACTCAAGTTCAAAATATATTTGGCACCTAAGGTTAGGCCATATTGCAAAAGATAGGATTGCAAAGCTGGGGAAAATGAGGATTTTATCCTCATTGGATTTTGGACCTACTCCAACTTATGAATTCTGCCTTCAGAGCAAAATGACTAAATCACCCTTTATTGGACAAGAACTAAGAGCTGAAAATATTTTGGAGCTAATACATAGTGATGTATGTGGTCCATTTAAAGAAATAGCTAGAGGCAGTTTTCATTATTTTATTACCTTTACAGATGATAAATCAAGGTTTGGGTATTTGTATTTGATGAAATACAAACATGAATCCTTTTAAAAGTTCAAAGAATTTAAATCTGAAGTAGAAAATCAAACAAGAAAGAGTATTAAAGCTCTTCGATCAGATCATGGAGGTGAATACTTGAGTACTGAATTTGATGAATACTTAAGAGAGTATGGCATTGTTTTCCAGCTGACTCCTCCAGGAACACCACAGCTGAATGGTGTATCTGAAAGGAGAAATCGTACCCTATTAGATATGGTACGTAGCATGATGAGCTATACTAATATGCCAATCTCCTTTTGGGGATTTGCATTAGAATCAGCTTTGTATATTCTGAATAGGATTCCATCAAAATCAGTTTCTTCCACACCTTATAAGATATGGCATCGAAGAAAACCAAGTCTTAAGCATGTTAAGATTTGGGGTTGTCCAGCTTATATAAAAAAGTTGAACACTGATAAATTGGAAACCAGATCAGAAAAGGGTCAATTTGTTGGATATCCAAAAGATAATTTTGGATATTATTTTTATTTGCTCACATTACAAAAGGTTGTGATAAGTAGAGATGCCTCATTTCTTGAACAACAGTTTGTTCAAGAAAGAGGCAAAGGAAGGCAAATAGAGTTAGAATTGGAGAATTTTGACCAACAAATAGATCAGATAGATATAGATCTATCTAGTCAACATACACCTATTGATGAAACATCTACAGCTGTTTCTCGTAGAACAACCAGGGTATCTCACCCACCAGTGAGATATGGTTTCCTTGATGAAGAAGAATAAGAGTTGTCTGCTCATGAAGAAGTAGATCATGGAGATGATCCACTTACCTATGAAGAAGCTATATCAGATATAGACTCTTCAAAATGGATTAATGCTATGAAATCCGAGATTGATTCCATGTATAAGAATCAAATTTGGGATCTTGTTGACCCACCTGAAGGTATTGTACCTATAGGGAACAAATGGGTTTTCAAGAAGAAAATTGGTTCTGATGGAAAGGTAGAGACCTATAAGGTAAGGCTACTAGCGAAAGGGTTTCGCCAAAGGCAAGAAATCGACTATGAGGAGACTTTCTCGCCTGTTGCCATGCTTAAATCAATTAGGATTCTATTAGCAATAGCTGCATAATATGAATCCCAAGTTGGTTCCAAAGTGCGCAAGCTAAAGTGATCCATTTATGGGTTGAAACAAGCTTCGAGGAGTTGGAACATCCATTTTGATGAAGCCATTAAGTCATTTGGTTTTATCAAAAATGAGGATGAGCCATGTGTATATAAGAAGGTTAGTGATAGTGCTATCACTTTCCTTGTCTTATATGTGGATAATATTTTGTTAATAGGTAATGACACAGGTATGTTGACAACTATAAAAGGTATGGTTGTCAAATACAATCTCCATGAAAAACTTAGAAGAGGCAACCTATATTATTGGGATTCGCATCTATAGAGATAGAGCGAAAAGAATAATTGGTTTATTCCAAAGTCTATACTTGAAAAAGGTGTTAAAGAGCTTTAACATGCTTGATTCCAAGAGAGGATTGTTACCAGTGAGACATGGTATCCACCTTTCTAAAGAGATGTCTCCAAAGACACCTAAAGAAAGAGATAAAATGGCCAGGATTCCATATGCTTCGGCTATTGGAAGTTTGATGTATGCAATGTTATGTACTAGGCCGGATATCGTATATACTGTTAGTTTAACTAGCAGGTATCAATCCAATGCAGGTTTGGAGCACTGGATAGCTGTCAAGAATATCCTTAAGTACTTGAGAAGAACTAAGGATTTATTCTTTATTTATGGAGGTGGAGACTTGCAATTAGATGGTTATACTGATTCTGATTTCCAATCAGATATCGATGATAGAAAGTCTGCCTCTGGGTATGTGTTCATTTGTAATGGAGGTGCAGTTAGTTTGAAGAGTTCCAAACAGAGTACGACTGCAGATTCCACTACCAAGGCTGAGTATATTGCTGTATCAGATGCTGCAAAAGAAGCTGTTTGGATATAAGGAACCTCGGTCTCACTAGAAATCCAAACACATAGAAAGGCGCTATCACATTATCAAAGAGATAGTTGGGCAAAGCGATATAGCCATGCAAAAAATAGTATCAGTTGAAAAATCCAGCGGATCCATTCACTAGGCCTTTGTCACAAGCACAGTTAGACCAACATCTTGAGAAGATGGGTCTAAGGTATTGTAATGAATAGCTCTAGTGCTAGTGGGAGATTGTTAGTAGTATGCCCTAGAGCATAGCATTTAGTATGTATCTTGTACATGTTTTTATTAATAAAAGACATTTTTACTTTTCTGTTTACATAATATATTTATGTGTAATAGAAAAGGTCCATTGATATTTTGTTAGAAATTCTATTTTTAAGTTGTTAAGAATATGAGTGACAGTATTTCTAGCACAAAGTATCATAAATAGGTTCACAATCGATGATACTTCACAATAAGGACATGACTTATCCAGAAAGATTGTATTCATGTTCGTTCCCAAGTTATTTATGTGAGATATAAATAAGATGGAATAGTGAGTCTCATGCCATATAACAAATATGATAGGCACTTATACATGATAAGTAAGTCAAACCAGTGACATTTATGATAAGCACATGGAGTTTACTCTTGTCAATGTATTGTCATAAATCATATCAGTGCATATAATCTTTAAACCTGAGATAGCACAATTATCTTATATATAGGTAGTTTGAGTTTGATACTGCTTTCATACTTGTACTGTGTATGGGTATATGGGCATGTGTTGGCTCCTACTAGTTATATATGGAGGTAGGTGTTGATCAAGATGGAATCTGTTCCTCTAAGTAAATAGGGATAAAATCCTATGTTCATTTAATTGTTCTTGATGTTTCAAGTTCCTAGCCAGGACAGATAGATTTATTCAGAAAAGAGTTTCTGATGAGAAAATCTTTTTAATCAAGAACTGGAATTAAAAGAGAACATAATATTCATAGCAAATGGGATTTGACATAAACCATGACTCCAGCTTGAGTTGGGATTTTATAATAGAGAGATTCTAGTGTATGATAACATATGATTATAGGTTCATTTAAGGTAAACCTTATTACTAATTGGGTGGCTATGGCATGCTATGCTAGGTATTAACCATGGTCTATGAGGTGCTTAAAATGATTTAGAGAAATCATTTATGGTAAGAAAGAGTTCTGATGATATTAAGAGTTAATATCATGTCTCATTGCTAATTAGTGATGAGCCTAGTAAGTCACACACATACACAAGTAATCACCAAATTAAATATGATTTAATTAATTAATAAAAGAGTTTAATTGATTAATTAAATAGGTTTGGTTTGTAATTAGATTGCAAAGTTCCTAGCATGGCTTGAAACCAAATCTAGGTTATTGGATGTATAGTATAAGTTAAATTTATATTTAAAGTGTTTAAATATGAATTTAATTAATGAGAAATTAATTAATAGAGATTAATTAATTAATTTATATTTGAATTGATTAGAAGAAGAGAAATAATTATTTTGGATTGAGAACTCAAAATTAAGACATAGAGGTATTTTGGTCATTTCACAGGGTGACATATGACACAATGAGAGGGTGACATGTGACACAATGAGATAGTGACACATGGCACTACACATAAGCTTGCCATATATCTTTTAATCATGTAAGATGATTAAAGTCAAGATTAAATATAGGTTTAACACTTGGCACAATGTGATTGGGTCAATTAAACCTAAAGCCAATCAGAAGGTGACATGTAGCAAGGGTTTTAAGTAGTAACCTAGCCATATAAGAGAAAGGATGAAAAAAAAAATACCTAGCTGCTATTTGTTTCATTGGTGCCGCCCCAAAGAACCTCTCCCTTTCATCTTCTTCATCTCTCATCAATTTAAAGAGATTTCCTAACAATCTCTTAAATTAAAAGTACTAGAAATCGTTTCTAGTGTCCTGTTTACATCTGTAATCTCTCAAAAGGCAAAACCTGATTTTCTAATTGATTGGAAAAGCTTTAGAATCTGTTCAAGGGGCTACCATTGGTGAACTTGGTGTGGACAAGCTAGAGAGACAACATCTGGTGTCCTAGGCGCATCCCAAAGGTGCCGAACACACTGCAGTACATCAAATAGGTTAGTGCATTTGTTCTTGATTTAATCTAGGGTTCTAATGAATTAATCTGTTAATTCTAAAATCTTAAATGGCAAATGTAGATCCAAAAATATATTAAAAGAGTTTTAATATGCTGTTTATCATTGAAATCAAATAGATAAAAATAAATCTTGCATGATGCATGTGACCCTAGAAGAAAAATTTTGAATTTCAATTATCTAAACTTGTGTTTTTTATATTTCCGCTCCTTCATTTATATCTTTAATAAATATTTTTATTACATTATTATATTTTTCTTTATTTTTATTATAAAATCTTTGTTAAAAAATTTAAGAGATAAAAAATGTAGCCTATATAAAAAGTTATAAAAATAAAATATAGAGATTTGACTTATTTATAATTAGTATGTATTATATTTTATATTAATAATTTAATATTCTTTTTATTTCACTTTCTTAAGATTAATTAATACTTATTATAATTATTATTATGGCTAAATTATGACGACTTAATTGAAACAACCAAGTAAATAGAAAACATTTTATTGTTATAAAAATTGAATTTGAATGTTTTTGCTATCATTTTTTAATTAAATAATATTTAATTATAACTTAATTTTTTAGTTAAATAGTTTTTATTTATTTGTCTATATATAATATGTCATATGAGATATTTGATAAACATCAAATACTCTCCTCTTAATAAATATTTTCATTTCACCTAAATGCTCTTAAATTTTTTTTTTTAAAATTTGCACTATTTTTTATTATTTTTATAAAAAATTATTAGTTATGATTCTCAAAATTATTTATTTAAATATATTTAATAATATTTATTTATTATTATTTTTTATAAATTTTTTATTTAATATTTCTTAACTTTTGAATATTTTATTTCATTTTAACTATATATTGAATGCAATGATAACTAATATTTTGATTATCCATATTTTATTATCATTAATTTTTAACCGAATTATTTTTTAATTTTAATTAAATATTTATATTTTTATGTATAAATTATCTTTCAACTATATTTTTATGTAGAAGTAAAATTTCAAAGATAAATTGTAAATATGATTGTATCGAAAATTTTTAGCTATAAATAAAGATGATTAAAAATAATTAAAATTACAGTATTAAAATTATAAAATCTATCTTTTAATATACATAAATTATGAGATAAAATATAAAAATTTCATACAATTTAAATTATTTTTTAAATAAAATATTTTTTTAAATTTTAAACGAAATAATCATAGAAACTATTATTAATATATAAATAAAAAATTAAATAAATATTTTAATTAATTATATTATAAATTAATCAAAAATTTATTATTATAACAAATAAAAATTTATTCAAATTAAATTAAATAAAAAAGAAATTTTAATTTAAAGTTAATTTAATAATAATAATTTATCTTATTTAAAAATATAATTAAAAATTAAATTAAAAAATAAAAATTATAAATTACACATGCATAACATAGGTGTTATGCTAGTATTTTCTATAAATTATAATTTTAAAATAAGTTACATTTATTTTTTTTTCTATAATTATCCACTCCTTTCAAGTCTGAGCAGTTTTATTGAATATATACAATAAGCAAAGAATTAAGATCAAATTCATATATTACTAAAATTTGAGGTGATTATGTTTATACATATTTTTATACTTTCAATATAAAATTGATAGTACATATATGCATATATTTCATAGCATTAATTAATTTAAAGATATCTTTTTTTATATATAATATTTTAGTTTTTAAGAAAATAAAAAAAATCAAAATACTTTAAAATTTATTCGTTAATTAGTATGAAAATTTTTAAAAATTATAGCAACGTGTGGAAAAAATAGTCTTATAAAAAGTCAAAAGAGCAAATTTTTTTTAACATTAAGCCTAAAAATTATACAAAATTAAAAATCATGTAAAAAATATGCCTATAATATAAATTTATAATAAATATTAAATAATATTATTAAAATAAAATAATAAATAATTCATTCAATATATTTGACAAAACGACTAACTTTATATGATATTTCTACCAAAAAAAACTTTATATAATATCAATTCCTCAAATTTCTTATTAAAAGTAAAAAATTGAAAGTTCTTATGTTAATATTTCTAGATTTCAACCTTCATTTTCTTTTTAAAAAAATAAATTCTTATTTCTCCCTTAAAAAAAATTTTAGGAGCGAATTAGTATTTTTTAATATAAGTTCATTTATAGAATAATTTATGACCTAATTATAAAAATAAACTAAATCTTTTTGTATTTTTTAATACACTGCAATAGTTTAAATCTTGGTATAATTTATTAAAATTTTAAATTTTATAGAAATTTTATCTAAATTTTTTAAAATTTGAAAAAAAATTGTTGTTATTTTTTTTAATTATATATATATATATATATATATATATATATATATATATATATATATATATTAATTTTCTACTGATCCAACCTTATTATTATCATTAACTGCTTCTAAATTTTATTTTCATGCCCATTACGCATTAAAATTTCTGGTCATTTTGTCGAATTAAATAGTTTTAATCATACACTCTCGCCACCATATCTCATCACTATTTGATACCCAATGATCATCAAAATAAAATTATAAAATAGTCAATGAATGTAATAAAATTGAATTTTCAATTATACTTATAAACAAATTAAAAAATGAATTTCAAAATTCAATTGAAAAGATTGAATAAAATATTAATAATTTTTAAAAAATTTCATTATTTTTGTTAAAATTTAAATGTTTATATTAAATTACCAAATTTAATTAGGACGATAATTTATAGATTTGGAATAATTTCATTTAATTTTGACAGTATGAAAGAAATAGAAAATGAAATGAATATTATTAATTTTCTATTTGGCCTTCAATTGTAATTGTAAGAAAATTAAATTAGTTTGATAAGGTATTTTTAATTTTTCATTAATGTGTACAACTTAAGGAGAAAGGTTGGGAGGAGATAACATTGCTCTAATATCAAACTTTTTTATTAAAAAAAAATTGCAGTATTTTATGTTTAAGGAGCTCGGACTTTTACCATTTAAGACTATAGATCAATAGTAATTAAAACGAATGGTCAAATTTACTTAAAATCTGAATTAAAAATAATAATTCACTTAAAAATATATATATCCTGATAAAAGATATTATGGTAAAATTATTAATCGAGCATTTGCTTTATAACATAAAAAATGAATAATTTTGATTAGAATTAAGTACAATTCGGTTTGAATCGAATAAATAAAACTGAATCAATGAAATTTGATGATTTGGTTTGGTTTGGTTTTAATTTTTAAAAGCTTCAACTTATTTGGCACGTTTCGATTTTAAAGAAATAAAATCGATGAAATTAAACCAAACCGAATAAGTATAATTTAAAAAAGTTAAACTATATATGTTGCATGTAGCATAGTTGTTGAGGGCGTGATAAACTATTTTGAGGTCATGTGTTCGAATCTTGCATCTATACGCATGTCTCTATTTTTTTTTTTTTGGTATAACTTAACTTGTAATTAAATCACAACCATCCATTGAAAACGATCTCAGTCGTCAAAATCCTTACTATATATTCATAAATTACCCTTAATAGCCACCCATGCAGATACATGCAACTCATCCTTCTCTTTTCTTTCTCTTTTCCCTTCTTTACCTCACTAAAAATGATTTGGCGTCTTTTTTCACCCTCACTTAAACCCTAACATCTATTTTGCCTAATCTCTTCTTCTATTTTTTGTTTCCCACTCATTTCTGTCCTCATTTCACCATAGGTATAGTCTTCACCTTCAAATCCAAACGGGTAAAATCAAGATATCATTTGAATTTGATGATTTGGGTATTGTTACCTAGAAACTCTTCAAACGATATTCTTGCTTTTTTCTTTATGGGCTTTCAACATCGACGGCATAATGGGTAGGAGATCAGTAGATGGTTACATCGATGGGTTTACTGGGTTTGTTGTTGGCCTATTGTAATGAATCCGTATGTGTAATCGTTTTTTCCTTCTTGTGTAATTGATTTGTGTAATGTGTATTTGTTGTGTTAATTTGTTATTGATTTGTGTAATTGTATTTTTTGTGATTCACTTCTTGATTTGTGTAATTGATTACTAGTGTAATGTGTTGATCATATGAGTTGAGAAATTAGGGATTTGCAATTTGGGGAAGAAATTGAGAATTTGATAGTGAACCGACGGTTTTGAACCGAACCGAACTAAAATAGTTCAGTTTGATTTGATTCCTCTCTTAATTCGATTTGCCTTTTTTATGTAAAGTTCGATTTTTGGTTTGAGCAGTTTGGTTTGGTTTTGAATCAAATCAATCGAGTACTCAGCCCTAATTTTGATGTCTCCTTCTATTAATAACTGGGTTATGTCTTTTAGATTAAAAAATCTAAACATTTACACTCATTTACATTTTATCTAAACATTTTAATTTTAAGATAATTATTTAAATTTTTTTAATTTTAAAAAATTAACTAAAATTAAAATTCAATTTAGAGAGTTTTTTGTTTTGTTTATATGGATTTTGTGAAATAAGTCCAAGAGTGTTCTGTTATGCATTCACAAACACATGATCCAGGTATGATGTTGTCAATTAGTAAATTAAATTTCAATTTTGATTAAAATTTCTTCAAAATTTCTTCAAAATTTTGGATAATTAGTTTAAAATTAAAGGTTTAGACAAAATCATAAATTTGGTGCAAACATTTAGATTTTTTAAGTTCAATCAGCAAAAAATTTAGCATTCTTACCATGTACATGTATTTTTAGCCACTATCAAATACAATATGCTAATATAATAGCTGAAATTTAATAAGCATAACTGCATTTGACTAAGGATTAGTTTCCGTATTTGAATTGGTGGTTCCAATTTAAGGTTTAGAGGAATTGAAATTGGCCTTTTAAGGTTCTCCTTAATTTCGATTTTTATTTTAGTTCTAATTTGGTTTTGATTCCAGTCTACTTTCAATTTTGATTTTGGTTTGATTTTGATTTTAATCAAATTTAATGATTAAAATTTTTTTCATAACTTTTACTTTTTTTTTTAAGGAAAGAAATCCAATTTAACCTAAAATTGAACTGACCGCTTTTGATCCAATTTCAATCCAATTTAATGTTGATTTGATCAATTTTATTTTGACCTATTATGATTCAATTCCACTTCCAATTTAAACCAGTCTTATTTTAGTTCCTAACTAGTACTCGTGCAAGTCTAAGCATAACAATATTTGACCAAAAAGAAAAAGAAAATCTACTATCTAGCCAAAATAAGAAATAAGGTATATGGGCAGTGCTTCCCCAACAACACACATGATGTTCTTTTATTAACAAAAACTAATTATGGTGTTATATATATGTAACGACTCAAATCTAGACTATTACTAGCACTAGAGCACTAAGAAGTTTAAGGTCACCAGAACCCGTAACAAGCTTGACTTTCATCATTAATTGTATTATGACATAATCAGTGTATGTGTATATATTACAAGTATCTATGGTCATTTTAAATTGTCATTGAGTTTTTCTCTCAAAATAACACAAGTTTGCCAAAGACTCTTAGTTTTCGTAATATCATCATTATCATTTCATTCTCGTTTTCACATCACATGGGCTATTATGGAAAAAAATTATCATAATTCTCATTAATATTGGAGTCTTGACAAAACCTATGTTATATTTGTTACAATCATAACATAACATAACTCTTACATTGTGGGACCAACCTTTTTTTTCATTAGACATACACACATAAGTCCTCTAAGGACCTTTGGTAACACAGCTATACAAAAAATGTCAAGCATAGTTCATCAAGCCAAAATATTCATGTCACAAAATTATTCATATATCACATATATCCAGCCCATAAATAAAATATCAAACCTTTATGGCTTACTGTCTCATTCTGTAGGCTCTTTTCTATTACTTCCTCCTGAAGAGGGTTATAAAGAAATGGGGAATAAGTAATGATACTCAATGAGTAGAGAAACTACTACGGAATAATAAAAAATGCATAATAATATAACTGAAAGAAAAATAGAAAAGCATTATATGTTGATCACAAGGAAGTTCGGTGGTGCCCAAAGATCCCATGCACTATTTATGTTACTGTATATGCTACTGCGCATGCATTTTGGCTACCGAGAGTCTATTTTGGTCGCTGAAGCTAGAATACATAGCATGCAATTCTTAACTTAGGTTTTGCCCCATTTTACATCCACGACACAAAACCAAGTTACATTTTTCTCTTTAAGTTATTATACACTAACATAGCTATAAATAACTTGATTAAACTTTGTTTATCTTAAATTTAGGGATCTCTTATCAAATTTACCCTACATGCTAACTTAGGTTGATTCCTTCAATCTCTCCATACTTCTATAAAACAATAAGAAAGCAAAAGAGGATGTAGAGAACATGAATACTTACCCAAAAGCTTTTGGCTTTGTTAGAATAAGGATCTCCCTCCTAGTTTTCCTTGAGTCTTTAATGAGGAATAGGAAGAGAGAAGAGATTTTAGCACTTGTTGAAATTAATGGAAAGTCTATGATTGTCCGAATGATTTGGGGTGAGGGATTTGAGGATAAAAAAGATAAAAGAGGAGAAAAAGGCAATAGGAGAGTGTTTTGGTCGCGTATGTAGGAAGCAAAAGCTAATAATGGAAATAAAGTAGGGTTTCTCACTTATATGTTTGTTAAAAGGAACTTCGATGGCTCAAAGTTGCTTATTATAGCGACCTCCCGTTTGCCAAACTCTCTTATATTTGCATTGCTAAACTTATCCCTTATTAGCTTTTGACAAAGATTGACTCTGGACACATATTCCGACTAATCCGGATGGCGGGTCTTGCAATACAAAAATAATAATTAAGCTTTAATTGCAAATTAATTGATATCGATTATATAAAATTTTAATAAGATGATTATTTTATTAACAAAAACATACCTTAAAAATTAATTTATTTTTCAAAAAATAATTAAATTATAATTGGCAAATGGCCTTTGTAAGTCCCTGTGAACTAGTCACCTAAGCTCTGACCAATTCGTTTGGCCAATTAAACCCTTAAGATTCAAAAAAAGTATAAGAAAACCCAAAATTGACAACATTAACTCTCTGTTGATGGGTGCATAATTTTATTTAAAATCACAACTACTCCCTAAAGACCTAAAGACCCAAGATTTATGAGCAATGAAGACTGGAAGAGGCTATCTTCTACAATTCTACCTCAACAAAGGTCGCGATAAACGATGATGAGAGCTTTACATGCAGTGGTGGCAATGGCAATAAGGGGAGACATCGATTTGGGGAGGGAATAATAGCAAGGAAGATGACGAAGGGATTTCAAGGTAAACAACCAAAACAAGAGAACAAGAGAATGAAAGAATGAGAGAAGATAAGTGAGAAGATGAAGATTCAGGTAAATGGAATAGAAAGATGAGTGAGAGGAAATGAGAGTCGATTGAGAGAGCCAAAAGGAAGAGGGGATTTTAAAGGAAAGAAAATAGAGACTTGTAGAATATGAGAATGGGCCAAATAAACTCACCATTTAGAATAGAAGAAGATTAAAACGGTAGTGGACAAAATATAAAATGGTAATAGATTGTAATAACATTGGTTGGTTAAGTTAATTTCATTAATTTTGATTAATTAACGGCATCAAACTAAAAATCAAAATTTTTAAAATTAATAATCGAACCAAACTGATTGGACTAACTAACCAAATCGAAATAATCAAATTGATTCGGTTCAGTTCAGTTTTTTAGTTATAACAAAAAACTGGTCACCCTATATTTACCCAATTTGTCACTCCTACAAGTTGAAAGTACACGATGATGACATGTACATGAAATCAAATAAATTTTAAAATGATAAAAGATATGGTTTTTATCTATTTGGGGAAGGTTTATAATAGTGTTCCAAGAGATATCTTATGGAGAGTGTTAGAATAAAAGAGGGTATCTATTAGGTACATACAAGTGTTGAAAGATATGTATGAAGGAGTAACTATTATTGTGCGCACAATGGGAGGGGACACAAGAGATTTTCCTATCTCTGTTATATTACAACAAGGTTCAGCTGTAAGCCCTTACCTTTTTACATTAGTTTTAGATGAATTGACAAAACATATACAAGAGAGTATCCCTTAGTGCATGATGTTTACGAATGATATAGTTCTAATAGATGAGACGTGAGAATGAGTCAATAGAAAGCTAGAGCTTTTGAAAAGTACTCTAGAGTCAAAGGGCTTTAAGTTAAGTAGAACGAAGACAGAATACATGCATTGCAAGTTCAGTGAAGGCCGAACTGGTGATAGGGAAGGAGTTAGTTTGGATGGAGCAGTATTGTCCCAAAGTAATTACTTTAAATATCTCGGTTCAGTCCTTCAAGTAGATGAGGGATGTGAGGAAGATGTTAGTCATAGGATTAAAGCCGGATGGTTAAAGTGGAGACGTGCCATGGGAGTTTTATGTGATCGTAAGATTCTCAATAAGTTGAAAGAAAAATTTTACCGTATAGCCATATGATCAACCATGTTATATGGTAGTGAGTGTTGGGCACTGAAGGAGTCGTATGTGTCTAAGATAAGAGTTACGGAGATGAGAATGTTAAGGTGGATGAGTGGCCATACTAAATTAGATAAAGTCCGTAATGAGAGTATTAAAGAAAAGGTAGGAGTGATGCTAATTGAGGATAAGTTGAGAGAAGAGAGATTGAGGTGGTTGGGTCATATGAAGTGTAGATATAAGGAGGCGCCAGTTAGACAAGTAGAGCACATTAGGTTAGAGGATAGAAAGAAAAGAAGGGGTAGACCTAAACTGACTTTGAGGAGAGTAGTACAACATAGTCTAAAAGCATTATACATTTCTGAGTATTTAACCCAAAATCTTTTAAAGTGGAGAAAGAAAATCCATATAGCCGATTCCAAATTTTTGGGATAATGACTTAGTTGAGTAGATAAAAGACAACACATTGTGGAATTTTTTTTAAGGTAATGTTAAATATAAAATATTTGAAAATAAAGTCAAATTTAAGAAAAATCTATCTGATCCATAATAAAATTATTATTATTTGGCATAATCAAATTCTCATATTTTGACAATTGTATGGATTGATTATCTGCCTAACTTGATTTCATTCAGTAGTTGAAAAATATATAACTCATATGATAAATTCAGATTGAATTCACATTCCTTCAATTTATTAAAAAAAAAAAAAACTGACAATACCTCCCCTCTTCCTCCTCCTCCCGTCCTCAGTGAAATTCTTTACACTTAATTTTGCAAAGGTTTTAAGTTCCCTCATTAGATTAATAACTGCCTGCCAAAATTTTTAAATTTTTTCCCTTATAATACACTCTTTTATATTGGCACAATAATACATTTAAGATAATTAATTTTTAGAGTATTTTTTTTAACATAATCAAATTTTAATTATTTAAAAATCATTTATAATTGATAATTTATAATAATTTAAGATGTTGCAAAATTTTATATTATGTAATTTTGAAGAAAATATTCTAAATTTGATTAATTGAATTGGAAGAATTCTGTTTAATTTGATTGGATTTTTTTTTATTAAAATTGATTCGATTTAATTTATAAAATTTTCTTTTTGATTACTTCAAAATTTTGCATAACCCTAATGACTTGGACAATCAAGTGTGTGAAACTCATTATTATAATCTGGTATGACTAGTCCGAGCAGGGTAGAGTCGTGTGTTCTTCCATTCTTTTACTTCCTTCCTTCCTTCCATCTTCCGTCTCTTTGCCTGACCCTCTTTTCAATAAATAAATAAATAAATAAAAATAAAATAAAATAAAAAGAAGAAGAAGAAGGTTGCCTCGACTTTCCTGGTATATTAGAAAAACCAAGCAAGAAAGGTGGATAAATTGAAGATCTGGTTGAAGCACAGGATCTTAGATTCTCTTCCACAAAACTTATGCAGCTATGGCTTATTCAACCAACATTGCTCAACCTTGCTTGAAGAGATGTTCGACCCACCATTACATTGCTAGGAACATTCACTTTCACCAGGAATTCACAAAGATGAACAATTTCTGGCCAGCCAAACCCCATAATACCAATGCTGTGCCTTCAATGGAGAGTCAGAAACAGATTACCGAGGGAGCTATGGCTTATTCTATGAACGATGAGACAGGAAAACAGCAAACTGCCAATGACCTCACAAAGGAATTTTGTGAAGGAAAGTAAGTGCATCTTACCCCATTATAGTTTGAGAGACATTTTGTTCAATTATATTCATATCGTATCAAATACTAATCTTGGGATTTATTTATAATTTGACATAGTCCATTGATTTTTTTATGATAAGAGTTCTCTTACCAAGAAAAACTAAATGTAGACAAAATTTATTATTAGTGATAATCCTTTTCGGTTGCCACCAGAAAGATGAATCGCCCGTCATGGACGAAAGAGTCATCTTTCCTAACAGATGATGGCTATTCATGGAGAAAATATGGGGAAAAAGTGATCTTGAATTGTCTATACCCAAGGTACAAATCCTTTCCCCCTTTCATCAGAACAATTATGGAGTATTGTTTTGATGAAATCGTGAAAATAAGTAAGAACAACTTAATCCCAGTTCGTCTGTGACAGGAATTACTTTAGGTGCATCCACAAGTGCGATCAAGGCTGCCAGGCAACAAAACAAGTTCAGAGACTTGCAACTGTTTCACCGAAGTATCGCATCACTTATTTTGGCCATCACACCTGCAGAAATATTCTTAAGGATGAAGAAATCATCACAACATATCCTGGCCCTCGTGAGGAGGGTGGCATTCTGCTCAGCTTTGAGCGACCTAGGATTGAGAGGAACACCACAGATTCTGATATGCTTCTAAGTTTTAAGTTACCCAAACCCAAGATTATTCTACCTAAGATTGAGAGCAACACCAGAGATTCTGATCTTCTACCTTTTAAGGGACCCAAGGTTGGTCCTATTCAAAGATTTCCTCTGAACATTATCGACTCTGATCCTTGTGCATCTTATATAGCCACTGCAAATTCCAAGATTTCTGGTAACAACAATCAACATTTCCTCGGCTCAAATCAAGAATCTGCAGAAGAGGATTCAGTTGGTCCAATAGGCAATGATCCATATGTAGAACTCAATATGGGGAAGGATTTAAGGTCATTCGTATCGCCTGAAACTAGCATGAGTTCTGATTATGGCACTGCAGTGTACTCGTCTACTTCTAAAAGTTCTAGCATGAATTCTGGGGCTGGGCCTATTGATTTTGATGCTGGATTTTACTTTCATATTTGATTTAATATATCGTCCGCGCTATAGAGCTTTGAGCTTTCAATGGTAACATTTCATGAGTCATTAGGATGATAGCCAAATGACCAAATGTCTCTCTCATTACAATATATGAAGGAGTTTCTACTATAAATTCCATGAGCCACTGGTGTGAATCTTAATTAACAACCTTAATTAAAGAAGATCTAGTGACCTACAAACAAGAGAACACCTAACGGTTTTGACAAGCCAATTGTCTTTAAACCTTGTTTTGATGATCAAAATGATCGGTGAAAGGGATTATGCTCCCCCTTTGTCAAAGAAACAATGATATCCCAATCTCTTCTGCTCTGCACTTGTAACATTAAGGAGAACAAGAAAAGAAACAGAACCCACATGATTCAACCAATAATAGGCACTCCTTGGCCTGGAAAACTATTTGACCGACAGGGAAACTCTGGTGTTTCCAAAATCACAAGATAGCTAAAAGACATATATGAAAGCGTTATTATCTTAGTCTGTATGTCCGATTTTAATATGAGCTTCAACAAGAGATTCAATATTTCCATCCAAAATAGAGTTCAGGTCGGGCAGTTTGATGCCAGATTTTACAACTTGCACTAGTTTGTACGGATGAGACACGCACCTCCGAATCTCATTATGGCACATGTCCACAGCAATATCATTGCTACTTATATCAGAAACCTTTAATTCCCCAGCAATCAGAAGGAGCTTAGCCTTCAAATGATTTGAGGGCCTCTTTATCTTATTCACAAAGCAACTCCTTTCACCCGAAAAGTTCATGACATATTTCCTCACTTTCATGTAACTAGGAGGAAATTGCCAAAGCAAAATGGGTACATCTTGCAAAAGAATATAAAAAGACATAATTAAATACAGATTTAGCAGGCTGGAGTATTCATATGAAAACATGCCCCTAGTATCAAACAGAGCTTGGAAAAAAGAAGCTGGGGGCACGGCGCAGTTAAGGTAGTTAAGCAATTAGTTCCTCAATGTTGATTGCCTACATTTTTGACATTTGAAATGCTGAACACAGTCTTCAACCTCTTTTATATAGACATGCCATAATTTTTGTATTACTTGCCTAGTCAAATAAAATGCTGGCAGATATCATCTACATTTTATGCACCTGTATATCCTTGTCTTTCACATCAACTTAAAGTCAAGAAAATTTCTTCTTCCTCCCTCAATAACCATAACTTGTACATGCATCCTCAATGTACAGTAAACAAAGGATATGGAACAATATAAGGGGCACATTACCCCTATTCTAAACCAATGTGGAGTATTAACACATGTACACCCCTCACGCCCAGGATTGAACACCTGAGACATGAAACACTTATAGGAGGCATAACATTAGTTGGGGAGGCTCTCATACCATATTAAGAAAATGGCCGGAGCCTAACTCAAGTCCAAAAGCTAGCTCAAGGGAAGAGGAGTACTCAAGGCCTTAACTGTATCCCAAACCAATGTGGAATATTAACACAGGGACATAAGAAAGCGGTAGTAATAAAATTTAATATAATTATATCATGTAATTGCAACTCCACTCACACACATGGCACCTGCTTTTGTAAAAAAACAAGTACAAAACTTCTTAGGATTGTCCACCACTAAAATTTTGCCACAAACAATAAAGTAAATTTTCTGAGACTTACTTGAGGACTGGACACTTATGCTATATGCTAAATGCAAACTGTTAGTTTTGTTGGGCTTCTCCCCTCTCCAAGCAATGAGGATGATATAATCAAATACTCATCATTGATTTGAAGATTAGAAAACTTTCAAGTAAAAAAGGAACAACTCCGCACATGCTGTGTGATTCTGTAACAATTTCCAGTTTTGAACCAAAGATGGTTAGAAGAGACATGCTAATCTCACCATTAAATAAACAACAAATGGCCTGTATTCAGCTTAAAAATGATGTATCTTGAGGTAAATATTTTATCCTATGCCTATACAAGATCAAAGAAAGGTCAATTTACAACCAAGCAAATGTTGCAAATCCACACAATCTCTTATTCAATTATGATGACAAAAACTTGAACAAAAATGAGGAGAGAGATTATATGAAGTATCTAAGATAGAGAAAGAGAGGGAGAGGGAGAGGGAGAGGGAGAGCGAGGGCCAAGCACTCAGTCATCATTTCTTACTTTTTACAATAACTTCATACACAGTTACAAACCTGTTATAGCAACTCTTAAGCAATGTGCCATCTTCTTGCAGGAATGACACAGACAAAGCTTAGATTTTGACAATGTATGCTATAGTTTTTATGTAATTTTGAACCAAGGAGATGAAAATTTCTATTCAAGGAGTTTTTTGCTGATGACCAAGTAGCTAGGATACTCATACTCGGTCTTCCTTATTATTTTCACATGCCTTGCCCTGAAAAGAAAATGCCAAAGTTCACAGCCAGTAGAATTGTTGTTATTCACAGTTTAGAGGTCAGTATCATGGTGATACGGATTTAGCTATCTGCTTATGCCATCAATTTATTTTCAAACGATTAAAACAATAACTTTCAAAAAAAAATACTGGTTTTAATTTTTAGCTTTATTACAGAAATGAAAGCTTGACAAAAACAAACATTTCACAAGTTAAATGAAAAATATTAACTCATGTTAGGAACTTGAGGATCAAAGATTCTTCTAAACAAGGCATACTTTTAGCCTATCCTTTCATTAATTTAAGTACAAAAAGAAATTTGGGTAGCTTACCTCATACTGAGCAGGCCCATTTTGAGCATTTATCATGCGATGAATGCCTCTCTCTCTTGAGAGATAGCCTTATGCACACTCAAATTCAAACTCAATAGTTACCAACAATAGGATACCGCCATATCCAATCACAGGAGGATGCTTCTCAACTAAAATTAAACATGCTCTAAGCTATTAAACAAGGGGAAAGAGGAAAAGGAAGGGAAGAGGGGGGGGCCGCTGGTGTTGTGTTGTGGAGTTGGGGAGGAAATGTTAACAATTCAAATTTGGAACATCATAACTTTCGAAATATTTAATATAAAGAAGAAATGTATAGAATTTCCAAAAAAGGCCAAAAATAATTTACAACTAGAAATCAAATCTTCAAAGTCATTGCATAAGCATATTAAATTATCAACTATCACAAGAGTGATTAGTGATTACAGGGAAAGACAACTGCAACAATTAGGCTAATGCATGTTTTGTACGGGCAGGGCATGAATATACTTCTTGCTGCCAAACAAAAAAGAGATTAGATGGCTCAGACAGGTTGAAAATAAAAAACAGGTTAGGGAAATGAACAAGCCTTGAAATCTTCTGATGTTAGCAAGATTGAAGCCAAAATGGTTCCACTGGTATTACAACCAATTCCATGCTAAGCAAAAACTCTTGACCTGGATCAACTAATAAATGTTAAAACCACACAAAAAATTCTTCAATTATTTAAAAAAGGATGCCATATCATATGATTGAAAGGACAATCCCAACCAATAATGTCCTCAAGCAAGGACAAAAATACATACACACAATACATTTTCCCGCATCAGAATGTGAGCACGCTAGATTTTATTCATCAATATTTGTTTCTATAAGAACAAGGATTAATGATGTCTGAAACTTGAAGGCACATCACATTTCATCTCATAGATCAAGAAGATAAAACTTTTTTATTATTTTTTTTTATGTTAAATTTAGATGGAAAACAATGAGAATCAAACCGCATTAAGGCCTCCAGATCCAGCTTTAATAATTACACAAGCTCCCTCCATATCTTATGGCCCCTTAAGAAGCTTCACCATCTCATACTGATCCAAGAACTTGTTCACATCTAAAGATGCTCTGCATGCTTGCTTAAAAAGTTGATAATTGATGCCTTCCACCTCTGCCAATTGTGAGATCAGTTTTGCCTCTTCAACCTAAAGAAATAAATAAAGTATTTGTATTTTTTGCCTAAAAGAATTAATTATGATGCCCTATAGGAGTTTTGTTTTGCTTCTTCCTAATCAAAAAGACAAAAGGAGATCACTAGAGAAATAGAAGGGTTCAAATATAGCACAAAAGTTTTATTGTCTTTGAATTATCAGAATCAAGAAATGAATTTTTGTGATCAAGCAATTGTTATAAGGAATTAGCTAGAAACATGAAATAAATGGGGGAAAAAGACAGAATAGATAGATTCCTATTTTGGCTTGGCCCCAAAAAGGTAAACATCTAGTTGTGTCACGGATTATAATTGTGGTAAGCTTAACAATGGTCAAGTAAACGTCGTAAAAGATAATCAATCAAACATATGTGCCAATTGAATGAAGTACTTTTTGATACATGCTTCAGAAGCTGAAATAATCAGACAAGCATGCATGCAGAGTCATATACAAAAGAAATGTAAGTAAATGGAAGCAGATCATCTGAGCTAAGCCTAAGGGCCACAGCCACTGAAGCAGAGGTAGATCACCTCATGGCATTGGTTGGCACTTGGAAGGCCATGTTTTCCACGTGAATGCAAGATATTCATGAATTTGGGAGACAGAAATACTATAATACTTCATAATGAATAGGTTATTAACATGCTTTGTACAGATGTTTGAGTTCCCATGGCTTATGCATCCATCACATGGGCTACCCTAATAATTTTCCCCTCTGAAAAGGTAACATAATTATTTTGATAAACCTTATGTAAACTAATAGCTGTGGTACTTCACCTTATATTTTAGGTCTTTGAGGGCATCAATTGCTTTAGCACTATCAGCAAATCTGCCAAGAATTTCATTAGATTTGACAGGGTCATCCCATAGGTTGCAATCAAATAATATTTCTCCTGCTTGATCCGTCTCACTTCCTTGAGCTCTATTGCTATTGGTGCTGATATCTCAGCTCAGAGAACAGCATCTTCAATCTTCTTTTTCAGTGAAAAGAAACCGAAGTAAATTCACCACAACTCTTGACTAGAAGTTATAAATGCAAAGTAGGACTCTACGATACAACCATTGTTATAGACTCATAACATTTGCAATTTATATATTCTTCTGTAATAAGATTTTGCATGCACTAATGAGCAATAATTATCAGCTAAAGTCAATGATACACTAAACTAGCACGTGCCTTAACAACCTGCTTTCAAGTTCCCTTTTCTGTTTCTCCAAACACATTCAAAAAAGAAAGGAGTAACTTGTTCATAAATGTGGAAACATATTGGTGAGCTAGGCTATGGTACCATGTCATAAGAAACTAGTTCAATCTGAATTTTGTAGCATGCTCAAGCATATGCTGATGAAAACACATTAAGATTTTAGACGCATGCATTAATCTCTCAAATTCATTCAGAAAAATTCTTCTGTTTAACAAGAACAATAAATAAACGAAGTCATTTTGCCTACACACAAATATATAAAGACGGCAATTTTGGCTTATAAATCAAGTAAAGCAATTACACTGCCTATTTTTAATTTTTTTTTAAATACTTTAAGAAATTCAATTTGAAAATTTAACTTATAAAACAGAAGGCAATTCTAAAATTAGTCGCATAGTCTATTTGTATTTTTTTTATCATACAAAGGTACTTCTGTCAAAAATCCAACTCAAAGGTGGACTTAAATTAGATGAAAAAATTTTCAACAATTTTCTCTTTCCAGTTACCTTTAGCTTTCTCAGGAACCAATCGGCCGGCAAAGGTACTAACTGAGAATCATTGTCAAACAGTTGGCATCAGTTGGCATCTTAACAAAAAGTCAAAAACCCATCTCACTTACGCTACAATTAGCCAAACCCATATCAAATTTGAAGTCCCACTATGATATTAACTGCTCTCAAAACAAAGAAAGGCAAAAAGAAACAAGTGTTAATACATTCAAGTATACAGAGAAAGGCAAAAGGCAGAAAGGAAACACACCTGGTTGTTTGTAGACCTTGTTCTCGTCATCCATGGAATGAGAAGGGCGAATTCTCGAGTATACAAGAAGCTTAGCATGGGATTTATTGGTATTTCTGGTAGAAGATTGCCATTTTAAGCAAGTACAAGCTGCTCTACTTAGGAATGCGGGTTCTGCCAGCATTTCCCACTGTGCTCTGCTGCCTTATCCTCCCACGATGCTGTGCGCAAGTGGTCTACCCCACAGCCTTTGCTCTCGCTGTGCTGCCCTGCTGCTTTCCTTTTAGCACCTGAGGTTGCTCACAATTTTCTTTAGTCCGCTGGACTTTGTGAATTTTTTGATATTTGGCGTGTTTTTTTTTTTTTTTTCAAATTCTAAATTTTTTTAATCTTCAATATAAATTATATATATATATATATATATATATATATATATATATATATATATATATATATATGTTAGAATTTTTTTAAAATTATAATTTTATTAATAAAATTTAAAAAAAACTTAATAGATTATATTTAAATTAAGCTCATATAAGTAAGTCTCCCTCGTATATCTAACTTAAAACCCAAAATATTAAGTAAAAAAATCTAAAAGAACATCAAACAAATAAATATTACATAAAAAATTTGAAAGCTCAGATCAAAAAGTGAGACTAGTATAAAATATAGCTATCCTAATCAAAGAATGAGATGTTATATTAGCTTGTTACCTGATTCAAGTTAAGGTCCAATCAGACCTTCTATCTTAAGATAAAAGTTGTTTACAATTATAATTATAGACCAATCATTATAAATTAAATGAATAACATCCACCATAACTTTAGTATACATATCAATAACAACATTACCAATATTGCTATTTTTCAACCAAAGAAGAGCCTCTCTAAGAGCAAGAGCTTCAGCTAAACTTGGTAAGAAAATAGTACCTTAGAATCCTGTTAAACCTGATATGAAGGAACTGTTTGAATCACGCAAAACAGCAGTATAAGATGTGCAATAATTCTTCTTATGAATCGGCGCATCAACATTGCACTTGAAACATCCCTCCTCCAAAGGCTTACTCCACACTACATGTTGTGCAAACATTGGACCAAGAGAGGCATTGGTGGTAGCATGAGTTAACTGCCATTTATCCAGCAATTGCAACCCACCCTACGCAATGTGTCACCCCACAAATTTTCACTCCCGTAGAGGTCCAATTTTTTTCGCAAGGTGGCCTGCAGAGGGAGGTTCAGTGGGCGTAAGTCCTTGCGGGGCAAAGGGGATGGTACGCATTGTGTGGCAGGCAATGCGGGCGGAAAATGAGGTTTACCGGCTAAACAGGCCCATCGGGTGAGCTGGAGAGCAATTCGGCAAGTGCTGGCCGAAATGAGGTTCAAGCTGCCAAGCCGGGCCCAAAATGAGGTTCGTGGCGTGCTGGAGGCTCTTTGGCGCTGCGGGCATCTTTGGGAGCTCCGCGGGCCAAAACGAGGTTCATAGGCCTGGCGGTGGGCACGAAGGCCTGCAGGGCGCGCGAGCTGCGAGGGACAGCGCCGAAATTTGGTTCGGGCGCGCGCACGGGAGCGCGGAGCACAGCGCGCGGGAGTCTGGCCGAAACGAGGTTCTTCTGGCGGGGCGCGCGCGCGGAGCGCGGGAGCAGCGCGCGGGCTGCGGGACGAAACGAGGTTCACCCGCGAAGCTTCTGGAAGCGCCTGGAAGGCGCGCGGAGCGTCTGGGGCGCGCGGGAAGCGTCTGGGCGCGCTGTACGGGCCCGTAGGCAGGCCAAAACGAGGTTCACTGCTGGAAATTTCCAGAACAGCCCAGAATCGCCCAGAAACGCCAGAATTGGGCAGAAACGCCCAGAATGGTCCAGAAACTGCCCAGAACGTGCCCAGCTGCTGCAGAAGGCTTTTTGGGATATTTTTGAGGGAAATGTGCTAGAAACTTCCTCCACTAGCACCAGAATTTTCCCAAGGCAAAATCCCAACCCTCCATCCAAAATTGGTGATCCCAAGGCACATCTTAGCCATCCAATTGGAGGAGCAATTTCAGCCACAAGTTTGGGCAGCCACCACACTATAAATAGGGGGTCTTGGCACACATTTGGGACATCCAAGAAGACACCAACCAAGCATAGAGAGTTCCACAATCCTCCTTGTACACTTAGCCAAATTTTAGCTCACTTGTGAAGTTTTAGGCTTGTAATTGCCATTCTTCTTGAGTTATAAAATTACCTTCCTTTTGCCCAAATTCTTCCCATTGTTATCTTTGTTTCCTTTTGTACCTACTCACTTTGGGCATACTTTTGCCACCCTTATTAGTCTATTACTTAGACTAAGTGTGTTGGAAGGCTGACTTAGTCTTGGGGGAAGACTAAGGCCGCACGGGTTGCTTGAGTTTGGGGTTGATCAACTCTCAGTCCGTGACAAGTGGTATCAGAGCTTTGGTTGCTCTAAGGGGTGATCATGTCAGATCCTAGTGAGATTGTTCCAGGTACAAGTTGTGCTCCTACGGTTGTGGAGCAAGGCAGCAGGAGAAGGAGGGGCAAGTCCAGAGATCCCAGCCGAGCCAGGGAGGAGCTTGGGGACCTTGAGACACGGCTTGCCAAGGTAGAGCTACACTTGATCGATGGAGATGAGAAGATTGAGGAGTTAGACACCCGCATGGAGGAACTCGATAGAGGGATGGAAGAGTTCCGAGAAGAGATGCAAGGGGCCCTCAACCAAGCCATCGACAAGATAATGGGAGAAGGTGAGTCTCTCAAAATTTCCTTCTCTAATGAGGTTGCTGCTTTAAGGGAAGAAAATAGGTTCCTACGGGAGGAACTTGATAGGGTGATGGGGAAGGTCAAGGACATGGAGGAGCAAATGTCCTTGGTCCGAATGGCTATACTGCAAGGTAGTGTTGTGGGTGCTGCCACTACCTCAATTGCTCCCACGGCTAGGGTGGAGGTACCTAAGCCGAATGCGTTCCATGGAGGAAGGAATGCAAAGGAGATTGATAATTTCCTGTGGAGTTTGGAGCAATACTTTAGGGCGCTTGGGATTACGGAGGATGCCAGGAAGATCGATCATGCCCCACTATACCTGGCAGACACCGCAATGGTCTGGTGGCGCAGGAGGCTACTAGACATTGAAAGAGGTACGTCTTTAAAAGAGAGTTAAAGAAGCAATTTTATCCGGAGAATGCTGCACACGAGGCAAGAGCCAAGCTGAGGCGTCTATCACACAAGGGCAGTATTCGGGAGTATGTGAAGGAGTTCATGGAGACCCTATTGGAGATCCCGGACTACCCAGATACGGAAGCTCTCTTTGCCTTCACTGATGGCCTGCAGAATTGGGCAAGGTTGGAGATCGAGCGGCGTGGAGCACGAGACTTAGCCACTGCTGTCTCCATTGCTGAGTCCCTCATAGAGCTCCATAGGCGTGAAAGGAACCCAAGTCCACGAAAGGAGAGGAACGAGGGAAGCTCCAGCCATGGCAAAGATGGAAGCTACAAACCGTACAAGCCGAGGGAAGGGCACCACAAGGTTCAGAAGGAAGACCAAGGTATGCAACGCCCTCCTCTTTCGTGCTTTCTTTGTGATGGACCCCATAGAGCCCGGGAGTGTCCGAAGAAGAGCAGACTCTCGGCATTGATTGAGGAGAGGGAGGAGGACCCTCGTCCCCAAAGAGAGGCAACTATAGGCTCTTTGCAGTTATGCGCCTTGAAGGTAGAGGGGCAGAAAACTGAGAAAGCTAGCAAGGGGCTGCCTTTTGTCCAAATGAAGGTAGGAGGACAGGAGGTGCTAGCACTGATGGACACAGGGGCGTCGAACAACTTCCTGAGGGAGGAAGAAGCCAAGAGGTTGGGTATCCCATATGAGAGAGAGATGGGATGGTTGAAGGCGGTCAACTCCACACCCAACTTGGTGCATGGCGTAGCCCGAAATGTCAAGGTACGCATCGGTGACTGGAAAGGTACCTTAGACTTCTTTGTTGTGTCCATGGATGAGTATCAGTGCGTGCTTGGGGTCGACTTCGTGGATCGGGTCAAGGCGATCCCAATGCTGTTTGCCAACAGCATATGTATCACAGAGGGAGGTGGTACATACATGGTTCCTGTGTTGCGGGGGAAGCCCTCACCGTCGAAGACCCTTGCAACCATGCACATGGAGGTGCAGAAGCCATCATCAACCACTACTGCTGTCGTCCAGGGGAAGGAGCAGCATGGTAAGGGAGGAGGTACTCCCAAGAGTGGATCAAAGGAGTGTAAGGAGGGAAACACTCCTAAGTTGCTAAAGGGGCATCCACCAAGGAGGAAGGTGGACTGTGCACGAGGGAAGTCAGTGGCCAGAAGTCCAGGGGATGTGGCATCGCCAAGGCAGGGGAGTCCGAGGCAAAATCGCTCACGGAGGAGCAGATGGAGGTGCAAAGCCGAAGGGAGAGCTGGTGCACCGAGCCACAAGGACGAGGAAGGCACTGAAGCACAGTTGGAGCAAGCCCGAGGCAACCAAGTCGAGCATGGACGGAGACATGGGAGGAAGTCCAAACGACGAGGGCGTCGTTGGGATTGAGTGGGGGAGAATGTCACCCCACAAATTTTCACTCCCGTAGAGGTCCAATTTTTTTCGCAAGGTGGCCTACAGAGGGAGGTTCAGTGGGCGTAAGTCCTTGCGGGGCAAAGGGGTGGTACGCATTGTGTGGCAGGCAATGCGGGCGGAAATTGAGGTTTTTCGGCTAAACAGGCTCATCGGGTGAGCTGGGGAGCAATTTGGCAAGTGCAGGCCGAAATGAGGTTCAAGCTGCCAAGCCGGGCCCAAAATGAGGTTCGTGGCATCTTTGGAGGCCTCATGGCGCTGCGGGCATGCGGAGCTCCGCGGGCCAAAACGAGGTTCATAGGCTGGCGGCGCGAAGGCAGCGAGCGCGAGAAGCGCCGAAATGAGGTTGAGCGCGCGGGAGCGCCAAGCAGTCTTGAGTCCGCCAACGAGGTTCTTCTGGCGGGGCGCGCGCGGGCTGCGGGACGAAACGAGGTTCACCCGCGAAGCTTCTGGAAGCGCCTGGAAGGCGCGCGGAGCGTCTGGGGCGCGCGGGAAGCGTCTGGGGCGCGCGGGAAGCGCCTGGGCGCGCTGTACGGGCCCGTAGGCAGGCCAAAACGAGGTTCACTGCTGGAAATTTCCAGAACAGCCCAGAATCGCCCAGAAACGCGAGTGGCGCGAACGCCCGATGGTCGATCGCGCGGCGTGCCGGTGCTGCAGAAAGCTTTTTGGGATATTTTTGAGGGAAATGTGCTAGAAACTTCCTCCACTAGCACCAGAATTTTCCCAAGGCAAAATCCCAACCCTCCATCCAAAATTGGTGATCCCAAGGCACATCTTAGCCATCCAATTGGAGGAGCAATTTCAGCCACAAGTTTGGGCAGCCACCACACTATAAATAGGGGGTCTTGGCACACATTTGGGACATCCAAGAAGACACCAACCAAGCATAGAGAGTCCCACAAACATCCTTGTACACTTAGCCAAATTTTAGCTCACTTGTGAAGTTTTAGGCTTGTAATTGCCATTCTTCTTGAGTTATAAAATTACCTTCCTTTTGCCCAAATTCTTCCCACTTTTATCTTGTGTTTCCTTTTGTACCTACTCACTTTGGGCATACTTTTGCCACCCTTATTAGTCTATTACTTAGACTAAGTGTGTTGGAAGGCTGACTTAGTCTTGGGGGAAGACTAAGGCCGCACGGGTTGCTTGAGTTTGGCGTGGATAGACTCTCAGTCCGTGACAAATGTCACTTGCTATCAAAGACTTAGCTTGCCAAACCATTATATTTCTATGGTTGCTCATGCTCCATAATATGGAACAAATCTTCTCTATGATACTACCATCAACACCTCCAACAATTATTAGCAACAGGACAATATAAGAAAACATGAAGATCATTCTCAACACAACCACAAATAGAGCAATGCACATTAATATCAATGGCTTTACTCCTTAAATTTACTCTTATAGAAAGAACACCTCTTAAAGCCCTCCAAAGAAAATTTTTAACTTTAGGTGGTACATGAAGCTTCCAAATCTTTTTCCACTCACCTGGAACAACATAATTGGATAATTCTCCATTAGAATTAATAGCAACATGGTATCCTGATTTCACACTGTATTTACTTGACTTGGTGAAATGCCATATTCTCATACCCACACGTCTAGACAAACTTAGAGGCTTACAAATAATATTATGAACATGTTGGGGAAGAAACAGTTCAGACAACAAATCCACATTCCAACTCAACCCATCTTCATTAATTAAAGTTGAAACCTTAAAATCATCTAGGTAATCAATATGAGTAGCAACATAAAAATCGTTATCATTTTTAACCCACAGATCACCCCAAACATTGATACTAGAGCCATCCCCAACTCTCCACCTAACATAATTAGATAGCAAATCCTTAGTCTGTAATAAGTTTTTCCACACATAACTTAGGCTATAGCTCACTCTGCACTAAGAAAATCCTATTAAAAAAGCATTAGGGTCAGTAATAATTCTTCAACTCTGCCGACCAAGCATAGCTAAGTTAAAATAGTGCAGGTTACGGAAAATCCATACCTCCAAACTCTTTTCTTAAATACATTTTGTCTCATAATAACCAATGAATTTTCTTGTGCTCATCCTCCACCAGAAAAAAGTTCACCATCCTCTGCAATTCTTCACATAAAGAAATGGGGATGGAGAACACAAAAAATGGCTTATAAAAATAAAGCCCTTAGCTTAATAATAAATTGCTCTATAACATATTAAAAGACTATTTAAAAAATAATAAAAATAATTTATTAATTATTTTATTTTAAAAATTTAAAATTAATTAAATAATATATATCTTTTTGTCATTTATCAAATAAAAAATTACATAATTACTATTAAAAAATTTATAAATTTAAGTTATATTATTAAAACAAAATTATGATTTTTGCTCTTAAAATTAATAATTAATAAATTGACACATAAATTTTGATAATTTTGATCATATTCATTGATAAAATTTTGGTGCCTTTCTATTCTTAATGGTAATTGGAAAATTTTAACATATAAATTTTTACTACTCCATAATACATTTTAGATCTTTTTTCTCCAAAAAAAATCATGGTTTTTTTTTTCTAATTTTTCTTTTAAAATTATTTCAATTGCTTTGTTATTTTCAACATATTTGAAATAAATTTGTTATTTAATATTTTTAATATTGATCTTATTCCACACTCAAAATTTAATTATTAAATTTTTAGTTTCACTAAATATTATCAAGTTTAATTATTAGAATATAATTGACAAAATTAATAAAATTGAGAATGCATATTTAACCTTTTATCATTAAAGATTCTTTGGTAATTCGAATATTTTTATTATTAGATAAATACTTAACAACTAATTATTCATCAATTACAATGTGTAAAAATTAGGCTTAATAGTAAAAAATTTAAATTTTTTCAAATTTTTACAATTAAAATAATTTTTTAACTTTTTACGGTTTTATCTTAATTTTAAATTAAAGTTTAAACTAATTTAAAATCTAATTTAATGTTGAGATACAAATATAATTAATCTTCAAAATTAAATTAAAATGATAAAAAATAATTATAATAATAAAAATTCAAAAAAGTAAAATTTGTAAAATTAACTCTAAAAATTATATAAAATTGAAATTATACCTAGTGATATAAAATAATGTTTCATGTGATAAAATTTCATATAAAAAATATTCCTATAATATAAAATTTAAAATAAATACTAAATTATATTATTGAAATAAAATAATAAATATCACGACTCAACCTATGGGCCGGACCGGCACTGGGACCTGGGCCAGCCTAAAGCCCCTGAGGCCTGTAGTAAGCCTAACTATTCCTTAACCCAACTCTAAGGCCCATTTGGGCCCAATTTCAAGAATTCAACCGGACAGAGTCCGGCCATAAAATGGACCTTTCAACGGGGAGTTTTTGACTCACCCGACCTGTAAACACAATATATAATCAATTGGGGAGCTCAGCTCACCCTCCACATACTCAAATGTCATAAAAATAAATGGGAGCTCAGCTCCCTCATCCAGTCCCTCAAACATACATAAAACAATAAGTTTACAGGTCCAACATGGTAATTATATTACAACTCAAATCAAATGAACATTTCTGACACATGCGGAAATTTTAAAAGTTAACAAAATTATACAAACATTAATAAATGACCTGCGAGGGAGAAAAGCAGGTTAACCTCAAAAATATCCTCCTGTGGCCTGGAAAAATATTGAACAGGAGTGAGCGTTCTATTCAGAGAGTAAAATATCAATTTTAACCATAATCTCTATAACTATCTAAAGCTAATGCACCCTGTAGAATGAAATGCAACATTAGCAATATTTTTATATCATGACAGTAAAAAGGTAATTTAGAGCACTCACACACCCAGTAATATCAATCATAATATATGGGAGCTGATCCCCTATACAGCTCTCTTAAATCCAACCTGTTCCAGTGAAGAACTCAAGCCAGACTTTCGCTTAATAAACCAAATCGAGGTCCCAGCAAAGAACTCAAGCCTTGACTACCCCGAAGGACCGGGTCCCAGCGAAGATGTCAAGCCGTGACTACCCGTCCTATCCATAGCCAACACCACATCACACGCACGCCAATGCACGTACACTGCTCCAAATTACCACAACAACATCCATGGCACTTTAACAGTTATGAATACAACATAAAACGTGCCTAGAGTTTAACTACATAGATATATACATATAAGTGATGCATGGGCATGCTTAAACATATAATAATAGTGAAATTACAATTAAAATTAATATTTTACTCACAGACTTGACAGCGGTCATTGAGGCGGCTGGGCGGAGGAAGAAGGCTGTCCTGGCTCACCTGACAATTTTATTATAATTATTTAATACAATTGACTCAATACAAACCAAGAAAAGAACAAATACATCCTAAGTCATGCCGAAAATCCGACAGAGTCTCCCCTATACCTATGACCTACCCAACCTACAAAAGGGCTCAAAACGCACTTCTATATTCACAATTCATACACTCACAACTCAATCATATCACACAGCCCCTCCTGGGCCCATCCAAACAGTCCTCAATCACAATATGTAAATTTACAGTTTAGTCCTTATAATTGATCATTTTTGCAAAACTGCCCCAAATAAGCTCTAAAAATTCTAAAACTTTGCCCCGCGGTCCTTAGCAATATTACTAGGCTATTGCAAAAAGAATCAAAATTTTCTGAACTACCACGAATATTTTATAGATTTTTAATCCCATTTAAGCACTAGAAAATTACGAAAAAGTAAGGTTCGGGTTTACCTATGCCGATTCTAACTCCGGGGACGCACTCAGGACGTCTGACAATGGTGGGGTAGCCAAAACCTCGATCCAATTCGGAGACTTTTCCGGTAGCTGGTCTGTCTGGCCAGAAATTCACACACTTGGACAACTATCCAATTTCCGGAAATCGAAGATACCTACACGAAGCCCACAACACGGGGGTTAGTACATAAATTTTACGAAATTTTCTAACCTCATTTAATGCTCAGAGAAACACTGCGAAGTTCCGTGGGACCCACCGAAAAACGGTGTCGGAAAATTTTGAAATTTATATCTTCGTGAAGCTCTCGACGAGTGGAGCGCTCTGGTACTCTCAGTTTTCTCGTGGGGTTCACGGTTTGCGAGAAATCTAGCCCAAAATCAAAATGGGCTAAAACTTTCCGAACAAAAATTGGACAAATCGCTTGATGGATTTTAGTGTTCTTGATGTCTACGGAAAGCTCTTGAGGTGTAGATGGGTTTAGACACAAGACCCGGCCTAATCGGTGGCCGGATTTCGATCGGAAAGACGAAGCGGCGCGCTTGCGCGTCGCGTCGCTTCGTGCGACCCTTGCCGCGTACGTGGTGAGCTAGGGTGGTGGGCGGTGGCCGTGCAGTCGGGTGGCGGGAGGCGGTGGCCGTGGGGTGGGAGGAGAGAGAAAACGGGAGAGAGAGAGAGAGAGAGAGAAAGATAGAGAGAGGAAGGAGAACGCGCGCGGGAGAGGAGAAGAAGAAGAAAGGAGCCGGCCCGATTTGGCTGGTTCGATCCAGTCCTGTTCGATTCAGGATACAAAATTTTAAATTTTTACTCTGCCTTAGGAACGAAAACGAGGCCCAAAAATTCTGAAAAAATTTTAGAAAACTCAGAAAAATTTGTAGACTCCAAATATATATTTAGTTTTGCCACGTGGTCTTTAAATTAATTTTTAAAAATTATCAAAGTTTTTATTTTCGGAAATTCGAACCCGATTTCTAAAATCCAAAAAAATTTCAAATAATTTCCTAAAATTCAAATAAAATAAAACATCAATATTTACCCAAAAAAATAAATTTAAAAATTAGGGGTGTTACATTCTCCCCTCCCCCCCCCCCCTTACAGAAAATTCGTCTTTGAATTTTACACAAGGCAGAATAAAGTACAGGATTACACATTGAACAGATAATGGTACTTGCTACGCATGTCCCGTTCTGACTCCTAGGTGCACTCTTCCACTGATTGGCTCCTCCACAAAACCTTAACCATAGGGATTCGTTTTGATCTTAGCTGTCTCTCTTTGGTAGTCCACTATGGCTACAGGTTATTCCTCAAACGTTAAGTTCTCTTTTAGCTCTATTACATCCGGCTGTAGTACATGAGAAGGATCTAGAATGTATTTCCTGAGCATGAAGATGTGAAACACATGATGAACATGAGAAAGGTTGGGTGATAGCTCCAACCGGTAGGCAACTGCTCCAACTCTATCAATAACCTCAAAAGGTCCAATATACCGAGGTGCCAACTTGCCCTTCTTTCCAAATCTCATGACTCCCTTCATTGGAGAAACTTTCAGGAATACGTAGTCGCCTACTGCAAACTCCACATCCCTTTGTCTGGGGTCTGCATAACTTTTCTGCCTACTGAAAGCTGTTTTCAATCGTTCCCTGATTAAAGAAACCATCTCTGAAGTGTACTGCACTAGGTCTACATCATGCACCTTCGCTTCTCCCATTTCCATCCAACACAGAAGAGACCTACACTTTCTTCCATATAGTGCCTCATAGGGTGCCATCCCTATGCTGGAGTGATAACTATTGTTGTAGGCAAACTCCACCAAAGCTAACTGATCATCCCATTGACCTCCAAAATCCAAATCACTCATGGGAAGCATGTCTTCCAGTGTTTGGATTGTCCTTTCGGACTGTCCGTCTGTCTGAGGGTGGAAAGCAGTACTAAAGTTCAACTGTGTGCCAAGTGCCTCCTGCAACTTCCTCCAAAATCGAGAAGTGAACTGGGGCCCTCTGTCAGATATTATGGAAGCAGGAACTCCATGCAATCTGACTATTTCTCGAATGTAGAGTCGAGCGTACTGTGCCACAGAATATATAGTCTTCATAGGCAAGAAGTGAGCTAATTTAGTTAGGCGGTCTACAATTACCTATATCGAATCATATCCTCGCGTGGTACGAGGAAACCCAATCACAAAATCCATAGTAATCATTTCCCACTTCCATTCTGGGATAGGGAGCTCTTGCAACTTCCCTGACGGCTCTGGTGTTCAGACTTCACCTTCTGACAAGTCAAGCACTTAGACACAAAGTCTGCTATGTCTCTCTTCATGCCATTCCACCAATAGTTATCTTTCACATCATGGTACATCTTGGTGGAGCTTGGGTGGACACTATACAGTGTATAGTGTGCCTCTCGCATGATTTCATTTCTAAGATTGTCCACATTGGGCACACATATCCTAGAATCTTGCACTAGGGCGCCATCATTGGCAAATCCAAACTCACCACCTTCACCTTACTGTACTCTTTCTATGATCTTCATCAATTGTCGATCTCTGTGCTGGGAAACTCTAACTCTGTCTCGCAAGTCTAGCCTCAATGAAAAATGAGCCAACAATACCCCCTAATATGAAAGATCTAGGATTAAAACTTGATCCATCAACTCATGTACTTCCTGAATCAACAGTCTCTTCTCTGCTGAAATGTGCGCCCAGCTGCCAGAAGATTTCCTGCTCAAAGCATCAGCTACTACATTGGCCTTCTCAGGGTGGTACTGGATGGTGCAATCATAGTCCTTCAGAAGCTCCATACATCTCCTCTGTCTCAAGTTTAAATCCCTCTGTTGGAAGATGTACTTCAAACTCTTGTGGTCGGTGTATATCTCGCACACTTCACCATTCAGGTAGTGTCTCTAGATTTGTAGTGCAAAGACTACAGCCGCCATTTCTAAATCATGGGTGGGGTAGTTCTGCTCATGCCTCTTCAGCTGCCTTGAAACATAAGCCACTACTTTTCCATTCTGCATCAAAACACACCCTAAGCCAACTCTGGAGGCGTCACAGTACACGGTATATCCATCACTACTCATAGGTAGTGTCAACACAGGGGTGGTGGTTAGACACTCCTTAAGCTTCTGGAAACTCTCTTCACAGTCATCTGTCCAAATGAATAGAACATTCTTCCGAGTCAACTTAGTTAGGGGAGCTGCTATTCTGGAAAAATCCTGCACAAAACGCCTATAGTAGCCAGCTAGGCCCAGAAAACTTCGCATCTCAGTGACTGTTGTAGGGCTAAGCCAATCAGTTATAGCTTCAATTTTCTTGGGATCCACTTGAATATCTTCACTAGAAACTACGTGTCCCAAGAATGAGATGCTTTCTAGCCAAAATTTACATTTTGAAAATTTGGCATATAGCTGGTGCTCCCTCAAAGTCTGCAACACCATCCTCAAGTGCCACACGTGTTCTTCCTCGGTCTGAGAGTATACCAAAATGTCATCCATGAATACGATGACAAAACGGTCCAAAAATGGCTTGAACACCCGGTTCATCAAGTCCATGAAGGCTGCTGGTGCATTAGTGAGTCCAAAAGACATTACCAAGAACTCATAATGACCATATCTTGTCCTGAATATCGTTTTGGACACATCCTCATTCCTGATTCTTAACTGATGGTAGCCTGATCGCAGGTCTATCTTGGAAAAGAATCTAGCCCCTTGGAGCTGATCAAACAGATCATCGATCCGAGGAATTGGATACTTGTTCTTCACAGTTACCTTGTTCAGCTATCTATAGTCAATACACAACCTCAATGACCCATCCTTCTTTCTCACAAATAGAACAGGAGCGCCCCAGGGTGAAGTGCTCAGACGTATGAAACCCTTGTCCAAAAGCTCCTGTAGTTGCCCCTTTAACTCTTTCAATTCTGCTGGTGCCATCCTGTAAGGCGACATTGATATGGGGTTTGTACCCAGCACAATATCAATGCAAAACTCTATTTCCCTTCCTGGTGGCAACCCTGGAAGCTCCTCAGGGAAAACATCCATGAATTCTCTGACAACGGGAACATTTTTCATGTTAACACATTCTACAGATGCATCTCTCACCAATGCCAAATACCCTTGACATCCACTCCTCAACATTTTTCTAGCACTAATTGCTAACACCAAATTATATGGAGCTACGCTCCTGTCACCATCAAAACTAAACTCTTCCACACCAGGTATGTGAAAATACACCTTTTTGTTCTTACAATCTAAAGTGGCATAATGAGTTTCCAACCAATCCATCCAAGATTACATCGAAATCTATTACTGGTAGAGGAACCAAGTCTGCTGGGAGGATCTTTCCATCCACTACCACAGGGCTACCTGGAAAAACCATATCTACATCTATGCTGTCACTAAGTGGGGTAGCTACAGACAAAGGGCATTCTAAAGTTGTAGGGTTTCTACCCAACCTCATGGCAAACACAGGGGAGACAAATGAGTGCGTAGCACCCGGATCTATTAAAACACAAGCCTCATAGGAACAGACTAGAAGAATACCTGCCACAACTGCATTGGAAGCCTGAGCATCCTGGTGGGTCAGGGTGAAAACCCGAGCTTGACCCCTACCCTGAGTGGCGTAACCACGATCTTGACTTCTACCTCCTGATCTGCCTCCAAATCCACGTCCCCCTTGTCATCGCCACATCGTTGGATCGGCCCACTGCCATGCTAGAAGCACCAGGATACAACTGACGAGGAACATTTGTAACAGAACCTTGTGACCCCATCTGTGGCTCGCTGAACACGGGGCATTCCCTAGCAAAGTGACCTGGTTGGCCACACCTGAAGCATACTCCTGAGCCCATGATACAAGGTCCTGAATGTCCTCTTCCACACTATGCACAAGGTGCAAAGGAGGATCCTGAACCAGACCCAGAACTGCTGTACCCCGAACTATGATCACTGCTGGATCCGTACCCTGGCCTGAACCCTCGAGGTTTGTGTCTAAAACTACTCTTCTTGTTCCTTCTTCTCCCTCTGTAATTACTCTGGCCAGCACTATCCGGAGCACCCATGTGGGGAACACCTGAAGAACTCTCTGCTCTATTTTTCTTTGCCCTTTCGCTGTCATCCACAGCATAGCTAATCTCAATCTATCTGGCTCGATCAACCACCACATCAAAAGACTGATCCGCCATCATGGCCAGGTTTGCATACCTCCTGTCAAGCCCCTTTAGGAACCTCTTCACCTTTATATTTTCTGTAGCTACTGCGGTAGGAGCATACCTACTCAGTTCCAGAAATTCTGAAGCATATTCATCTACAGACCTGCCATTCTGCCTTAAGGCCTCAAAGGCCCACTGCTTTTGATCTTTGAAACTTTTTGGTACAAACCGGTTGATGAACAGTTCCACAAACTGAGTCCACGACAAGCCCTCCATCTGAGGTAATATATAGTCATTTATCCATTGTCTAGGCATAGGCCCCATGACATGCTGCATACACTATATAAGTCTTCTATCAGTCAACTGTAACTCTGTTCCTGCCTGTCTGCAGGAATCCAAAAACTAATATGCATCGTCTGACACATCATAAGTACCAGGCACCAACTTCATAAAATTGATTATCTGTTTGTAAGGTTCCCCTCTTGGTGCGGTGGACTGCTGCTGCTGTGGAGGGTGGACCATATACTGTGTCATCATATCGATGGTTCTCTGCAAACCAGCTAGAGTAGCTGCCATTGGGTCCATGGGACCCTGTGCCATAAAAGACTGATCCTGTACGGGTGGCAACTGCTCTTCTACTTGAGCAGCTCTAGGCCTCCTACCCCGCCTCCTTGGGGTAGGCACCTCATCTTGTGCCGACACCTCGTCAGGCACATCTGGTTTTGGTGCAGTAGCAGCTCTCCTGCTTCTACGCATTTTCCTGAAATTTAGCAGCATTAGCCCACAAAATTCAAAACAGCATGTTACATAGCTCTATAGACTCATATTACTCACAATATATGAAGCAGAAACTAGAAGCAAAGATGATAATGCAAGACGAATGTGGACTCTATTTTCCGCATGTGACTCCTATTAGACTCTTCCCAACACTTTAGACAATTATTCCCTATGAATCTGGAGCCTAAGCTCTGATACCACATTTGTCACGTCCCAACCTATGGGCCGGACCAGCACTAGGACCTGGGCCAACCTAAAGCCCCCGAGGCCCGTAGTAAGTCTAACTATTCCTTAACCCAACTCTAAGGCCCATTTGGGCCCAATTTCAAGAATTCAACCGGACAGAGTCTAGCCATAAAATGGACCTTTCAACGGGGAGTTTTTGACTCACCCGACCTGTAAACACAATATATAATCAATTGGAGAGCTCAGCTCACCCTCCACATACTCAAATGTCATAAAAATAAATGGGAGCTCAGCTCCCTCATCCAGTCCATCAAACATACATAAAACAATAAGTTTACAGGTCCAACATGGTAATTATATTACAACCCAAATCAAATGAACATTTCTGACACATGCGGAAATTCTAGAAGTTAACAGAATTATACAAACATTAATAAACGACCTGCGAGGGAGAAAAAGCAGGTTAACCTCAAAAATATCCTCCTGTGGCCTGCAAAAATATTGAACAGGAGTGAGCGTTCGACTCAGAGAGTAAAATATCAATTTTAACCATAATCTCTATAACTATCAAAGCTAATGCACCTTGTAGAATGAAATGCAACATCAACAATATTTTCACATCATGACAGCAAAAAGGTAATTTGGAGCACTCACACACCCAGTAATATCAATCATAATATATGGGAGCTGATCCCCTATACAGCTCTCTTAAATCCAACCTGTATCAGCGAAGAACTCAAGTCGGACTTTCGCTTAATAAACCAAATCGGGGTCCTAGCAAAGAACTCAAGCCATGACTACCCCGAAGGATCGGGTCCCAGCGAAGATCTCAAGCCATGACTACCCGTCCTATCCATAGCCAACACCACATCACACGCACGCCAATGCACGCACACTGCTCCAAATTACCACAACAACATCCATGGCACTTTAACAGTTGTGAATGCAACATAAAATGTGCCTAGAGTTTAACTACATAGATATATACATATAAGTGATACATGGGAATGCTTGAACATATAATAATAGTGAAATTACAATTAAAATTAATATTTTACTCACAGACTTGACAGCGATCACTGAGGTGGCTGGGCGGAGGAAGAAGGCTGTCTCGGCTCACCTGACAATTTTATTACAATTATTTAATACAATTGACTCAATACAAACCAAGAAAAGAACAAATACGTCCTAAGTCGTGCCAAAAATCCGGCAGAGTCTCCCCTATACCTAGGACCTACCCAACCTGCAAAAGGGCTCAAAACGCACTTCTATATTCACAATTCATACACTCACAACTCAATCATATCACACAGCCCCTCTTGGGCCCATCCAAACAGTCCTCAATCACAATATGTAAATTTACAGTTTAGTCCTTATAATTGATCATTTTTGCAAAACTGCCCCAAATAAGCTCTAAAAATTCTAAAACATTGCCCCGTGGTCCTTAGCAATATTACTAGGCTATTGCAAAAAGAATCATAATTTTCTGAGCTACCACAAATATTTTATAGACTTTTAATCCCATTTAAGCACTAGAAAATTACGAAAAAGTAAGGTTCGGGTTTACCTATGCCGATTCCGACTCCAGGGATGCGCTCGGGACTCTAACAATGGTGGGGTAGCCAAAACCTCGATCCAATTCGGAGACTTTTTCCGGTAGTCGGTCTGTCTAGCCAGAAATTCACAGACCCGGACAACTGTCCAATTTCCGTGAATTGAAGATACCTACACGAAGCCCACAACACGGGGGTTAGTACATAAATTTTACGAAATTTTCTAAGCTCATTTAATACTCGGAAAAATACTGCGAAGTGCCGTGGGACCCACCGAAAAATGGTATCGAAAAATTTTGAAATTTATATCTCCGCGAAGCTCTCGACGAGTAGAGCGCTCTGGTACTCTCGGTTTTCTCATGGGGTTCACGGTTTGCGAGAAATCTAGTACAAAAGTCAAAATGGGCTAAAACTTCCTGAATAAAAATTGGACAAACCGCTTGATGGATTTTGGTGTTCTTGGTGTCTATGAAAAACTCTCGAGGTGTAGATGGGTTTAGACACAAGACCTGGGCCAATCGGTGGTCGGATTTCGGCCGGGAAGACGAAGCTGCGACGCTTGCGGCGCTGCAGGCGGCAGTCGGCAGTCGGCGAGCTGAGGCGGATGAGGAGGTGCGCCAGTATGGGAGTGGCGGGTCAGGGAGGAGAGAGTGGGAGAGAGAGAGAGAGAGAGAGAGAGAGAGGAAGGAGAACGCGCGCAGGAGAGGAGGAGAATAAGAAGAAAAAGGAGCCGGCCCGATTAGGCCGGTCAGATCAGTCCGGTTTGATTCGGCCGGTTCAATTCGAGATACAAAATTTTAAATTTTTACTTTGCCTTGGGATCGAAAACGAGACCCAAAAATTCCGAAAAAATTCTAGAAAACTCAGAAAATTTGTAGACTCCAAATATATTTTTAGTTTTGCCACGTGGTCTTTAAATTAATTTTTAAAAATCATCAAAGTTTTTATTTTCAGAAATTCGAACCCAATTTCTAAAATCCAAAAAAATTTCAAATAATTTCCTAAAATTCAAATAAAATAAAACATCAAATACTTACCCAAAATAATAAATTTAAAAATTAGGGGTGTTACAATAAATAATTCACACATTATATAGACAATGTCTCGTTGAACTTTATTTAATATTAATTTTACATCAATATTCAAAAATAAAGAAAATAAATATAATTTCTTTAACCATGACAGAACTAGGTGAAGACTTGAGGGTCTTCGTCCCCATATGTTTTTAAAATTAAAAATTTATCTCTAAACTTTAATATATTTTTAAAAGAATTACTATTTACCCTCTAAAATATTTAAATTAAAATTTTATTTATAAATTTTAGTATAATTTTTTTAAAAATTATTGTTTGATCTTTTAATATTTTATTTTTATTTTGATCTCCATACTTTTATGTAAATTTTATTTGTATTTTTTATATTATTTAATTTTTATTTTTTAATTCTTTCTAGTGAAAAAAAAATTAGGATGATTCTTTTACTTTTAATTCTTTTTGGAACAAACCAACTTTGTATTATTTTCTTTATTTCAATAAAAAAAATATTTTTTTAATGTTTATATTTTATTTTACTTTAATATTTTTATCAAGATTTTATTTAATTTTTTTAGTATTTTTTTTTACTCTCTAAATATAAACTTTTAATTCTGCCTGTCTTTAATGTACGCATTCTTAATAAAAGTAAAAATTAAAAATTAACAGTTCTTATATTAATATTTCTGATTTATTTAAAACTTCATTTTCTGTGAGAAAATTCTTATTTCTCCTTTTTTTTTTTTAAAGAAAAATCTATTAGAAGCGAATTAGTATTGCTTAACCATTTTTCTTTTCTAAAATAATATATTCCTCGTTTAATTTATTCATATAAATCTATTAAGCTCATTTATAATAAATTTGGAATACCTTCATTTAAGTTTGATTTTATAAAAGAATGAAAATGAAATGAATAATATTAATTTTCTATTTGACCTTCAATTATAAGAAAATTAAATTTTCTTTTTTTAATTTTATGTATATGATTTTCACGCTCAGATCGAGAGTGATGTTCAGAAATTAACTACACACCACTAATCCAACCATTTATTAATGAAAATTAAATTAGTTAAGTAAAATACTTTTAATTTTTATTAATTTGTACATATTAAAGAGGATGGGGGAAGAGATAACATTTCTCTACTTTCAATAATTTACATTCAAGGAGTTTGGAATTTCTTTTTTTTTAATAGATAGAACATAGGAATATAGAGGTCAATAATGGAAATGGACTATTATTAAAATTATGACAATTTTAATAGAGTCCTTATTCTTATATAATTCACACACACCATCTACACTATAGATGAATGATATTTAAAATGAATATTCAAATTCACAAAAAATCTGAATTTAGATACTATGGCAAAATTATTAGTCGAACATTTGCTTTATATTTTATAATATAAAAAGTGAATAAATTTTTCTAGCTTCTCCCTTTAAAAATTTATTTCTTTCAGAAAAAAAAAAAAGCAAATGTTTTAATTTTTAAATTAATTATTTAAATCTTTTGATTTTAAAAAATTTTAACCAAAATTAATTCTCCTTAAGATTTTGTGAAACAAAATTTTAGAGTGTTATGGTAAACTACAGATACATGATCAAGCGAGATTTTATCAATCAGTTAAAATTTCTTTTAAATTAAAACGTTTACATAATTAATTTAAAAATTAAAATATTTGGATAAAATCGAAAACTTGTGTAAACTCTTAGATTCTTTGATCCAATTGGCCAAAAATTTAACATGCTTACCATGCACATATGTTTAGACGTTGAACATAGTTGACAACAAATTGCTTAACTTAAAAGATTAATGAATGCTCAAAAAGTAGTTTATTATCTCTAACATGCAGGCTCATGCAAAGTTCACTGGGCATAGAACATGGATAAAAGCATATATTCAAGATGAAAGGTCAATTCTTGCCCTACAATAAAAATTCTTAGCATTATCATTCAGATAAAACAGGCCTTCACAACATGTTAAGAGTTCTCTTTTTTAAACAAAATATTTTGAATTCTGATGGTCTTTTCAGATTGAAATAAGAATTCCATGGATAAATAATAACATTTGCTTTTGCCTAGAGTTTTCTTTCTCTGCACAAAAGCAAGAAATGGAAAAGGGGGAGAAAACAAATTTACATTCTCCTACTTGTCCAAACCTCACTGCAAGTTGTGTAGTTTCCTCACAAGGACTCAGCAAATTGAAGTGCCTGTAAATCCAGCTCTTGTTTCATGATGCAGTTTATCAACCAGTCACTGCTGAATGTCCGTATCCCTTTCTTTGCAGCTGAGAATGCTTCTTCCATGTCTTCTTCACAAGCAACAAAAATTGTTTTTGATGCTTCATTTACTTTGTCCAATCCAGAAATTATCTGCATGTGTTGCAGTTGTTAGCAGAAAGGATGCTAATTCAGAAACAAAATCCATTCTCATACAAAATTTGATAGACTCACTAAACAAGATGTAGACCAAATTTTACCGTTTATTTCTTAAAAAGTTTGTGTTATGATCATGATTTTCTTGAGCATCATTTCAAAACTTAAAATACTATCAGTTTTGACAATTCCTACCACACGCGTGTGGTATATTTGGGATATTGAATGTCAAGAATACAGAACTAGAGCATGAGACAGTGTTCTACCATTAGCAGATCAATATAAATGTTATTGAATGAGGATTCAGAATACAGATCTTAGCAAGAATCAAAGAACTTACATTCCCACCAGCAGACCTGACAATGGTGGATAGAGCTTCAACTGGAGGTTGGAGACATATGTTATACCCTTTAAGCAGAGCTCTGGGTCTGGCTTTTGCTCTGAAAACTGCATGTTTTAACTCAGTTCCATACCTGACAATGTGTTCCTCATCATGCAAAATATATGGCAATTCATCTGTACATTAGATGGATTAAGTTAAAAAGATATTAATGATTTTCTTGATGAGTGGTTCAGTTTCTCAAAATTAAGACATTTACTTTACACTTGAACTCACCCACAAATTTGCTTTTTCGGAAGCTTTCTTTTAACCAACTTGATGAGACTATCCAAGCACTGGTAAAGGGGTCATCACATATATCAGTGTTATTGTTCATATTTTGTGACCAACACATATATAAGAGTGCAAAACCACATCCATGTCAAAGCATTTTATGAACCAACATAAAAAAAAAAAAAAACCCTACATCTGGCATAGCTTACTTAAAGGCCAAATTATTTAAAAATCCAAGACTTTTGAACCTTTTTTTTATTATTATTTTAGCCTGACCTTATAATTTTAACAAAAGCCAAGACCTTTAATTAGTAATACAATTCCGGTAAGAGATGGCCTCTAGAGAAGCCTTTCCTCCATATCTTGCAAATTGAAACTGAAGCATGACAAACTATAGCAGTAAAATTTGTCGCTAGTCAATACAAGTCACTTATTGAAATTTCATTTAATAACCATCTCACAAAAGACAGTGACATATCTTTTTTCCCCCCATAAAAACAAAATAAAGACAAATGAATTGGTGATGTTGGGTCAAACAATACATAAGCATCAAGAACAAATATGCCCCCACTGAGACAGAATCTTCGATCTATCTTTGATGAGCATAAATATGAGGCTTTGGCCTCAATTATTGTATGAAAAATCAAGGTTCATGACTTGTTCTTTTAAACTTATGACTTTGGAAAGTCTAAAAATGAAAGAATTCAGTGCAATTGAATTTTATTTGAACATTCTCATGTTTGGAAAGTTAAAGTTGTTAGAATTCAATTCTTTTACTTAGAAAAAGATCATTTTTAAATAAATGAATTCACACCAAAAGTGGTATGATTTTGCAAAATTTAATTTCATAATGGTTTCTCCTATTGAAACCCAAAACGCCCCTACTCAAATTATATGTTCCTTTAAAAGTAAGGGCAAAATAGAAAATAAGTGCTTTCAATTATTCCAAACAATAGAATTCAAATGAATTCTGTCATTTTAAAATTTCTTCCGAACACATGATTTTCTTATAAAATCATTTGAATTGAATTTTTTTCTAATAGAATTTAATTGAATTCTAACACAAGAATCTTTGCGAACAGTAAAAATGCATAGAGAGAAAAGCCAGGGATATGGAAATAATTTGGCTGTGTAAACTATAATGCGTACAAATGAAAAGAAAAATAATTCCAACAGGACATACTTAAAATATGATTTCAGAATAACAAAGTGAATTTTTAAAAATATAACTTTTGTTTACATCCAAATTAAAATATAAATAAAAATAATAAAAAATAAAAAATAGAAAATAAAACTCAGGAATAGATTAGCATTGAAAATTTGACTCTTCATAACTGCATGACATACTTTAATTGGAAAAATATCCATTCAAAAAAGAAGATAAATACACTGCTTAACACACAAATGATAATGACTGACTCAAACATATCTCATAGAAGGTAAAAGGCAAAATGGTGGAGCAACAACAGCAAATTATATGAACTAAAGCAGCACAAAAGTACATGGATCAGATTAAGACTCACCCTGAGCAGAGAGCATTGCAGAAATTGATAGTTTTTCTTACTTTTCCTGTGACTACATGTGTGCTTTCACTTCCATCAGATGTAACAATACCACCAAGAATTTCAATTACCTATAAAGAAGAAGTTAGTTCTCAACAGATACAGGTAAAGAGAAGTATAATAGGAAATCTGAAGTATGATACAGATTATACTAGTATAATAGGAAATCTGAAGTATGATACAGATTATACTTCAGAAAAGTGGAAAAGAATAGTACAATTTCTCGTGTAGAATCTTAGAAAGAAAAATAAGAATAACTGGAAATTTCTGTTGGTCTTGTAATAGAACTTACAAAAGTTCCATCCATAATAAAAGTTGGTAAAAGGAAAGCAGTCATTATGGTATTTCATATATAAACAATAGCATCCATCTAGATATCTCTCAGTCTATCTACTTGTGCAAATTTATGCTTGTAGACTTCCCTGTAGACTATTTTTTTTCTCCTTATATGAGGAGCTAGTGCTAGCCTTGGTAAAGAAGGGCTCATCAGAAGATAGTTTTTAAGTGGAAACAATAATAGGAAGAATTTCCCATAAAGTCATAAAATAGGCATGAAAAGATGGCAACATTTTGATCTAATTAATATTTCAAAGTATCTTTTGAATGAGAGCAGTAAAAAGTAATAAACCACAAAATACCAATTACATCAATATGTGATTTACCTTAAAATGGAATAAATAAATGGGATATACCTTTGAAAGATGCATTTTCTTAGTATCATCAGCAATATTCATCAACATGATTCTTACGCCTTCTCCCTTGGATGGAAGTTCTTTGCTGACCAGAGCTTCTGATGCCATGTTAATTGATCTACCTTCTTTGGCATTATTTTCCATGCAATTACTAGTCAAGGGATTTGTAGGAGTAACCCCCACAAAATAACTACTTTTTGAAATGCCCAAGGAGCACTCATTAAAGCAACGATCAATTCTTTCACTTCCTGATCCTGAATCTAAACCCATGATAGATTCTGTTTCACAATCAATTTGATGACTTCCCTTCACTCTTTTTGACTTCAGTGAGGATAATGAGGCTTCCCAAGCCCTCTTTGTACCTTGTGTATGACAGGAACAGCATTTGACATCAATATCAGCTTCAATCTTTTCCAATTCTGCACCATTTGTCATCTTGCTGCATTTCTGTCCCTCAAATGGAGCTGGTTCTTTGCATTCCTGATTCCAAGAAAAACCTGCTGAAAACAACCAAAACAATTGAAGGCCTGTAACAACCTCAGAGAACTTGCTTGCAAAGATGGTAGAGATCTAAAAATGTAACACCTAAACACCAAATAAAAATGAATCTTTCAACTTCAACAGCATTCGAGTGGGATTATCCCAGACATAGAAATATCAATAAGATCACTTCGAGATTTCAAATATGCGACCCTTTTGTTTGCAGTGTTAGTCTGGTAGGGAAATCCTTCTAATGATTTCATCCAAACTGAATGATGATGCACCAACACCATGAATCTAACGGAAATTCCCAAAATTAGAAAACTAAATTTCTTTTACCATCTAAATTGTTATCTTCTCCAAGAAACGCATCCCCTATCATTCTTTCAGAATGAGAACTTTTTGCCATTTGATTTTCTGTGTTCAAAGTATTGCAACCCTCCTCAGGATGAATAGACACAGCAACAGCTGATGAAGGCTTCTTATGAGGTTTTAGTGGAAAAAGGAACTTCAATGGCTCTACATAGTTAGCTGAAGTATCCTTATTAAGATGTGAAACCATAAGGATTGAACCACCAGGAAAGCATAATGCTCTACGGATATCAGCCTTAATGGGCAGCCTGCGACAAGCTCTACCTTTTTCGTCCACCTCTGCTATGGATTCAAAACCCTGCGTTTGTTTAACTCAAACATTAAAAATAAAATAGCAAATTATTTTTTCAAAGTGGAAAACACAAATTTTACAATGACTACAAAACATCAGAGCTAGTATGAATGTAGAATTATGGAAAACTTCCTTATACATGTTAAAAGAATAAAAAACCAATAGGTGAAAAAAAGTAGCCTCATTTCTCACCGATGTACATAAGTCATAATATTAGCCTTTATAAAAAAAACTCATCTGGTATAAAATAAGCAAGAAGTTACGATACCCATATTTCAGTTTTCCAATTCCTGCATTACCTGTTTAAGCCAAAAACCCTCAGATTCCTTATCTCCCCAACAGTATATAGTGCGGACACCAACACTCCAAAGTCTCTTCCTCAATTCCATGTACAAGTAGTGACCAAAACCCTGGATATAACTAAGTTATGGCAGTTAAGTAGAGGATGACTATAAGCAAACAAACATAGGCATGACCCTGCACAAGGCTTAACACATTCATAGTGAACAAGTACATAAATATGAGATACAAATTATACAATTAGAATAATTATGATTAACTTTAACTCTATGTTCAGCATGATATGAACACTGAAGTAATAATTTGTTCATAGGTCTTGAAATATAAGATCACAAATAAATAAATAAATAAAGCCTTCTCAAGGACTAAAATCATTCATGTAAAACCTTCTTTACAATATGCTCTACTTGCGTATCTTCATATATGGTAAGAAAACTGCATTACATTGTATGAAAACCAAGATAAGATATAAAATGGTATCCAATAGAAACAGAAAGCGTAAAATAGACCTTGTGTTGGTGGATTGAACTAACAGCAGCAAGAGGAATCTCAGCATACTGGGTGTCAGAAGGGACTATTTGATATGTAATTGCAGCTATAGCCTGCAGAACAATGTGAAGAATATGGTTACAAGGAGTTTGTGAAGAAATAACCAACAAATTTCTTCACAGCAGCAAATTATGCATAATTCACAGTGAAAAAGCACATTCTGCCCTAACTTCATCATGGCTTGGATGCAAAAGTAAAATTGAGTGAGGGATAGGGCAAAATGGGCAGAAAAGCAGGAACCCTGCATGTCACAATTATTCTATTATAGAACACACTTCTTAAATAAATAATTTTTTTTCCACTTTGGCTTTAATGGTAAAAGTATGAAGTTGACACGCATGTTAACAGGTCATAGATGCAACACATGAAGACAGAATATAAACTATTAATGGTGAATATCAATGTTTTCAGGAGTAAGATACTGCTTTCAATAACAAGTTGTTCAGTCACAGATCTGTGAGTTGCCAATATTGTTTTCAACTTTTAATAATAACTGGAAACCAAGCAACATAATGAAGAGATAAAGCGAGCATACTTCTTCAGAACTTTCACCAGACCTGGATTTCAAAAGCAGTGAGCAGTATTTCCTGCAAAATTAATCAGTATATATCAAAAGGTTTATCTTACAAAATTGATCATCAGTAATACATAGAATAATGTGCATGCAGCTGGTGCACCACAGAGCTTTCAAGTTTCAACAAACTTATTAGAAAAGACTAGGAAGTAAGGAAAGCACTTTGAAACAAGTATGGGAGCAAAGCGATAATAGAAAAAAATGAAAGAATTCTGTACCCATTTGAGACACATTTTTCTAGAAACATTGATTGCTTTCCAGTATTTGCACTATAATTCATTGCAGGTAATTCTATGGTGTATATCTTTAACGCCTCCTACAAAATTCAAGAATATGCACACTTAGGAGAATGTGGCTAAAAGTAGATTAAATAAAACTATAAATAACACAAGACCAAAAAAATATAGTATGGAAAATTGACTAAATGAGAAAGCCCACTGAAAATAGTATAGCAAAAGAGAAGCAGAGTGGGATAATGTACCTGAAGATAGGATTTGCTACAGCTATCAGAATCTTTTGAATTTACTAGGACAAAAATATACTCATCCCCAAGAATGGAAGCTCTCCCTGCTTCAATTATTTAAAAGAAAAATTACGAAAAAGCAGAAAACAAATGCTATTTTTACAAATAACTTATCATGTAAATTAGATGTATACTCACCTTCTCCTTCAGCTTTAGATTCCCAAATATCATCACTGCATCTTCTACTGAAGTCTTCCCTCACTGTCCCAAAGAATAAAATTTAGCATATCATGTAATATATCTATACAAAATCAACCCACTAATTCAAAATGCATTTTGTCTATTTTATGCTTTATATAGAAATTAGATATATAAGTAAGCGATGGAACTTAACAATCATTCACTTTCCTTCAGTTTCTCGGCATCCAAACAAAGAAAAGATAGAATCCATTGCGAAAATCCTGAAAAAGGTTGAAGAGAAACCTGAAATTTTGATTTTTGCGCTTTTGGTGAGAGAAATTTGGAGGCTGTTGGGATCTGATTGGCAAGTGAAGTTGTGTGCTTCTACAGTGACCTCGCAATTACCTGCAGAAATGGGGAAAAAAATAAGAATTAAAGAAATTGAGGATTTGATTTCTAGGGTTTCTGAGAATTCTCGTTTTGTTTTTACCGATTAGGATTGGAGAAGCAGACGATGAGGACTTCTTGGGCGCCATGATTTTGATTTGGCTTTTGGAAGTGAAACTGCGAGAAGTGGCAAAGCGAGAATACTTAAAAAGAGGCGGGAAGAAGGGTGTTCCTGTAATTTTGGCTAAATGTCAACATGATCCCTAAACTTATTTAATTTATAACTTTTTTTTTATTTTATTTGAAAATTAATATAGCATTGCTTATTTAATTTTAATTTAACGTTTGATATAATGTATATAATGTAATGTAATATATCAAAATTACAATATAATGCAATGTATTAGTATTTTGGAATATATATATATATATATATATATATATATATATATATATATATATATATATATATGAAATGTAATCAAATTAGTAATAAAATTTTAATATTTAATATTATTTTATTAAATATTATTTTAATTTAAAATTATTAATATTTTCACTTGTATCACCTCATCATCGCTAGGCTGTGGTTAAGCTAAGTGATACTGGGGTGATAATGGAAGGGGTGGTGCTGTTGGTAGCAGAAATCGAGTGGTGGATTAATAAATAAAAACAAAGTAAGTAATTAAGATTATATTATTTTTATATGTGATAATAATATTATTTAAAATATAATTGTTATTTTATTATATTAATTATTTTTACTATATAAAACAAAATAATTGAGAAGTCACAATTACATTTTACTTTGATTACTTTACATCAAATATAACCTTAATTCAATTACGTTTTTATTTTTTTTATTTCAATATATTGATATAAACCAGTGTAATTTTTTTTATTTGCTTTCTATATTTTTTTAATAATATTTTTATTTTTTATATAAAATTATTTTATTTCTTCTATATAAATTCTGCTTTTATATTCTTGAAGATGTTGATTACTTTTAAATTATTATTAATTTATTTTATTAAATAAAAATCAATTCTTAAAATTACAATAATTAAAAAAATCTATTTAATTAAAAAACCATTCGAAAATGATCTTAAGTAATAGTTTTTAATGATCATAAGTAATATTTTAAAAACTTTATCTTACTTTAAAAATTAAATCATAATTTTTGACACTTTCTTTTATTTAAAAAATTAATAATTAAAATATGGCTTTCCAAAGCACCTTAATGGATGACATCACTCCTTTATATGGAAAGGAAATTGCATAATTAAGTTATTATTAGTAAGCTCGGTTAGAAAAAAAAAGAAAAGAAAAGAAAAAAAAAACCTTAATTCTATTTATATTAATTATTACTAATTTATATTAATTACTAATTTTATTTTATTATTTCTGTTTTCCTAACTATTAAGCTGATTTCTCCATCATTAAATTCCATTTAGAACATTATCCGAACTTTTTTTCATATGGTATTTATATTATTCTTTTATTTAAATTATTTATATACTTTTATTTTATTATAAGTTAAATATTAAAAAATAAATAATATTTTAAATTTTAAAATTATAAATTAAAAAATATTTATTTATTTGATAACTTATTTTTTAGTTCCATTAGATTAAAAAGAATTTAGTTGTAATATTAATTTTATGCATAAACATTATTATTAATTTTTTTTTAAGTGTTACAGTCACATGTTATTTAGTCTCTGTTTATTTAAAAAAATAATTTGTATAAGAAAAATATTTTATATGAAAATTATTTTTAAAAAAATATTTACAAATATTTTTTATTAAAATATTTTTTAATTTAACAAAATTATTAAAATTATTTTTTAATTGACTTAATTTTTTTTATTAAAAAATATTTTTTATTGACAACTCTAAATATTAACTCAACTCAACTCAACTAAGTTTTTATCCCAAAAATTTAGAGTCGGCTATATGGATTCTCTTTATCCACTCTAAACGATTTTAAGTTGAATTCTCAGAAATATGTAATCCTAGATCATGTTTGTACCTAATAGATGCTCTTTTTTGTTCTAACACTCTCCATAAGACATATCTTGGAATGTTATCATAAGCCTTCTCTAAATAGATAAAAACCATGTGTAGATATTTATTTACATTTATATATTTCTCTATCAAGTTTCTAATGAGAAATATCGCTTTCATAGTTGAACGATCGGGCATGAAGCCAAATTGATTGGGAGAGATACAAGTATTATGACGTAGTCGATGTTCCACAACTCTCTCCCATAATTTCATAGTATGGCTCATGAGTTTAATTCTCCTATATTTTGAGCAACTCTATATCTCTCCCTTATTTTTAAAAATAGATGCTAAAATATTCATCCTCCATTCATCAGGCATTTTCTTTGAATTTATAATCTTATTAAATAATTTAGTTAACCAAGCTACTATCATATCTCCCAAACACTTTCATACTTAAATTGGTATTCCGTCGGGTGCACAGGCTTTATCCACTTTTATTCTCTTAAGTGATTCCTTTACTTTTAAAGATCTAATCCTTCTAGTATAATTCACATTCTTTTCTATTATTCTGTAGTCTATATTCATGATATTACCATTTTGACTATTATTAAAGAAATCATCAAAATAATTTCTCCATCTTTCTTTAATGTCCTTATCTTTCACCAATATTTTTCCTTCTTTATCCTTAATGCACCTAACTTAATTGAGATCTTGACATTTCTTTTCTCTCCTCTTTGCTAATCTATAAATATCTTTCTCACCTTTTTTAGTTTCAAGTTTCTCATATAACTTTTCAAAAGCTTGTGCTCTTACTTGACTAACTGCCTTTTTTGCTTCTTTCTTTGTTATCTTATACTGTTCATATGCCTCATTATTATCATACTTAGGTAATTTCTTATACCATTTTCTCTTTCTTTTAATTGCCTTTTGTACTTCCTCATTCTACCACCATCTCTCTTTTGAGGGTGGTCCATGTCCTCTAGACACTTCAAGTACTTTTCTAGCTACTTCCCATATCCAGCTTCTATACTTCGGACTCAAGAAGTTCAATTTTTAACTTCACTTCCTTTACTTCTTAACTATCACCACTTTGTTCGAGCTATACTATTTCTTTTAATCTTACTTGAATTATTCTTAAACCTGATATCTAAGACCACTAACTGATATTGACTTGTTAAAACCTCTCCCGGAATGACCTTGCAATCCTTGCATAAAGCTCTATTTGTCTTCTTGATTAAGAGAAAGTTAATTTAACTTCTATGTTGCCCACTTTTGAAAGTCACTAAATGTGACTCTTTTTATAAAGTAGGTATTTGCTAGTATTAGGTCGTATACCATAGCAAAATCTAGGATGCTTTTTCCCTCCTCATTTCGGCTGCCAAAATCAAAACCTCCATGAACATTCTCATAACATTGCCTATCACTTTCTACATGTCTATTCAAAACTCCACCGATGAAAACATTCTCTTCATTCAGTATGCTTTGCATTAGATCATCCATATCTTTTCAAAACCTTTATTTACTCTCACTATCTAGTCCTATTTGTGGGGCATAAGTAATAATTATATTTATTATTTCTCCTTCTAGTACTAGCTTTACTAGTATAATTCTATCTCTTACTTTTTTTTTATAGCTATTACAGTATCTTTCAATATTCTGTCTATGATTATGCCCACTCCATTCTTGTTTCTCTCCTTTCCAGTAAACCACAGTTTGTACTCTGAATTACCCACTTCCTTGCTTTTCTCTCTTACCCATTTAGTCTTATAAATGCAAGCAATATTCACCATTCTCCTTTTCAAAGTACACAAGCTCTATTAATTTTCCTGTAAGTGATTCAATATTCCAAGTACCAACTCTGATTCTCCTCCTATCATGTTCTTTCCTAATTAATCTCCTTCTACGATATCTTCTATGTTCTCTATGCCTATCTTGCATTCTATTCCATTATCTATTTCACTATCTGTCCTATGGACTAACTTCTTTACCTACACCCGTCCATGATGTGGGAACCCTTGCTCATTTAACACCACACTCGGGTTCCGGTATGGTGCATCGCTTTTGGTGAATGCCCCACACTTTTGCATATTTCTTACTATACTCGGGCTCCAATATAGCACGTTGTAAGTAGAGAACGCTCAAATGTTTATATCATTTGAATCCATATCATAAGGTGTGACAAAATTTTTACACTGGTTGTCACCTACCGCATCACTCTTCATTTATCCAGGTTTGAGACTAGCTAGCTAAGCGCAAACTACTTATGCGGGACAACTCTAAATATTAAAAATATAAAAACTATTTTTATATTTTTATAAGAAAATATTTATAAAATAAACGAAACTAAAATATAAACATAATGCAAAGAAAGAAAGAGAGTAGATTATTACTTCTAGCCCTGATAAAATTGCAAAATGATTAGATTTATTATTATAATTTAGTGAATACATTGTTATGTAATAATAAGATCAATATATATATATATATATATATATATATATATATATATATATATATATATATATATATATATATGAAATGATTTAGACTCCAGTTGTTTTAAAAAAATATATTTCTTTTAAAAAATATTTTTTATATTTTTTTAATGTTTAAAACATTTAAAAAATTAATTAATGAAAAATATTTTTCTAATTAAAAAAAATTAAGTATTTTTAAAGAAAATGACTTATATTTTAAAAAAATCATTTTTATTTTTTGAACTTTAATAATCTTATTCAAATATGAATGAATATAATTATACATATATGAAATAAACATATATTATTAATTTAATATTTTTGAAAAACTTTTTAATATATAAATTATTTTTTTAAACAAATAAAAATTTAAATAAATAATTTAACAGCCTATATAAAAATTAAAAAAAAAAAGCCAATATCAATAACCAGTTAGAACTCCATTTGATAAGTAACAATCATCTAAGTATTAATCAAATTTCACTTAAAAGAATATTAATCAAATTAAAATTACGGCCCAAAAAAAACAGCGATAGCCGCTAATAATATGTCGGATGCTAATCCATAATAAATTTTAAGTTTTTTTTTTTTTTAATTTTAATTTTTTTTAGTAAAAAATAATTTATATATATATATAAATTTATAAAAAAGTATTATTTTTATATAATCTGAATTGTAATTCAACCCAAAAATTTTAAAATTTTAAAATTGACCCAAAAATTTCAATATTTTACGCTACAATCCACGGACCTCTATAAGATCATTATAGGATATTCGAAAAACAAATTTTTCGAAAGAGAAATTCTTTTCTATGTTACTCTTTTCTTTACTGTGTTCATCGGCCTTAAATTCACATACCTACTATAACAAAAACAAATGGACCTTGGTCGAAAAATCCTTGGTCGCAAGAATTTTCTTTTTATAAAATATAAATATAAAATATTAAACGTTACATGTTGCAAAAAGAATAATTTAATTAAACATTTCATGGTAGAAGAAAATATTGCAAGTACCAAAGAGCATCATCCACACTCACGTATCTCCACTTAACCATACTCAAAATACTCACACTCACCTTACCCATCCTCATAACTTTCCCACCACTTCCTCTCCTACTACAAGACCCAAGCTTAATGTACCATCCCACTCCTGGAATCGCTGTTGCAACACCCTGGAGATGGAAGCTCCTCTGAGAACGACCCATCACCGTCTTCACCAATTCTCACTTTCCCCTCGCAATCCAACATCGTAAACACCGCTGTCGACACCATATTTTGGCCGATCCCCCAAAATTAATAAACTTTGAAGCCGATCCCCAACACAGTCCCCTTTACCAACCGACCACACTTCCGATCTCCCCACAAAAAGAATTTAATTAATACCAAGTCTCCAGGTCATTTAAAGCCTCACCGATCCCTCAAACCAATTCTCGAGTCCCCCGATCATTTAATTGTATTTTCGATCTTTCTTGTCAAATAAAATTGAACCAACATAAGGCCTTCGTAACACCAGTCTTGTTGCCGGTCTCTCATTTAAAATTTGAGAATGATAAGGGTTTCGACTCAGTTTAAAGATGATCCCGATCTTAAGTGTTCAAAGCCAAATTTCTAATTTTAATTAAGTCCCGTTTCGTAATTGATCTCATGCATATTGTGTTTTCCGATCTCCTATACTTAGATTAATGATCACTTTCAGTTGTCATTCTAATATGTTCAAACAATCGAGTGCTTACGCAATTTAGAAATTTTCCGATCACAATCAATCATTGAACAAAAGGGGAACTTTCATTGCATTTCATTTCAAGATTTATACAAGTCATTCGGCTGGGGGATCGCCCCCAGCCTGAACTACATGTTCATTTTCTCTCTCACCTTCAGCCTCCCCTTCGCTATCCTCACCTTCGTCCTCGGGAGCCAGGTTGGCCATCCAGGAGAAGTCCTCCTCAGGATAACGCTTCTTGAGCTCAGCCAGGAGATCTCTATGAGCATTCACATAAGCGCCAACCACTCCAGTCACCATTTCTTCTTCTTTCGCCTTGAGCTCCTCAGCAAGATGAGCGAGTTGAGCAGCTTCATCAGCTCGGAGAGCCTGAACTTCCCTGAGAACACAATCTCGCTCGGCCAGAACATGAGCTTGTTCGGCTAGCTTGTCCTCATAAAACTTCATCCGTCCCTCAATTTGAGATACGTAGTCCTGAGCGGACGAAAGTTGGGATCGGAGAGAAGACACTTCATGACCCATCTTCTCGACCTCTATACCCAGGCGATGAGCCTTCTCCCGGACAATGTGCTGGTTCACCAAGCACTCCACGTTCAAGCTCATAGATCGGGTCAGGATGCCATCAAGGTTGTCTGAGGACAGCCTGTCCCGATCTTCCTGAAGACAGATGGAAGCCCCCAAGACCTTCGCCAAGCCCGGATTTTCTCGAACAGTTCGATTCTTCTCCAGGGAATGGATTAGAACTTGAGCGCCGCGGGAAAGAGGCCTCACAGTAGTTTGGGAAGGGCCCCCTTCCGCAGTTGGAGTGGCCGGCGGAGGTGGAGGTGGCTCTTCTTGGTGAGGAGGAGTTCAGACCACTTCTATGATCGGTGGTCCGGAAGGTTGAGACGAGCCTTCCTGTATTTCCTCGGGCTCATGACCAAGTGTTTGAAGCAGCTCGGAGCGCTTCATCTCCCGTACCTTCCGGGAGATCTCTCTCTTCCACTTCCGGCTCTCCTTAGAGGCTTCGCCGCTTGCCATACCTATACAAAGAAGAGGTCAGTGAGATCGCTTAGGTCCAAAGATCTGAGATATAGAAAATACCGATGCCGAGATCAGAGAGCTGAAGCTCGCGATCTTGACCGGTGACCAGCTGCATAGTCCAATGGTGTAGCTCGGCCGTCACGGCATCCAAACAAGAGAACTTCTCTCTGGACGCCTGTTCCTTCAACTCCATCACCATTGCCCCCTCTTCCCTATTTAGGGCGATGTGCTTCGCAAGCAAAGGACACGATGCGGCCAGTGCGGGAAGCCCTCAAAGCTGTTCGAAATTTTGCTCCTCAGGATAAAGAAGCGATTCTTCCAATTCTTCAGGGAGGAAGGTAGATCGGTAAAAAGCCCACAATGGGGTTTTGCCTGGAAGAACCAATACTCGTCGTCCATGCGACGAGTTAACTGGTGCAGTTCAGCGAACACCTTAACCGTGGGTCGGAGCCCTTTAGCTCAGCATAGGCCTCGGAAAGCTACCAAGATCCGCCACGAGTTCGGGTGAACTTGAGCGATGCACACTTGGTGATATTTCAAAACTTCCTTGAAGAAGTCGTCCAAAGGGAACCGCAGACCGGCCTTTAATTGTTCTTCGTAGACCACGATCATATCATTCTCCTCGAAGAAGTGATCGGTGCGAAGATCGCCGTGACACTTAATCAATTCGTAAGAATCAGGCCGGATGTTGTACTCCTGGCTGAACGGCTGCAGGTCAGTTTCTTGCAAGATTGATGGCAGCTCGTCCATGGGAAGATTTTCCCTTCCCGAAGAAGGCACATGCATTGATGGTGCTGGTTGTCCCCGAGCTGGAACGGAGACCCTAGGAAGTTCAGGCTGCGCGCTTGGTCCTACCACCTCTACATTATCGGACGACCACGAGAAATGAATGGAAGGGGGGCTTACTACTCTCTGACCTTCGGCACCGCTCATTTTCAAAGGAAACAGAAAATTTAAACTAAAATAAAGATCAAAACCCTTACCGGAGCTTGATCTGTGTCGGAGAAACTTGAGAAAACGAGAGAATTTGGAAGTTATTTGCGAGAGACTGAAAATGACATGAAGGAGCAACTGGCTAACCCCACCCCTATTTATACTCGTCCGAGCATTTAATGCTCACGATGTTCCAGGTAGTGCATCGGATAGCGGGACTCGCCAGCTGTTCTGACACGTCTCACGAATATTCCGGAGATTCCATAAAGAGATCGGTTAACTGTACGGCGGCAGATTAAGGTGTTTTGAATTACGGATCGGATAAGTGTCATTCAAATTAAGAGTCGGATCGGATAAATACTTCAGGGATCGGAAAATAATCAATGCAATAATAATAAAACAACAGTTGTCAAAATAAATTTTATTTCCAAAAAGATCTGATTACATCGTTTGGACGATATCGGGAGATCGGATTACATTAAAAGTCTAATCACATCATTTGGGCGATCTCTAGAGATCGGACTACATTAAAGGTCTGATTAGATCATAAGAGCGACCTTTAAAGATCGGTAGAAGGGAGACCGGCATGAAAGATCGAAAGAGAGCGTGTCAGGAAAGATCGGAAGAGAATGTGTCAGGAGAGATCGGAAGAGAGGAACCCGGTATGAGAGATCGAAAAAGGATCACGTTGAAAAGACCGGAAAAGAGGGGAGGTCGGAAGACAAATAGAATAAGACAGCTCCTGTCAATTATCGTCATAATCAGAGCAAAGGTAGTTAAAGCGTTGCAGGAGAAATCTCAACCGCACGCCCCAGAATCGCCCGCATTTCTGACATGCGCCAGAGTACGTCAGGACAGCGCTGTACATCCTAATCTCCAACGTTGATCTTACTTGTAAGGACGAGCTCAGAGCCCTCGGATCGAAGAAGAAAACGACAAGATCAGCGCCTTTCACTCCCAGCCCTCGGATCGCCCCGGACAAGAGAATTTGGGACCGTCATATTAGAAGAAGAAAATGATAAATATTCTGAAGGGGATCTCAGCCGTCCGTTCTGATCCTCTTTAATTCCTGAATCTCAGATCATGTCCTTCGAAATCCTGACCCTCCATCTCCCTCAAAATAGATCTTGACCCTTCAGGAGAAGCACCCGGTTCCTATACATACCTGCATGAAAACTGTTCAAGGGACGGGCAAAAAAAAGGAGAAATAGTTACTATAGTGGAAGAACTCTGAAATTTAATTCAGTTTGTTACTCTGCTATTTTTAAGTTTGTGATAAGGAAAAACTTTTGAAACCAGTTTTCTAAAGTGTTTTCTTGCAAAAGGGATTCTTGAAATATTGGAACTCTCCATTTTCAGTTCTTTCATTATCCTGTGATGCCCTTACTTTCAGTTCTTTGTCATCTTTATTTTCATTCTTATTTTCTCAGCTCAACTTGCTTGTTTAAACCTGACTGCCGTTTAGCTAAGCATCCTTCATTTCTAGGTGAGCTTCAGCCTTCAAGCTAAATAGCTTGCGCCCCTATTACGTTCTGCGATTAGTTTAGTAGGTTCGGCTCCTCACAGGTGAGTGTTTATATCTATGTTTCACTAAAAGCTCTTTATTTTACGCATTCCCTTTACTTTTATGTTTGTAATCTTTGCCAAGTTTATATGGTGTAATGAAGGTTATTCCTGAAGTTTACTTTCTTTATCTACTGGTCCATTCTTTTTGTTAAGCTTTGCTACTTCTAAATGCGAAAGTCCTCATCTCAAGTAGCGTATAAGTAGTTCGGTAAAATGTAGGTAGCCGTGTCTTAAGTGCTTCTTTAAAATAGAAGGCCTGAATAATACGTCAAGAAAATAATAGAGTTGCATCACTAGGCTAACATAGAAGGTGATTCAGTATGACGTCATAAAGCAGAATGAAACTAAATTTCAGGTAAATAAACAGAACGGATTATGTATAAAAAGGTACTGGTAAGGTAATTACATAGGAGATCGGTAAAATTTAGTCTGGCATCCTTTGTCTGGTCACAAGGTATCAATCAGTTAAAAGAAGCCTTATTCCGACCCTTGGCATCTTTGAATGCCGAAACTCTTAGTCTCAGGTTCTTATGATGCGTAGCTGTAATTAAACCTTGAGAGATCGGAAAAGTCCTTATCCGGTCCCCATTTAAATGTTTAATAGAGGTCGGAGGAGAGTTCTTACATGATCCTCGCCCAAAACTTCCATAAATATTTAACAGAGGTCGGAGAAGAGTTCTTACCCGATCCTCGCCCAGAGTTTCCATAAATATTTAATAGAGGTCGGAGGAGAGTTCTTATCCGATCCTCGCCCAGAATTTTAATAAATATTTAATAGAGGTCGGAGGAGAATTCTTATCCGATCCTCAAGCTAAAAATTTTAACAAATATTTAAAGGAGGTCGGAGGAGAGTTCTTATCCGATTCTCAAGCTTAAAAATTTTAACAAATATTTATAAGGAGGTCGGAGGAGAGTTCTTATCCGATTCTCAAGCTTAAAAATCTTAACAAATATTTAAAGGAGATAGGAGGAGAGTTCTTATCCGATTCTCAAGTTTAAAAATTTTAATAAATATTTAAAAAAAAGGAGATCGGACGAGAGTTCTTATCTGACCCTCAAACTTAAAAATTTTAATAAATATTTAAAAGAGATTGGAGGAGAGTTCTTATCCGATTCCCAAATTAAATTTTAATAAATATGTAAAATGATTCTCCCTGAAATAAAGTTAATACACAACCGCAATTCACTAAGGTCGTCTCATTTACTTATGTATCTGGGTAATTCGGATTAGTGAAAAATCAAACATTCCTTTCGGTCAAAAGGATTAACATTTCCATTCAAGCCCTCCTAACTATGAAGAATGTGAAATTAAATCTGCTTACCCTCGTTGAGGGACGAGGTGGGGTGCCTAACACCTTCCCCACCCGTTCATGGACCCCGAACCTAGAATCTCTGTTTTTGAAGTGGTTTTAGTGTAACTTACTTTCACAAATGGTTTTCTTTAATTTCCCTTAAAATTAAAGTGGCGACTCCTCACTTTTCCCACTTCGGTGAGTGTTCGTCCAGGCGACTGCAAAACACCTTGCGACAGCCTGGCGACTCCACTGGGGAAGTTAAAACTTAACCCCGGTCTAGAGGTCCAAAAGTATATTTAATTTTGCGATCAAATCATAGTTAGGTGGGCTCACTCCTCAATATTTTGTAGGTTAATTATTGTTATTCCTGCTAACCATTTTTTTTGTCTTGCTTGTCTTATTTTCTACAGTGCTCTTCATTTAAAAAAAAAAGGAAAAATAAAATCCCCCTGAATTGGGAAGAGGTAAAGGTGTCCCTTCACACACTGAACACTCACACGATGTCCTCACACACTTCAGCCCTATACCCGGGCTTTCTTACCCTTTTAGGAAAGTAGGAGGGAGTCATGTAGCGGTACCCATGGGTCTTACCCCGTTAGTATCCGTGAAGGCTTCTGCTCAAATTGAAACTCGTTCTATTTACTGTGATACCCGTGGAATTTTCCCGACAGTATCATGGGGGATAGAATGGGGCTCCACTGTTTATAGTGGGGGCAATTTGGGAACCTATGGCTTTTAGAAAATTAGACCCTGAGCTAAACTATCACGATAGTTGGAAGCCGTAGCAAGCTACCTTGAAAGATAGAACTGTCCAACTAGATAGCACCCAGCCGGTATTAGGACTTTCCTTTACTTTAAGACAAAGGGGACATACTTACTCTTACCCTATTCCGTTTATTTTATTTTGTTCTTATTTTTAAGAGTAATCTCGAATCATACTGTTAAGAAAACCTACACATTTTTCTACTTTGATAAATGTGTAGGCGTCACTCTGCCAACAGTATAATTCAAGATTACCTGAATTTATCCCGCTAACCAGTTTTTCCTGCAGGCATCACCAAAATAAGGTCTGTAAAAGGATAAGCATCATTTTTAACATGGCATCCTCGAGTCAGTCGGCAGAAGAAGTTCTTAAATCAGAACAGAATGCTAAACCATGGCCTGAATCGTCTCATAGCTCAGTGCCCCCACAAAGGGATATTAGCTCATTACCTCCATTGGACCTGAGCAACATTGAAGTCAGGATGAACAGTCTCGAAGGTCTGGTCAATGGTTGGAAGTCGTTTCCCGATCAGGTCAAAGCACAATTTGAGAAGAAATATGGGAGGATTGCAACCTTAATGCAAGTTAGGGTCCAGGTCCCGGCCCTAAAGGCCATGTTGCCAGTTTGGAACCCTAAGTTTGGAGTATTCTCTTTCAACGACATCGATACTGCTCCCACTATCAAAGAATATCAAGCATTGCTAGAAATCCCTTATGCGGCGTAGAATTGGATTTACCTACACCTTGAACATAGGCAGACCTGGAAACGGCTTGTACATATGCTGAGGATCTCACCAGAAGAAGTAAAGGTGAGAGAAACCATCAAAGGAAATACGCATGGATGGTATTGGACTTACCTCAAGAAAGGGTTGGATCAATGCATCCAAGATCAATAGTGGGATCAAGCTTCATTGATGCTCACTTTAGCAATTTATGGCTTGATCTTGTTTCCTGGGCCTTCCGGAATCATAACCTGCGGTGTTGTGGAAATGTTCTGGGCAGTAGAGAAGCAGAAAATCAATCCAGTACCGGCAATACTTGCCGAGACTTTCTTAACCCTCACTTACTGTAGACAGCAAGGCAAGGGGTCCATTAAGTGTTGTTCTCAGCTGTTGCACCTCTGGATTATTAGTCATATGTGTCCGGTGGAGACAAAGGGACTAACTTGGTATCTTGATCAGCCTCTCATCGAGAAAATGACCCGATTGGTAATTAGTCCGAAGGATGAGCCGCAGTGGCAAGAACGGATTTTGAGCTTCAATAGCCATAACTATTGTTGGAAGAAATTGTGGACGTCAAGTCAATCCATCTTAATCAGCATGGGGAACAATCAATCAGTATCCCTAATCGGAGTGACTGGGTACACAAGTTACACTCCGGCCTTAGTAATGAGGCAAATTTGGCTCAACACAGTTCAGAATCGGTGAAGAAGAGTGCCACCAAGGTCACTTCTACCATGAGCTCAAGGAAGAGGAGGGGTTGAAAATAGCTCGCAAATCTTGGGAAAACATCACTCTGATGGAGAGGTCGCCTAAAGGTCCGAGTGCCACAGGCGACTATCTTAAATGGAGGGCTGACAGGGACCAAGAACACTCGACTACAGAATTCGAAAACAGCGACGCTCGCCGAAACATCCTATCGGAAGAAGCTAATAATTTGGCTGACTCGCTACAAAAGGCAAACACCGAAAACTTGCGACTGCAAGAACAAATAAAGCAGTTAGAGGACCAACGGCAGAACCTTAAAAGAAAAGTGAGAAGACTCAGGGAAGAGGCAAGGGCCGAAAAGATGGGCTTCGAAGAGCAAGAAGCACGGTGGGAAAAGGAAAAGGATTCTCTCCAAGCTGTGGTAAAAGAAGTAGAAGGGCAGAATAGTAAGCTTCAGGAAAAGATGAAATACCAAGAGATACTCGTAGAAGAGTATAAACAAGAAAACAAAAAGAAGAAGCTCGAATTGAAGGAACAGGCACTGCTCATCAACGATATCCTGAAAGAATGTGCTAAGGAAAGAAAGGAAAAAGAAAGACAAGCTGCTCTCTATCAGGAACTGAAAGAGAATGTTGGCCAGCTAGAGAGAACAATAGCACAGGGAAAACAAGAACTCCTTCCTGAATCCGAGTATGCTCTGAAAGCATTCGACCCTGCCAAACAAGAAGAAAGGTTATACGAGTATCTCAGAAAATGTCATCTCATTATAAAGAGCCTCCCTGAGCCTAGGCCGATGTAAAGAATGCTGTGTATAAATATTCGATTAATGGAAAACTTTTTGGGCCATTGTTTAGCAAAATTGTGAATGAATAGTATAACTCCCGTAGGAACCCCCTCGCTAGGGTTATGCGAAAAATTGAATATGCCATATGAACAGGTATCATAAACGCGCATTCAATCCAGTCATTCACAGTCAGACTATCGAATGATGCCATGATAAAATTGATGCAACCATCCTTCTGCAGATTTCATTTTGGCTTCCAAATGCCACCGTATCCTTCGTCTGAACCAGGACCTTTAGTTTTTTTTTACGAAATTCAAAATTCACTAAAAATTTTTATTTATCTCCTAACAGAAAATCAAACATTGCTTCAAACAAGGCAAGTCTAACCAAGCACACGGTTCAACCCAAGCGAGTGTACTTAACAAGATCTCGAACTAAGAAGATAATGGAAGATCAGGAACAAGTACAGAACTTACAAGGGCAAGTATCTGAGTTGAAGGACCAGGTCTCAAAACTCATGAGGCTAATGAGGGAGATGTCCCAAAATAAATCAGCTTCAGAACCTAACCTACCACTACCTCCTCCACCACCCATGACAATGGATCATCATCAGGCTTCAACCTCCTTTACCTTTCAGTCACCTATCCCGGACCCAACAGTCACTGTCAACCCGGCTACCATAAATAATGACCTACCTTTCTCCCATTACCCAGTCGTCTCAAATACTGACCCGTATCCTCTGGTTCACTCCACCCCTCATTTCCCAGCTGGGGGAGTATCTTTTGCAGCAGGAGAAAATAAGACCAGGGAAAATGAAAAACTATCTGCTCTGGAAGAAAGATTGAGAGTAATAGAGGGGCTGAACATGTATGGTTCAGTCGATGTGGCTTCACTGAGATTGGTGCCAAATGTGGTGGTGCCACCCAAATTCAAAGTCCCGGATTTCGATAAGTACACCGGGAACTCAGATCCCCGCATTCACCTGGCAACCTACATTGCTAAAATGTCTGCCCTGACGGAAGATGACAGACTTCTCGTCCACTTCTTTCACGAGAGCCTTTCCGGAGTAGCCCTGAGATGGTGCATTCAGTTGGATAGGAGCAAACTGTGCTCCTGGAAGGATTTAGCTGATGCATTCTTAAAACAGTACAAATTTGACTGTGATGTGGCCCCCACGAGGAGAGATCTCCAAAACTTGGTGCAGAAGGACAGGGAAAGCTTCAAAGAGTATGCCCAAAGATGGAGGGAAAAGGCTGCAGAAGTATATCCTTCGGTGACCGACAATGAACTCTGCTCCCTATTCATCGAAACACTGAAGGCTCCTTACTTCAACCTGATGATTGGGAATACCTCCAACAGCTTCTCTGACATCATCCAAGCCGGTGAAAGGATAGAAGCTAATTTAAGGATGGGACAGCTGCAGGAGTTGAATGAGAATCTCTGAAAGAAAATCGCGATTTGGCAAAAAGAAGGAGGGTGATGTGCATTCCATTACCCGTCAGAATAACTATTCCCCTCTTCCCCAAAATAACTACCAGCCATATCCTCCCCCTCATGGCCAAACAGTTGCCAACATTCCACCTCCATTCCCAAACTATCCACATACACGTCCACAGTATCCTCCACCTACAAATTACCAATCCAGACCGCCTCCTCCACCTGCCCAACCCAGACCGCCTCAAAATAACCCCAGACCACCAAGAAATCCGGATCCACCCCTTCCCCTCCCACTCAGTGAAATATACCGATACCTCGTTGGTATAAACCAGATAGTACCCGTTCCCCTAGACCCAATTCAGCCACCCTACCCCAGGTGTTATGATGCCACTGCCCGTTGTGAATATCATGGAGGGGCACAAGGGCATTCAACTGACAACTACAGGGCACTCAGAGGGAGAGTGCACGCTTTAATCCGGAACGGGTGGTTGAAGATTGAGGGAAATGGTTCCCTCCCTAATGTTACCTCAAACCCGTTGCCCAATCATAATGCGGGCAATAGAGTAAATATGATAGAACCGGATGGAGAGAGGTTGGCACCAGAGGTAGAAGAGCTAATTCCTCACTTTGAGGAAATTTTTGCCATGGCGATGAGGGAAGGTTACCTTTGCCCTTAGGTATCGGAATCAGAAAAAGGTACGGGATTCCTTACCATGGAGGGGCAGCTGATCATGAGCTGCGAGACTGTGAGGGATACTGGCAAGAGGTCCAGAATCTGCTGTCCCTCAAAATTTTAAGATGCCAAAGGAGATCAAAAGTGGAGGGCGAAGTAAATACCGCCAGGTTTGGCCGGAATGCCTCTACCCCCAATCCTAGATTAACCTTCTCTGTCCCCAATGCCCCATTGCCCTCACTACCAGTAACAATTATCCGAACCCCGCCTCAGCTCCCTGTCACCAATACCCATGCCATACCTTGGAATTATAACTTCTAAGTTTTCACTCAAGGAGCATCAAACAGTACGTCAGCTCCTAATCTTGCTACACCTCCGGCACCTCCAAAATCGTGCTTCACTCCCCATGAGCACTTCAGAATGACATATGCCGGACCTACCAGCAATACTACTCCCTAACCTAATCCTCAGCCGGTTGTTGCCACAAAATCCTCCCCACCTGAGCAGGAAGTCGAGTTTATAACTCGAAGTGGGAGATGTTACGGGAACGAAGAGAAAGAAAAGAAGAAGGGGAAAGTAAAAATGGGAGAATTACAGCAGAGTACAGAAGATGAGAAAACGGGGGAAGTAGAGCTCACCGGGCCTAAAGAAGAGGAGGGGCTGTTGCTCCAAATAATGAAGCAGAGTGAGTATGATGTGGTGGAACAGTTGAGAAAGACACCTGCCCAAATTTCACTGTTATCGCTGATTTTGAGCTCTGAGGTGCACCGTCAAGCCCTGCAGAAAATCCTGGATTAGGCCTTTGTGAACCCCGACATCACACCGAGGCAATTTGAGAAAATAGTGGGACAAATCCAGGCATCCAGTTTTGTTACCTTTTCTGAGGAAGAGATAGATCCTGCATGCTTGGCACACACTAAAGCCCTTCATGTGACAGTGAAATGCAAAGGATGTATAGTGGCCAAGGTCCTCATTGATAATGGATCAGCACTCAACGTACTGCCTAGTGCTACCTTGGCTAGACTACCAGTTGACCAATCGAATATACGTCAAAGTGCTATGGTGGTAAGAGCCTTTGACGGTACAAGAAGGGAAGTATTGGGAGATATTGACTTGCCACTTCAAATTGGCGCATGCACCTTCAACGTCACGTTCCAAGTGATGAACATTGAACCAGCCTATACTATGTTGCTGGGGAGGCCATGGATCCATTCAGCGAATGCCGTTTCTTTAACTTTGCATCAGAAAATAAAGTACATTATGGACGGCAAAATCATCATGGTAAGAGGAGAAGAGGCCATTTTGGTCACCAAGCCACAATCACTTCCTTATGTGGAAGCGGCTGAGGAGTCGTTGGAAAGCTCCTTCCAGGCCCTTGAACTACAAGAAACCAGAAATGAAGGGGCTATGGCTATGGTAGCCAAGATAATGTCAAGGAATGGGTATGAAGAAGGCAAAGGCCTAGGCGCCACATTACAAGGAATTGTTGAACCTATACCGGCTATCCAGAAGGTGGGCCGTTGCGGTTTGGGATATGAGGAAGATGCCCTCATGGATGGGCGATTCTAGATGAGGAATAGACTTCGGGATCAGAGATTCGACCAGAAGATCGGGAGAATGAAAGTAGTCCCGAGAATCACAGAGGTATTCATTAAACCGGTCATTGAAAATCCGGCTGAGGCTGAAGAATTACCCGATGAACCATCCATTGATGTCATCCACTTGGATTCCTTGTATGAGGCTCTGGTCTCGCCAATAGCTGAGGGGCAGGAGTTAGACAACTGGATAGCAGAGGACATCCCTATACTTAATTTCGAGTAAAGTACCTTTGGTTATCTACACTTGATCATTTTGTCCATGGTGGCAAGTGTAACATTGTAAATGGACCTTTTTCTTATGTCATAAATCTTAATGAATTAATAGTGTATTAATTTCCAATTCTCTTTTTCTTTCCATTTGAATTCCATCCTTATAATATATTCTATTTTCGTTCATTCAGGACCATCCATCAATTAACACCTAATAATTCAATAGACTCAGAAATTCCTCTGGTTAATTTTGAAATCCCCATAACTGCCATTACTTCAAGTGATTCTGAGGTAGAGCTCACAGAAGAAAGGGATGAACCTTCCCTAGTGCCTTGTGGAGACAAAACGCGCACTATAAACTTAGGCACGGAAGAAATGAAAAGGGAACTTAAGATTGTGGATAGTGAAGAATTGGGAGATATGATCAGTTTGCTTAAAGAATTCCTGGATGTGTTCTCATGGAGCTATGATGATATGGTTGGTTTGGACCCCCAGATAGTGACGCACAGAATTCCCCTAATTCCGGGGACAATCCCGGTGAAGCAAAAGCTGAGAAGAATGAACCTGACACACTGCTCAAAGTTAGGGATGAGGTCAAGAAACAGTATGATGCTGGGTTCCTGGAAGTAGTCAAATATCCCCAATGGATAGCTAACGTTGTCCCGGTAATGAAGAAGGACGGGAGAGTTAGGGTGTGTGTTGACTACAGGGATCTTAATAAAGCAAGCTTGAAAGATGATTTCCCTCTCCCTCACATTGATGTGTTAGTAGACAATGTTGTGGGATTAGGCCGGTGTTCGTGCATCGATGGGGCATCGGGATACAATCAAATCCCAATGGATGAGGAAGACAAGGAGAAAATTGCTTTTATCACCCAATGGGGGGTATTTTGCTATCAGGTCATGCCTTTCGGATTAAAGAATGATGGAGCCACCTACCAACGCGCTATGGTCACATTATTCCACGACATGATGCATAAGGAAGTGGAGGTGTATGTGGATGATATGATCATCAAATCCCGGGGAGAGGAGAGCCATGTACAAGTGATGAGGAAAGTATTCGAGAGACTCAGGAAATATCAGCTGAAACTGAACCCTGCCAAGTGCATATTCGGAGCTAGATCGGGGAAGTTGTTGGGATTCATAGTGAGCGAGAAGGGAGTAGAAGTTGATCCGGACAAAGTCCGAGCCATTCAAGAAATGCCATCCCCAAAAACAGAAAGAGAGGTGCGCAGCTTCTTGGGGAAGTTGAACTACATATCAAGGTTTATTTCCAATCTCACCGCTAAGGTTGAGCTTATTTTTAGACTACTCCGAAAGAACAACACCACTCAATGGGATTCGGTTTGTCAAGAAGCTTTCGAGAAAATCAAGCAGTACTTGTCAAATCTGCCAGTGTTGGTTCCACCAGTGGCCGGGAGGCCTCTGATTCTGTATATGGCAGTCCAACAAAGCTCAATGGGATGCGTTTTGGGGCAACATGATGACACCGGCCGGAAGGAAAGAGCTATTTATTACCTGAGCAAAAAGTTCAACGATTGTGAGTCAAGGTATTCTTCCCTAGAGAAAACTTGCTGCGCACTAGCCTAGACAGCGAATTACCTCAAGCACTACATGTTGAATCACAAGACATGGCTCATTTCCAGAATGGATCCTATCAAGTATGTATTCGAAAGCCCATTCATGCCGGGAAGAATAGCCAAATGGCAGGTCATACTATCCCAATATGATATTGTCTATATGACCCGGAAAGCGGTGAAAGGTAGCGTGATCGCTGATCTCTTAGTAGAAAACCCCATCCAGGATTATGAAGCTCTGGATTTTGAGTTCCCTGATGAGCATATTAATGAAGTAGACTGCGAAGAAGAAGAGCCAGCTGATGTTTGGGAAATGTATTTCGACGGAACCGTCAATTTATCCGGTAATGAAATCGGAGCTGTATTGATATCTCCAGATGGGAGACACTTTCCGATAGCTATCAAGTTGAGATTTGACTGCACCAACGACATCGCAGAATATGAAGCTTGTGTAATGGGTCTAAAAGTTACTATCGAAATGAAAATCAGAAAGTTGGAGGTGTATGGAGACTCAGCTCTGATCATTTATCAAGTCAAGGGAGAATGGCAAACTAAAGATCCGAAGCTAATCCCCTATCAGAAGTACTTCTGGGTGATTAAGAAATTCGAAGAAATCTCTTTCACTCACCTTAGTCGAGACAAAAATCAATTTGCAGATGCCTTAGCCACCCTGGCTGTTATGGCTCAAATGGAAGAAGGACAGACGAACCAGGTGCTAAAGATTAAAGCAAGAAGTGAGCCGGCTTACTGCTTCATGATCGAAGAAGAACCTGATGGTAAACCTTGGTACCATGACATCTTGCTCTACATCAGAACCAGAGAATTCCCCTCTGGGGCAAGCAAAAACGAAAAGAGGATGATTCGAAGATTAGCATTGGGATACTTCCCCAGTGGAGAAATCCTATACAAAAGGAGCTCCAACGGTGAATTGTTGAGATGTGTGGATGCAAAAGAGGCGAAGAAAATCCTTTTCGAGACTCATGAAGGGAACTGTGCCACCCATGCTAATGGGCATATGATGGCTAAGCAAATCATGCGATGGGGATATTTTTGGACTACCATGGAAAAAGACTGCATCGAGTATTTCCGAAGGTGCCATAAGTGTCAAATCTATGCGGATCCAATAAATGTTCCGCCTCACCAACTGTTCAATCTCGTGTCACCATGGCCTTTCGCAATGTGGGGCATCGATGTGATTGGTCCAATCAACCCTAAGGCATCCAATAGGCATAGATTTATCCTGGTGGCTATCGATTATTTTTCTAAATGGGTCGAAGCGACATCATATGCTCACATTATGCAGAACACATTCCTCGAATTCGTCAGAAATAATATTATCTGCCGACACGGTCTCCCCAATGAAATTGTCACTGACAACGCCAAGAACTTGAATGGCCCAAAGATCCAGAAGTTATGTGACCAATACAAGATTCGACATCTCAATTCCTCCCCATACCGGCCCCAAATGAATGGAGCAGTGGAAGCCACAAACAAAAATCTTAAGAGGATAATTCGGAAAATGACGGTCACATATAGGGATTGGCATGACATGCTTCCCTACGCTCTTCACGCATACCGGACTTCTGTAAGGACCTCAACTGGTGCGACTCCTTATTCGTTGGTTTATGGGATAGAGGCTGTATTACCTATTGAGATAGAAATTCCTTCTCTAAGAATTCTAAAAGAATTGAGGATTGATGAGTCAGAATGGATCCAGTCAAGGTTGGACCAATTAAATTTGCTAGATGAGAAGAGGCTAACGGCGGCATGTCACGGACAGCTGTTCTAAAGAAGAATGGCTAGGGCATTTGACAAAAGTATTCGCCTACCCGAATTTCAACCTGGGCACTTAGTTCTGAAGAAAGTATTGCCAACTCAAAATGATCCCCGGGGCAAATGGTCACCAACCTACGAGGGTCCCTATGTGGTTAAAAAAGCATTTTCAGGCGGGGCCTTGATCTTGACCCACATGGACGGCGAAGAATTTCCAAGACCTGTAAATACTGATGCCGTCAAGAGATACTATGCTTAAAAAAAAAAAGAGTAGGGGTGAAAACCTGAAATGGCGCTCCTAGCAAAATGTGTGAAAGAAGGCAAAAACCCTCGAAGGGCGCTTTCTGTAAAATGAGTGAAGGACGAAAACCCGAAAGGGCGTCCTGAAAAAGCGAGTTGAAAAAAAAAAAAAAAGAAAAAAAAAGAAGAAAAAAAAATCTAGGGGTGAAAACCCGAAAGGGCATCCCAAGAACCAAAAGGAGAAATATGGAACGGGGCAATGAAACTGAGGATGGAAATAAACCGTCATGGCATGAGGCTTCAGAGTACTTGAAATAATGGCAGTTAAAGGACTTCAAAGCTAACTACAAGGAATATGTGAGATCTGTCCTTATACCCTTCTCCTTTGACACTGTACCTTTGTTTCTAAAACCATAATAAAGTCATATTTTCCTATCTCTTTGCTTCTATCTTTCCTTCTTTAACATTGTCCTTCTTTAATCTTTTTACCTAATGCGCTATTAATCATTTAAAATTTTGCTATAAGATTAGGATTTGAAATTGATAACCTCACGTATTTTATTATGAGATTTGCAGGATATGGCCAAAAAAAAAACTAGAGGTGAAAACCTGGAAGGGCGCTTTTAGTCAAAAGGACGAAGGGAAAGTGAAAACCCACAAGGGCGCTTTTCGCAAAATAAGAAGAAAGTCAAGGGGCATCCGAAGAAATGAGGTCGTAGGCCAAGTCTTGTAACTTGTCTTCCATTAATCATCTACTTTCGGAATCCTGTTAAGTACACTTCATCGGGGAAGAACTTCTTGTGTCGAGATTAGGCTTGCCTTGTAAGTTGATTTTAATTTAAATTTCCTCTTATCAACCTCTGGTTCCTTGATCTAAGTTGATTTTAATTTCCTGCATTTAAATTTCCTGTTATCAACCTCTGGTTCCTTGATCTAAGTTGATTTTAATTTCCTGCATTTAAATATCCTGTTATCAACCTCTGGTTCCTTAATCTAAGTTGATTTTAATTTCCTGATTTTAATTTTGCTATTATCAACCTCTGGTTCCTTGATCTAAGTTGATTTTAATTTCCTGCATTTAAATTTCCTGTTATCAACCTTTGGTTCCTTGATCTAAGTTGATTTTAATTTCCTGCATTTAAATTTTTTGTTATCAACCTCTGGTTCCTTGATCTAAGTTGATTTTAATTTCCTGATTTTAATTTTCCTGTTATCAACCTCTGGTTCCTTAATCTAAGTTGATTTTAATTTCTTGCATTTAAATTTCCTGTTATCAATCTCTGGTTCCTTGATCTAAGTTGATTTTAATTTCCTGCATTTAAATTTCCTGTTATCAACCTCTGGTTCCTTGATCTAAGTTGATTTTAATTTCCTGCATTTAAATTTTCTGTTATCAACCTCTGGTTCCTTGATCTAAGTTGATTTTAATTTCATGTATTTAAATTTCCTATTATCAACCTCTGGTTCCTTGATCTAAGTTGATTTTAATTTTCCTATTGTCAACCTCTAGTTCCTTGATCTAAGTTGATTTTAATTTCATACATTTAAATTTCCTGTTATCAACCTCTAGTTCCTTGATCTAAGTTGATTTTAATTTCATGCATTTAAATTTCCTGTTATCAACCTTTGGTTCCTTGATCTAAGTTGATTTTAACTTCCTGCATTTAAATTTCCTGTTATCAACCTCTGGTTCCTTGATCTAAGTTGATTTTAATTTTCTAGCATTTTAATTTCCTGTGACCAATCTCAAGGTTTCGACCCAAGTGGATTTTAGCCTCCGGACTTTAATTTCAAATTTCAAATTTTAAATCGTCCAAAATATGGGTGTGAATCTTTACATAATTCCTACACGGGAAAATTTTTCCCTTCAATAGAAATTATGTAAAGAGAAGCAGCTGTCGACACCATATTTTGGCTGATCCCCCGAAATTAATAAACTTTGAAGCCGATCCCCAACACAGTCCCCTTTACCAACCGACCACACTTCCGATCTCCCCACAAAAAGAATTTAATTAATACCAAGTCTCCAGGTCATTTAAAGCCTCACCGATCCCTCAAACTAATTCTCGAGTCCCCCGATCATTTAATTGTATTTCCGATCTTTCTTGTCAAATAAAATTGAACCAACATAAGGCCTTCGTAACACCAGTTTTGTTGCCGGTCTCTCATTTAAAATTTGAGAATGATAAGGGTTTCGACTCAGTTTAAAGATGATCCCGATCTTAAGTGTTCAAAGCTAAATTTCTAATTTTAATTAAGTCCCATTTCGTAACTGATCTCATGCATATTATGTTTTCCGATCTCCTATACTTAGATTAATGATCACTTTCAGTTGTCATTCTAATATGTTCAAACAATCGAGTGCTTACGCAATTTAGAAATTTTCCGATCACAATCAATCATTGAACAAAAGGGGAACTTTCATTGCATTTCATTTCAAGATTTATACAAGATCCCCCAGCCTGAACTACATGTTCATTTTCTCTCTCACCTTCAGCCTCCCCTTCGTTATCCTCACCTTCGTCCTCGGGAGCCAGGTTGGCCATCAAGGAGAAGTCCTCCTCAGGATAACGTTTCTTGAGCTCAGCCAGGAGATCTCTATGAGCATTCACATAAGCGCCGGCCACTCCGGTCACCATTTCTTCTTCTTTCGCCTTGAGCTCCTTAGCAAGATGAGCGAGTTGAGCAGCTTCATCAGCTCGGAGAGCCTGAACTTCCCCGAGAACACGATCTCGCTCGGCCAGAACATGAGCTTGCTCGGCCAGCTTGTCCTCATAGAACTTCATCCGTCCCTCAATTTGAGATATGTAGTCCTGAACGGACGAAAGTTGGGATCGGAGAGAAGACACTTCATGACCCATCTTCTCGACCTCTATACCTAGGCGATGAGCCTTCTCCTGGACAATGTACTGGTTCACCAAGCACTCCACGTTCAAGCTCATAGATCGGGTCAGGATGTCATCAAGGTTGTCTGAGGACAGCCTGTCCCGATCTTCCTGAAGACAGATGGAAGCCCCCAAGACCTTCGCCAAGCTCAGATTTTCCCGAACAGTCCGATTCTTCTCCAGGGAATGGATTAGAAGTTGAGCGCCGTGGGAAAGAGGCCTCACAGTAGTTTGGGAAGGGCCCCCTTCCGCAGTTGGAGCGGCCGGCGGAGGTGGAGGTGGCTCTTCTTGGTGAGGAGGATTTCGGACCACTTCTATGATCGGCTGTCCGGAAGGTTGAGACGAGCCTTCCTGTATTTCCCCGGGCTCATGACCAGGTGTTTGAAGCAGCTCAGAGAGCTTCATCTCCCGTACCTTCCGGGAGATCTCTCTCTTCCGCTTTCGGCTCTCCTTAGAGGCTTCGCCGCTTGCCATACTTGCACAAAGAAGAGATCAGCGAGCTCGCTAAGGTCCAAAGATTTGAGATATAGAAAATACCGATGCCGAGATCAGAGAGCTGAAGCCTGCGATCTTGACCGGTGACCAGCTGCATAGTCCAATGGTGTAGCTCGGCCGTCACGGCATCCAAACAAGAGAACTTCTCTCTGGACGCCTGTTCCTTCAACTCCATCACCATTGCCCCCTCTTCCCTATTTAGGGCGATGTGCTTCGCAAGCAAAGGACCTTGATGCAGCCAGCTGCGGGGGAAGCCCTCAAAGCTGTTCGGAATTTAGCTCCTCAGGATAAAGAAGCGGTTCTTCCAATTCTTCAGGGAGGAAGGTAGATCGGTAAAAAGCCCACAATGGGGTTTCGCATGGAAGAACCAATACTCGTCGTCCTTGCGACGAGTTAACTGGTGCAGTTCAGCGAACACCTTAGCCGTGGGTCGGAGCCCTTTAGCTCGGCATAGGCCTCGGAAAGCTACCAAGATCCGCCACGAGTTCGGGTGAACTTGAGCGATGCACACTTGGTGATATTTCAAAACTTCCTTGAAGAAGTCGTCCAAAGGGAACCTCAGACCGGCCTTAAATTGTTCTTCGTAGACCACGATCATATCGTTCTCCTCGAAGAAGTGATCAGCGCGAAGATCGCCGTGACACATAATCAATTCGTAAGAATCAGGCCGGATGTTGTACTCCTGGCTGAACGACTGCAAGTCGATTTCTTGCAAGATTGATGGCAGCTCGTCCATGGGAAGATTTTCCCTTCCCGAAGAAGGCACATGCCTTGATGGTGCTGGTTGTCCCCGAGCTAGAACGGAGACCCTAGGAAGTTCAGGCTGCGCGCTTGGTCCGACCACCTCTACATCATTGGACGACCACGAGAACTGAATGGAAGGGGGGCTTACTACTCTCTGACCTTCGGCACCGCTCATTTTCAAAGGAAACAGAAAATTTAAACTAAAATAAAGATCAAAACCCTTACCGGAGCTTGATCGGTGTCGGAGGAACTTGAGAAAACGAGAGAATTTGGAAGTTATTTGCGAGAGACTGAAAATGACATGAAGGAGAAACTGGCTAACCCCACCCCTCTTTATACTCGTCCGAGCATTTAATGCTCACGATGTTCCAGGTAGTGCATCGGATAGCGGGACTCGCCAGCTGTTCTGACACGTCTCACGAATATTCCAGAGATTCCATAAAGAGATCGGTTAACTGTAGGGCGGCAGATTAAGGTGTTTTGAATTACGGATCGGATAAGTGTCATTCAAATTAAGAGTTAGATCGAAAAATAATCAATGCAATAATAATAAAACAACAGTTGTCAAAATAAATTTTATTTCCGAAAAGATCTGATTACATCGTTTGGACGATCTCGGGAGATCGGATTACATTAAAAGTCTAATCACATCATTTGGGCGATCTCTAGAGATCGGACTACATTAAAGGTCTGATTACATCATAAGAGCAACCTTTAAAGATCGGTAGAAGGGAGACCGGTATGAAAGATCGGAAGAGAGCGTGTCAGGAAAGATCGGAAGAGAATGTGTCAGGAGAGATCGGAAGAGAGGAACCCGGTATGAGAGATCGAAAAAGGATCACGTTGAAAAGACTAGAAAAGAGGGGAGGTCGGAAGACAATGAGAATAAGACAGCTCCTGTCAATTATCGTCATAATCAGAGCCGAGGTAGTTAAAGCGTTGTAGGAGAAATCTCAACCGCACGCCCCAGAATTGCCCGCATTTCTGACATGCGCCAGAGTACGTCAGGACAGCGCTGTACATCCTAATCTCCACCGTTGATCTTACTTGTAAGGACGAGCTCGGAGCCCTCGGATCGAAGAAGAAAACGACAAGATCAGCGCCTTTCACTCCCAGCCCTCGGATCGCCCCGGACAAGAGAATTTGGGACCGTCAGATTAGAAGAAGAAAATGACAAATATTCTGAAGGGGATCTCAGCCGTCCGTTCTGATCCTCTTTAATTCCTGAGCCTCAGATCATGTCCTTCAAAATCCTGACCCTCCATATCCCTCAAAATAGATCCTGACCCTTCAGGGGAAACACCCGGTTCCTATAAATACCTGCATGAAAACTGTTCAAGGGACGGGCAAAAAAAAGGAGAAATTGTTACTATAGTGGAAGAACTCTGAAATTTAATTCAGTTCGTTACTCTGCTGTTTTTAAGTTTTTGATAAGGAAAAACTTTTGAAACCAGTTTTCTGAAGTGTTTTCTTGCAAAAGGGATTCTTGAAATACTGGAACTCTCCATTTTCAGTTCTTTCATTATCCTGTGACGCCCTTACTTTCAGTTCTTTGTCATCTTTATTTCCATTCTTATTTTCCAAGCTCAACTTGCTTGTTTAAACCTGACTGCCGTTTAGCTAAGCATCCTTCATTTTTAGGTGAGCTTCAGCCTTCAAGCTAAACAGCTTGCGCCCCTATTACGTTCTGCGATTAGTTTAGTAGGTTCGGCTCCTCACAGGTGAGTGTTTATATCTCTGTTTCACTAAAAGCTCTTTATTTTACGCATTCCCTTTACTTTTATGTTTGTAATCTTCGCCAAGTTTATATGGTGTAATGAAGGTTATTCCCGAAGTTTACTTTCTTTGTCAACTGGTCCATTCTTTTTGTTAAGCTTTGCTACTTCTAAATGCGAAAGTCCTCATCTCAAGTAGCGTATAAGTAGTTCGGTAAAATGTAGGTAGCCGTGTCTTAAGTGCTTCTTTAAAATAGAAGGCCTGAATAATACGTCAAGAAAATAATAGAGTTGCATCACTAGGCTAACATAGAAGGTGATTCAGTATGACGTCATAAAGCAGAATGAAACTAAATTTCAGGTAAATAAACAGAACGGATTATGTATAAAAAGGTACTGGTAAGGTAATTACATAGGAGATCGGTAAAATTTAGTCTGGCATCCTTTGTCTGGTCACAAGGTACCAACCAGTTAAAAGAAGCCTTATTCCGACCCTTGGCATCTTTGAATGCCGAAACTCTTAGTCTCAGGTTCTTATGATGCGTAGCTGTAATTAAACCTTGAGAGATCGGAAAAGTCCTTATCCGGTCCCCATTTAAATGTTTAATAGAGGTCGGAGGAGAGTTCTTACCCGATCCTCGCCCAAAACTTCCATAAATATTTAACAGAGGTCGGAGAAGAGTTCTTACCCGATCCTCGCCCAGAGTTTCCATAAATATTTAATAGAGGTCGGAGGAGAGTTCTTATCCGATCCTCGCCCAGAATTTTAATAAATATTTAATAGAGGTCGGAGGAGAGTTCTTATCCGATCCTCAAGCTAAAAATTTTAACAAATATTTAAAGGAGGTCGGAGGAGAGTTCTTATCCGATTCTCAAGCTTAAAAATTTTAACAAATATTTATAAGGAGGTCAGAGGAGAGTTCTTATCCGATTCTCAAGCTTAAAAATTTTAACAAATATTTAAAGGAGATAGGAGGAGAGTTCTTATCCGATTCTCAAGTTTAAAAATTTTAATAAATATTTAAAAAAAGGAGATCGGACGAGAGTTCTTATCCGACCCTCAAACTTAAAAATTTTAATAAATATTTAAAGGAGATTGGAGGAGAGTTCTTATCCGATTCCCAAATTAAATTTTAACAAATATGTAAAATGATTCTCCCTGAAATAAAGTTAATACACAACCGCAATTCACTAAGGTCGTCTCATTTACTTATGTATCTGGGTAATCCGGATTAGTGAAAAATCAAACATTCCTTTCGGTCAAAAGGATTAACATTTCCATTCAAGCCCTCCTAACTATGAAGAACGTGAAATTAAATCTGCTTACCCTCGTTGAGGGACGAGGTGGGATGCCTAACACCTTCCCCACCCGTTCATGGACGCCGAACCTAGAATCTCTGTTTTTGAAGTGATTTTAGTGTAACTTATTTTCACAAATGGTTTTCTTTAATTTCCCTTAAAATTAAAGTGGCGACTCCTCACTTTTCCCACTTCGGTGAGTGTTCGTCCTGGCGACCGCAAAACACTTTGCGACAACCGCATTCCACCCTCTCAACACCACATGCCATGAAATTTTCAATTCTTCTAGCAGCACCTCATCGGTCGACGAAATCTCGTAATTTGCGTCAGCATTAAACTTAAACACTCCTTTAGGGTCTTGCTGGTCCAGTTTCTTGCCCGACTTTGCCGAGTTGAAAATGGGTTGGTTCTTGGTGCTTAGATCGATAACAAACATGATGTTGTCTAGAGAAAGCAGGGGCTTTTGTTTCGGCGTTTGGCGGCGATATAACCCATAGTATACAGGCGGTGAAAAGGGATCAGAGGGTTTGTGAATTTTAGTCAAAAAAGAGAAGGGTATTGAGTGTTGCAGAGGGACTCCCAGTTGTGATCAGAAGACATGGAAACGTACCACGACTTGGAAACGCACGAGGCAATGGCTTGGGTTTTAGGGTCTAGGTGGTGAGCGAAAAGAACAAGAACCTCCCATGGTGGTGGCGGTGGTCAAGCATCGGCAGTGGAGTTAGAAGACATTAGGTTGAGCTTAGCCAAGTTTACTTCTCCTAATCCGAGCAGTCCTTTGACATGGAGAGGGGTACTTTTTATGCAGGGAATGGGATGTTCTTGCTGCCGTTATGAACGAGAGCCACGTGTCATGGGATGGTCTTTTGCATGGAAGTTAGCTGGCACGTTAACAGGATAGATTGCCAACTGTGGCACGTGCATGTTGCTGGTACCCACACGTGGACTCAATTCTTAATTTTTATATCCTTTTAATAATGAATTTTATCCTAAGCTTTCAAAGTATTTTATTTCATTCTAATTAAAAGTTTATTTACGTACAATGTTTGTTTTTTCTATTTTTAATTGAAATTTTAGAAATAATAATTTGAATTTAAAATATAATTATTATTCATTAAATATATTATTTTTCATAATAATTCTATGTAATTTAGAAGTAAATATGTTGTCATGTTGACATTTTGAAAAAATTGAATTGGTAAAAAATTAAAATTTTAATCATTGTAAAGTATAATTTGTAATTATTATAATTCTTCAAATATATATTTTAAAAAAAAAAAAAGAAAATGCCATAAACACTTTACTGAGAATATTATAAATATTTTCTTAAAAATGCCATAAATATTTTCTTTTGAATATTATAACATTAATAAAATTATAAATTTAAATTAAAATTTATTTTAACTTGTGCATATCACTGCAAGAAATATAAAAAATAATTACAAAAATTACAAAAAAAAATTTATGTACCAAAAAAAAAAGAAATTAAGAGAATTAAAATTTAAATCAATGATATTACCTCAAGATGTAATTTTGTAAATAAAGGTGGCATCAAATATTAATGACAATGTTAGCGATCAAATAAAAAAATATTAATTGTTGTTAATTATCTATTAGCTCATATTTTGTAACATCCCTAATTTTCAAATAATTATATATATATATATATATATATATATATATATATATATATATATATATATATATATATATATATTATTCTAACCCTAGTATTGTGGACTTCGCGTATATAATTTCATTTCGTGAAAATTCGAACGTCACCCCGAATCTGCAATTTCGGGCCGAGCAGATAATCTGTTGGAATCATTTCAGAACCGGGTCAAGATTATAGGCTACCCCACCGTTTTTAGAGCCGGGTCAAAATATAAAATATTTGTGGATGATAAGAAAATTATGATTCCTATTGCAATAGCCTTATAATATTGTTAAGGACCGCGGGGCAGGTTTATAGAATTTTTAAAGTTAGTTTGGATAGTTTTTGAAAAATATTAGTTTTGAAGTCTTATAATTGAGTTGTCTGATATTGTGATTATTGCTTGGTTTGGAGGGCCCAGGAGGGGTCATTTAATGATGATGAGATATGGGTTGAGTTTAGAAGTGTTATTTGAACTATTTTGCAGGTTGGGCAGGTCATAGGTATAGGGGATACTCTGCCGGATTTTTAGAACAACTTATGATGTCTTTGGTCTTTTTTAAACTTGTATTGAGTCAAATATATTAAATAATTGCAATGAAATTGTCAGGTGAACCGGGATAGCCTTCCTCCTCCTCCCAGCCGCAGCAGTGACCTCAGTTCAAGTTTATGAGTAAAATATTAATTTTAACTGTAATTTCAATATTATTATATATTCAAGCATGCATATGCATCACTTATAAATATGTATCTATGTAGTTAAATACTAGACACGTTTTATATTGCATTCATAATTGTTGAAGTGCCATGGATGTTGTTTGTGATAATTTAGAGCAGTGTGTGTGCGTGGGGTGCGTGTGGTATGGTATTGGATATGGACAGAACGGGTAGACATGGCTTGAGAGACACTCACTGAGACATGATCCTTTGGGGTAGACACGGCTTGAATGACACTCGCTAGGACCCCGCATTTGGTTTATTAAGCGAAAGTCCGGCTTGAGAGACACTCACTGGCAAAGGTTGGATTAAGAGGGCTGTATGGGGGATCAGCTCCCATATATGTATTGCTTGACAGTGTTGGGTGTGTGAGTGCTCCAAATTGCCTTTTTGCTGTCATGATATGAAAATTATGACGATATTGCATTTCACTCCACAGGGTGCATTAGCTTTAGATAGTTATAAAAATTATGATTAAAATTGGTATTTTAATCTCTGAGTTGAACGCTTACTCCTGTTCATCTATTTTTCGGGCTACAGGAGGATTATTTGTTGTGGCTAACCTACTCTTCTTCTTTGCAGGTTCATTAATAGTATTTAATGTATTTTGTACAATTGAGTTAAATTTTAGACTCCGCACGTGTTAGAAGCACTTATTTTTATTTTGGGCTTGTATTATAAAAGATATGTTGGACCTGTAAAATTATTAACTGTATCCATGATGAGATTGGATGAGGGAGCTGAGCTCCTATTTGAGTTATGACATTTTGATTATGTGGAGGGTAAGCTGAGCTCCCCAATTTATTATATATTGTGTTTACAGGTTGGGCGAGTCAAAAACTCCCCGTTGAATGGTCCATTTTATGGTCGGACTCTGTCCGGTTGAATTTTTGAAATTAGGCCCAAATGGGCCTTAAAGTTGGGTTGAGGAATAGTTAGGCTTACTACGGGCCTCAGGGGCTTTAAGCTGGCCCAGGTCCTAGTGCCGGTTCGGCTCATAGGTTGAGTCGTGACATATTTGACCTACTAACTCATATTTGGTCAACAATATTAAAAAGAAAATTAATTAAAAATTTTTACCTAACTTTAATTTTTCATTAATAATTATCAATGAATTCAAATTTAATTGATAATATTAAAAAAATAAAAAAAATAAAAAAATAAAAATATATTACTTAAGAAAATATTTCTCCCAACGAAGTTATATTTTTCCGATAATATTAAGAAGAAAAAAAAAATTTAAAAATCTTATAAAATTTAACCTAAAAAAATTATTTGTCGGTAAGTATCAAGAAATTCATATTTGGTTGATAATATTAAAAAAATAAAAAATAAAATTTTAAAATAAATTACTTACAAAAATATTTCATTGATAATTACCAACAAGCCCGTATTTGGTTGATAATGCCAAAAAATAGAAAAAAATTTAAAAACATTAAAAAATATTGCCTACAAAAATTTTTCATTGGTAATTATCAACAAGCTCATATTTAATCGATAATATTAAGAAGAAAATAAAAAATAAAATTTTAAAATAAATTATCTATAAAAATGTTCTATCAATAATTACCAACGATCTCGTATTTAATCGATAATATTAAAAAAAATAAAAGATTAAAAAATTTTACCTACCACAAAATATAATAAGTAATTATCAACAAAATCTTTTATTAGTAATTACTAAAAAGCTCATATTTATCAAAAATATTACAACAAAAAACTAAAAAAAAAAGGATTAAAAATGTTACATATGAAAAATTTTCATCGATAATTACGAACAAATTCATATTTGGTTAGTAATATTAGGAAGAAAGTTAAAAGTAAAATTTTAAAATAAATTTCCTACTAAAATATTTTTGCTAGTAATTACCAATAATATAGTATCTGGTTGATAATATTAAGAAAAAAAAATTAAAAGGATTGAAAAATGTACCAACCATAAAAACATAATCAGTAATTACTGGCAAAATCTCTTATCAATAATTACTAATGAATTCATATTTGACGGATAATGTTAAGAAAAAAATAGAAAAAAAAATTAAAAGGATTAAAAAATGTTATTTATAAAAATTTTTCATTAATAATTACTAATAAGCTCATATTTGATCCATAATATTAAAAAGAAAATGAAAAATAAAATTTTAAAATAAATTGATTATGAAAATATTTTATCGGTAATTACCAATGACCTCGTATTTAGTGGATAATATTAAAAAAAATTTTAAAAAGGATTAAAAATTTTATTTGCCACAAAATATGATCGCTAATTACCAATGAAATCGTATTTCATTGGTAATATTGAGGAGAAAATAAAAATAAAATTTTAAAATAAATTACCTATCAAAATTTAGCTGATATGACGTTAAATGGGTAATTTGCCCTTTCACCCACAACAGTGATTTCTTCATTATCAGGACTTTTCAATGTAATTCTCTTTAATCGACAATCAATTATAGCTTGGTGACGTGACATCAAACTCATGAAAAAACAGTTCAATAAGGTCTGCAAAAAACTCATGCTCCTGAATCTTTAAAGGATAACCCCTATAGACCTTGTTTACCACTATACTATGGCCTAAAGGGTTAGTTACCAAGATATCCTGCTCGGTCTCATCTATTTGAATTCCCCTTTCCACAGGTAATGCAATACAAACATATAAATGCGTAGATCCTGGGTTTACCAATGCATGAACAGGCAAATCATAAAGTGAGAAAGTACCCCATATCACATCTAGTGCATCTTACTCCTCCTGAGCTCTCATAGCATAGACACGAACTGGTGCCCTAGCCTCCAGCCTCTCCACTATCTTAGAAGCAGCTTTCTGTGAACTACCTGCTGCCTTTATCCTGTTAGACCTCCTACCCTTCTGAGCTATAGGGGCAGGTCTCTTTGTCTGTGCTGGAGTGGTAGAAATACTCTTCCGAGGGAAATCTCTCTGGAAGTAATCTGTAGTCGCACATCTGAAATAGGCCCCAGTCAGATACTAACACTCCCCTCTGTGCCTCTTGCATACAGCTAGAGCTGCTCCCCTGGCTACTGTCCCTAGGAAACTCGCTACTGATACTGCTGATTCTCCTCTCCGGGGCACTTTCTATGATCTGGGTCTCTAGGGCTGACTTTGGCTTAGGCCTAGGCCCTGAGGTCCCCTAGGCCTTTATTGGCTGCAAATGAAGAGCTAGATTACCCTGGTCCTCTCTTATACTGTCTATCTCGATGGCTCTGCTCATTATCTCTAACCCTCTCAACATTTAGAGCTGCTTCTACCATTTGAAAGAAATCTATAATCCTCAATGCTGTGATGTGAAGCTTCACATTATCATTCAATCCTTTCTCAAATTTACAACATCTGTCGGCCTCTGTGGGTACCACCTCGAGGGTATATCGACTCAACCATACAAATTCCCACTCATACTCAGATACTATAAGCTGTCTTTGTCTCAAATTAATGAACTCCCTCCTTCTGGCCTCCAGGTATATATGGCTGATATACTTCTTCCTGAACTCAGCCAAGAAATACTGCCATGTGACTGTTGTAGGTTGCACTACCCTGGATATAGTATTCCACCACTAGTAGGCATCCTCCTATAGAAGGGAGACTGCACCCTCTAGGCTCTGCTCTGGAGTGCAGTATAGCTGCTGAAGAATCCTTTCTGTCCTCTCTAGCCAATATTCAGTAGCTGCAGGATCATTCTCTTTCTTTCCTTTAAAGTCTACTGCCCCATATTTTCTCAACTTCTCCAGATAGGACTTCTATGGAGGCTGAGCCTGTGGGATGGCTCTTATCATTTGTCTGAAAAAATCAACCATCTACTGGAAGAAAACTTACTGTCGATGTGTAAGTGCTCCAGATGCCTATGCAGCTGGCTCTCTTACGCCTCTGTCCCAATCTCTAGTAGGGGCATGACTTTCTACTTCTTCCTCAACAGCTCTCTGCGATTCAAATTCCATTCTTTAACCTAAATAGATTTGTATTAGTACCACCTCAACTCTTAATGGATGTAATGCATGACATGTACTCTATGTTCTTCTATCTATCTAGGTCTAGGAACGCCAAAACCTTGATCTGATATCACTAAATGTAACACCCTCTTACTCAATCTACAGTGTGGCCGAGCAAAGAAATACCATATTCAATGTCCAAGCACCTAATCTTATCTTATTCAATATATTGCTCGATTTCATTCTATTATAGTTTAATTTAAGAAATTTTTAACGAAGAAACTATAAGAGTTTCCCCGTATTATTAACGTTTGACCTGTTAAATAATCAACCTGTTTAAATATCTCAATTCAATAACCATTCGATATCATAAATCTCAACATACTCATTCACATAACCATTTCTATTCATGAATTTCTTTCATTTCATTATTTGCATGATGTCCATAATCTTATACAATTTAAAATTATAATTACAAAGTTTGTATCTAATTACAAAGTTTGTATCTAATTACAGTACATGTGAAGATACATCACTAAGAGCCAATGCGCCCTGCCAAAATAACGAGTAGAGGTTATAGTAACCACTCTTGCATATCAGCTCACAACTCCTTGTCCCAATGTCTATTGGACCTTATCACCAGAACTTGTGCAAGGAAAAATTATCGAGCTAAGCATTTCTGCTTAGTGGTGCACTAATATAATAAAAATACAATATACAAAGAAAATAATTTTCATGCCATGTGTAATAAGGATAATTCATATTTAACTATTCATAAATCATTTAAGAGAGAATATAGAATTCATAAATCACAATTTGTAGTCATTTCATTAGTTTCCCACATAACTATTTCGAATATCATTTATCATATTTTTCTCTTAATTCCATAATTTCATGTCCTTTGGAATGTTTATTTTCATGGAATCTTTTTGTTTCTTTAATCTTGATATTAAACTTCTTTAATTTGTTTCAGTGCCCAAGTAACCTTAAATCAGACTGTTTTGACTAGATATGCGGGTTTTACTGGTGCTGGACACTTGGTGCCTTGGGCTATCATACTATCGGATGCATCGGTGCCTACGGGGTATGCTATTTAATTAGACATAAAAGCCATCAAAGTAAACATGAACAAAGGATAACCACATCGGACACTAGGTGCCTGCCAATGGTATCCGGGCATAAAAGCCAAATGCAGTACTGCTAATCTCATCCCTTCTTGGCATGCCAATCTATCCAACCCTTATACTACTGTCTAGGCGTACTTGGGCTAATTATCATTGTTAACAATTCCACATTCTCAATATTTCATCATTATGTCATCATTTCATTCATTGTGGGAGCATAGGTCCCAAACATAATTTCACAGGTCATTCGTGTAGATCATGCCATTGGCATTAAATACCATTAACAATTTAATCCATTATATTAACATTTAATAGTTTTCAATTTTTTTCCTCAAATTTCTTAACAATTTTGACCAAGGTATAGCAGGAATTAATCCATACCTTCTTCATGAGATTTGTAGATCTATGTTTTAGGTTTATTTTGGCTTTGGAATCATTCAATTTGCATATGTGTAGCTCAAGTTATAGCTATTTTACCAAAATTGGTCCAGTGACCAATTTTCAATTTCTAGGCTTTCTAGAATTTAGGCAGATTCTAGACCCATTTTGTCAAGCTATTTTGGATCAGTTGCAGTCATAATTTAACTTTGTGTTCCTACCATGAATTGTTCCCCTATGTCTTAGGATTACACAGTTTAAGAATCACTTAATTTAGGGTTTTGTAGAGTGAGTTATGGCTAAAAAATCAACCCTGGTTCATGGATGCAGTACCTTGCAGATTCTAAGTTTCCAGGTTAATTTTGCACTCAATATTTAAGTGTCTTACACCGAGAATTTGAGCAAGGTCTCTAAAACAAAGTTGTAGATCTATATCTTAGGTTTCCAGAACATCTTGAATCACCTCAATTGGATTTATACAATGAGATTTATGCCCTATTTACTACATGGGGGTCACAAGGCAATTTGCTAGAATTACAGGAAATTCCCGATTCAGTAATTCTAGTTTACTCTAGAAGTTCAACCAAGTTACTCTAAGAATTTGGTCTGGGTCAAAACACAAAACTTGTAGGTATGGGTTTCAACTTTAATTTGTCTTTAGTTTCACAACAATTGAAGTTGTGTAACTCAAGTTATGAGCAATTGAAGTCATTGGACTCAAGCTATCCAGAATCATTTCCAAGGCACAACACTACATTCACTCAATTGGTTTGCCATTTCATCAACATTTCACAATAATTACATACCAAATGGTCTTAATTTAGGCATAAACATATCAAATAAGTCACAAGAATTGAAAACCCTAATTTCATGAAACCCTAATCCAATTTACCATAAACTTTAAAAACAATAAGTTCCATTGCACTAACCTTGTGTACAAGCTTTATTTAACTTCAATCAATCTTCCAATCAACTAAAAACTTGATCTTCCAACTTGTCTCACCTAAGCCGATATTCCCCTCCTTCATTACAATCCATAACTTCAATTAATTCAAAAGAAAATCTCACAATCAAGCTTAAAATTCATGAATTCACCATTAAGTAAGCTTAGAATATGGCTTATCTTTATTTGGACACACTTCCTTTTCATCAAAACTTACAAATTTCTTAAATTTCTTGTGTACTCTCTTCAAATTAGAGCTCAATACCAAATTTTCTCTCAATTTCCTATAGGATTAGTGGAAGGATTTTAGGGTTTCAAGCTTGGTTGTATGCTTTAATGGAGGAACAAAGTGAGAGAGAAATGGAGAGAGAGTGTAGCCGGCTGATTTGATGAATAAGATGACTTTTTATTAATTTTTGTCTCTTTAGTTGATATTTATATTAATTAAATTATATAATGGCAAAGTTGTAAATAATAAGAATGGCAAAATTATAAATATTTGAACATTAATCATTAGATTTTGACTACGCAACTAATTATGATTAATTTTTATAATCCTAATTAATTAAATTAATCCTACTTTATTAATTTAATTACTCTCACTTTAAGTCAATGTTAGACCTTTAAATTTAATTGGCCTAATTTTTCTCTTACCGGGTTTATGTTCATCTTTTCCATAATACCCGTTAAGTCCTTAATTTCATTTTTCACTTTAGCTTTTAATTTGCTTATTTGTGCTTATTTCTTTTCATTTTTTTGGCTTATTAATTCATAGAAATTCCTCAATTAATTCTTAAACAAAAGTCTCACAGGATTCCACATGAATTTGGAGTAGCAACTAAATCCACAGTCACTTCCCAGTGAGGTTACCCGTCGTTGTGTCTTGTGCTTATTTAATCGATTTGTATTCCATTTTTTTTTCTTCAACCTTAATTAATCTTTATTTAATGTAATTATGACTCATCACTCTAGTTTAAATGTAGTTCCAGACATTGTAGCTGCCCCAACAAACTTTAGTCACTGGAACAGTGAAATGTACAGAACTGCTTAAAGTGAGGATGTTACAGCTATATTTTTTATTATGCAATCAAGTCATGGCAATTTTTAGGTATAGTCTTATCTACATGGAGCATGTTCTTCTTTAACATGTCCTGTGTCATTTCACGTATACTTTAACATGCCCCATGTCATTTCACAAGTCTAGCAACACAAGGTATTTTTTGATACTTTTGGGATTTCTTTTGAACATAGTCACTTATACTTTCATGTTTATATCTTTTTGAGCAACAATTTGCTTATCCATTGCACCTTAAACATTTTGAGTTCCTAATTGTACATATTTTGAGCTATTTGTTTATTCATATGCTCTTTTGCCATTTAATTTGAGCCAATGAGGAAATTGTCTAAATTGAGTTTGGGCATGGGCCAAATATTTGCAAAAATTTTTGCCTTTTTGGAGTATTTACATTAATTCATTGCTTTTCATTCATTCATTCTTAGTTAGTTTAAACATATGCATATACCTATACACGCATACAATTGCATATACTTACCATATAGATTGCATATAGTGTTTATTTAATTTTTGCATTCATTTTAGGATCGTGCATAGCATAAAAATAATTTTTACCTAATTCTTAGAAGAGTGAGAGTTGCTTTGAAGAGCAATTAAGCTTGCCTTTAAAAGCTTTTGATGGATTGAAAGTTCTAGATAGGTGCAAGGTTCTGAAATTCTTACCTAGGTTTATATCTTCTTAGCCTAGGGCCACCCAATCAATTATATTGAGTTTGAGTGCTTAAAGAAAACTTTAGGGTAAGAAGTAGCTAATTGTGTCTCACCAATGCTAGAATAAGTCTTCTAGACCTTTTGAGGCGAAATCCTAGCACGCACTTGAAAGAGAAATATTTAAGCATTCTTTTGGATTTTAAACCCACATTTTAGCCTTAACTAACTCTCACTTAAAAGTTATCCTTTGTAACCCATTTGAGCCTACATTTATCCCCTTTAGTTCCTTGGTACCCATAATTTCACCTAGCCCTTAACTTAAGCACTACCTACCTTTAATGAGAATAATTGTTTAAATGATAGATACACTACATAAAAAATAAAAAAAAAAGTAATATATATATATATATATATATATACATATAAGAGATACTAAGATGAGAGAAGTAACTAAAGTAAAAAAATGGTAGCTATTGAGTGATATTATGAAAAGAAACTCACCATCCAACTATATAAAGAAATGAGTTTGGGGGTGAATTAAAAGGGACAAATGAATTCAAATTCAATGTTATTTATATAGTCCCTCAAAAATTCAAAATTGTTATGCTAGCATTGTTGATTCATTGTAAAGTTCTTCCTCCCATTTGATTCAAAATAAAAAAGAAGAAGAAGAAGAAGAAGAAAAGAAAATATATATTTGTGTTTCTTGATCTTTTAATAATTTAATTATTCTCATACTTTGTTTCTCTTATATTCTTTCTTTGTTAGTCAAATTATTACCCCTTAGTCCCATTACAAACCTTAAAAGACCTTTTGATCTTTTGCTTGTGTATTGCTATATTAGTGAATATTGGAATAGTTGATTTGCTTATGGGATTAGAAAATATTCATCCATTCACCTATTTCCATCATCAATATAGAGACATTTTAGTTTATGGATGGTTCTAGAGTCTATTTGGGCATGAGTTCTCTTTGAAATTAATTGGTTTGGGTTTGATGAGAATGATAATTGACCCAAGGTTAAACGGTGATAACTTTGATGAGAATTGAATTTCTCATACCTTGACTGTGAGCATATGATCTTTTGGTGGCTAGAGGTAAGCTTGAGAGATTATATGAGTGATTTTCATGATTCTTAGAAGAAGGTACCCCAATTGCATATTTTATTTTTAATTTGCTTGAGGACAAGCAAGGGTTTGTGTTTAGGGGAATTTAATACACATTTTGTATAGGCATTTTAGGGTCATTTTGCATCCATTTTGCCTTTTTATTTTAGTGTTTTATAGCATTTTAGTATTTAATTTAGTTAAATTGATAATTTTAATATTTTATATTTGATTTTTGAAATTTTCATGTTTTTAATAGGTTTTAAGGTGATTTAAAGATAAAAATGTGCAAATGGAAATAATTTGGGCTTAGAGTAGTGAAAAAGTCAAAAAAAATTTTGCTTGGAGGAAAGCCAAAATTTCCTTGAGAAGTCCCACGTGGAATGCTACTTCTCAAGTTTAGCAAAGGCAAAAAGTTAAGGGAGGTAGCAATTTTCAGACAAAGTCACATGCCCTATGTGACTTCACCAGTTTTTCCACAAGAGGCATGTTGAAATCCAATATGGGGCATGTTGCCTGGCAGATTTTTATGCTGATGAGGATTATTTCTTACACCTCACCACTTTTGTACCTTTTGTTCTTATCCCCTTTTAAGCTATTTTTGGGCAAGTTTTTAGAGACATATAAATTCATTATTTTCTCTTTTTAGAAGTGGGAAAGCCAAACAAGAACAAGCCATAAAGAAAAGAAAAGAAAAGAATAAGAATAAGGAGGAAAGGAAGAAAAAGATCATGACAAAGTGAAGAAAAGGGAGACACCATTTCTGGATTTTCTCCTGCAAAAGTGACTTACAACTGCAGATTTTTTGAGCTTTGGGACTTTCCTCATATGGGCTTTTCTACTCTTAACTCTATTTCATATTTCTTTTGCTTATTTTGAGAGATTCTATTATAAATGTTTATTTGGCATTGAGTTTAGAAAGTCAAAATTACTTTTCTAAATAAAAGTATCATTTTAAATGTTAAAAAAAGCAGTTTAAAAATTCTAACTAGTATATTTAAAAAATAATTTTTTCAATGGCAGTTCCAACAGTAGTGTCAAATAGGCCCTAAATATCACTATGAGTGAGTAGATTTTCTAAGATTTCAGAGTTGGATTGTAATATTTTGAATTAATTTGTGAATTTGAATGGGTTTTATTCAGATTTATGATATTTATGAGTTTTGATTCATTCCTTGTGTACTTTATTGACTTGCCTAGTATTGGATCCCATTGGGTATAGTTTTTAATATGGTTTTTAATCTTTGAGTGAAGGATCGAAAGGTGAAAATCATTAATAGATAATCAAGGTTTTGAACTTAATTACCTAGTGTTAGAGATAAACTAGGAATTAAGAGGATTAATTGGTTGATTAAAAAGTTTAATGGGTTTTGGGTAAGTCAAACATCGTACGAGAGTAGGGTTTGATTTTCTTAAAACTCTCTTTGTTTTGCTTGAGAAAATTATTAATAGATAATTAAGGATTTGAACTAAATTACCTAGCGTTAGAAATAAACTAGGGATTAAGAAGATTAATTGGTTGATTAAAAAGCTTAATGGGTTTTGAGTAAGTCAAACATCGTATGAGAGTAAAATTTGGTTTTCTTAAAGTACTCTTTGGTTTGCTTGAGAAAGAAATCAACGGAGATTAGAATTAGCCACCTTCAAATTATGGATTTTCTTAAAAATTGGATGAACCTAGCCAAATCCCACTTGGTTTAAAGTATGAACCCCAACTATGAAATCACTTTTATCATTAATTAACTTTTGTTCTTGTTTATTCATTATTAATTTAGTTAAATTTTACTTAGTTAAGAATTTATCTACATTACTCATTGGTTATTTTCTTTATTTTTCATTTAAATTGCCGCATTTAGTTAATTTAGTTCTCCTATAAATGTTCATTAGTCTAAATAATTAAAATAACTATAGTTTAGTATTCACACACAATTTCTCGTGGGAATAATACTCTATTACTTGATATGGCCCGTGCATTTACGAAAAGTGCACATCAACTACAAAAGTATTACTTCATATTTTTCACAAGTCTAAATTTTCAAAACACTTTGAGTTTTAAATGCAATTGGTTATTGATATTTAAAAAAAGAAAAAAAACTTTTGAATTATTTCTAGAAAAAAAGTGTAATTTATAATTTTTTTAGTTAACTAAACATTGATCAAAATTAAAAAAAAAAACTTCCATATTAACTCTTTTTTTTTTAAATATGAAATTTTATATTTAAATATTGTTGTTATAAAATTTTATTTTGAATTAAATAGATGTTAAATATAAGTGGGGTAAAAATTTTAAACTTATATAAAAGTTAAAATTAATTTAAATCATGAAAATTATATAATTATAAAGAATATAAAAACTCAAGAATATTCTTAGCAATCCAAATATAATATAATATTACATACTATTTACATTATTAAAAATTTGAGAGGACAAAATATATAAAATAATACATGATTTTATATATGTAGTCTTTTGGTTTCTTCGATGACACTGTTGCAACAAATTAGTTGGTTTCAAATTATAGGTTGAATGTAGTGTTTAAATCATTAACTTCGTTTATATACTTGTTTAATTCGATTTTTTTAGATATAATCATTTTTGTTTTTTTAGATAATATTTATAATTTAACTATATGACTTATGAATTTATAAAAATTTTTATGTTATAATGATCTTTAAAATTAATTTTAAAAATGAAAATATAATTATAATTAATAAATAGATTAACAATATTTTTTATTTTTCATTTATAAATTTCTTATTTTAGTTAATTACTTTTTATAAAATTTTATATTTAATGGAAGTTAAGTATAAGTAAATCAATAATTTTAAATTTATATGAACTTTAAAATTAAGAATTTTAAATTTATATAAACTTTAAAATTAATTTTAATTATAAAAATATTATTATAATTAATTTTAAAAATGAAGGGCAATTGGGCAAAGTTTGTGTGTATATATATATATATATATATATATATATATATATATATGTGCGTGTGTGTGTAATGAAAAAAAAAATATTTTGTTTTAATTATTGAAATTGATATATTTTTTAGAAGGTTAATGTTATTATAAAGTTATATAATTAATTTATTAATTTTATAAATAATAAATGTAATTATATATTATTTTATTCATATATATGTTCCTTTTCATTTATATTTTTTACATATTCAAATTTAAATTAATCTTTTTTAAATATTAATTTCTGATTTTTTTAAGACAGCGTACGTATAATTTAATGATTTTAATTAATTTTTTATAAGATTTTGTTTTGAGTTATATAAATATTAAAAATTTATAGTTATAAATGGATAGTGAAGTAGTATAATAGAAGAGTTTGTTCATAACAACTAGTTGGATAAAAATTTTAATAATATGATGATGCTATTAATGACAAAAACTATTAAATTTCTATGTAATTTTCTATTAATTTCATTCTTTAATTTAACAGATAACATTCCTAAAAAAAAAATTAAAAACTCTTTAAGATTCCTATTTCAATGCAAATAACTTAAAAATAAATTGACTTTTAATAACCAATTAAAGTTAATACTATATTGTCATAAAACAAATTTATTATGGGTATTTTTGGAAATTCTAATATTCTCCCTTTGTACATTTATATATAAATAAATAAAAATATCAATAATTACAAAATAATCTCATAGACGAATTGTCAAAATGGAATAAAAATTTTAATATTAACACAATTCTATGCTTTATAATATATTTATGATTCACTTAATTTTAATAATCAATGTGTAATGTTAAATTCTAAACTTTTAACAATTTAGAATTATAATTGTATAGGAATTCTTTTTCCAAAAATTGATCAAATTTTTTTATTAAAAGAAATGAAAGTAACAAATTTTATTTTATAAACATGATTTTTATTTTAGTTAACTTTTTTTTAGAAAATTCTATATTGATTATAATAATGTTTTTTTATAAAAATATAAACCTTAATTAATTAGAAGTTAAGTGTAAGTAGGACTAATAATGACTTTAAATTTATTTAAATTCTACAAAAATTAATAAAATTTAAATAATAAAAATTATAAATTTGACAAAGTCAATGTCTCCCTCCTTCTTCATACATTTATATGTATTGTAAATAATAGATTATAGATAGATATACATAGATTATAAATATATATTATAGATTAATTTTAATGTAAAGACATTAAATTTATAAAAAAAAGGAGAAAAAACACACACACACGATCTCCCTAAATAAAACCTTCTTGAAGCCATGTTTTGAAACTATGTCCCTAAAGAAAATTACAATTTCCTTCAAAATGAACCTATTCAATGAATAACATTCATGGATAAATTATAGAAATATAAATTTTAACATAATTAAATTAGTAGCTTAATAATGATATTAATTAGTCAATTAAATTATGTCACGACCCAACCTATGGGCCGGACCGGCACTAGGACCTGGGCCAGCCTAAAGCCTCCGAGGCCCGTAGTAAGCCTAAATATTCATTAACCTAACTTTAAGGCCCATTTGGGCCCAATTTCAAGAAATCAACCGGACAGAGTACGGCCATAAAATGAACCTTTCAACGGGGAGTTTTTGACTCACTCGACCTGTAAACACAATAAATAATCAATTGGGGAGCTCAGCTCACCCTCCACATACTCAAATATCATAAAATAAATGGGAGCTTAGCTCCCTCATCTAACCCATCAAACATGCATAAAATAATAAGTTTACAGGTCCAAAATAAAAATTTATATTACAGACCCAATTCAATAAATATTTCTAACACATGCGGAAATTCTAAGAGTTAACAGGTTTATACAAACATTATTTAATGACCTGCGAGGGAGAAAAGCAGGTTAACCTCAAAAATATCCTCCTGTGGCCTAGAAAAATATTGAACAGGAGTGAGCGTTTGACTCAGAGAGTAAAATATTAATTTTAACCATAATCTCTATAACTATCTAAAACTAATGCATCCTGTAGAGTGAAATGCAACATCAGCAATAATTTCACATCATAACATCAAAAAGGTAATTTGGAGCACTCACACACCCAGTAATATCAATCATAATATATGGGAGCTGATCCCCTATACAGCTCTCTTAATCCAACCTGTGCCAGCGAAGAACTCAGCTCGGACTTCCACTTAAATAACCAAATAGGGGTCCTAGCGAAGAACTCAAGCCGTGTCTACCCCAAAGGACCGGGTCCCAGCAAAGATCTCAAGCCGTGTCTACCCGTCCTATCCATAGTCAACACCACATCACACGCCCGCCAATGAACGCACACTACTCCAAATTACCACAACAACATTCATGGCACTTTAACAGTTGTGAATGCAACATAAAACGTGCCTAGAGTTTAACTACATAGATATATACATATAAGTGATGCATGGGTATACTTGAACATATAATAATATTAAAATTACAATTAAAATTAATATTTTACTCACAAACTTGATAGCAATCACTGTGGCGGCTGGGCAGAGGAAGAAGACTGTCCCGGATCACCTGATAATTTTATTACAATCATTTAATAAATTTGACTCAATACAAACTAAGAAAAGACCAAATACGTCCTAAGTCGTGTCGAAAATCCGGCAGAGTCTCCCCTATACCTAGGACCTACTCAACCTGCAAAAGGGCTCAAAACGCACTTCTATATTCACAATTCATACACTCACAACTCAATCACATCACACAGCCCCTCCTGGGCCCATCCAAGCAGTCATCAATCACAATATGTAAATTTACAGTTCAGTCCTTATAATTGATCATTTTTGCAAAAACTGCCTAAATAAAGCTCTAAAAATTCTAAAACATTGCCCTGCGGTCCCTAGCAATATTACTAGGTTATTGCAAAAAGAATCATAATTTTCTGAGCTACCACGAATATTTTACGGATTTTTAATCCTATTTAAGCACTAGAAAATTACGAAAAAGTAAAGTTCGGGTTTACCTATGCCGATTCCGACTTTGGGGACGCGCTCAGGACGTCTGACAATGGTGGAGTAGCCAAAACCTCAATCTAATTCGGAGACTTTTTCTGTGGCGATGCATCGCCGAAATTCACGCACTTATTAACCGGACGAATTTCCTCGAATTGAAGATACCTACACGAAGCCCACAATACGGGGGTTAGCACATAAATTTTACGAAATTTTCTAAGCTTATTAAATGCTCGAAAAAACACTGCGAAATTCCGTGGGACCCACCAAAAAATGGTGTCGAAAAATTTTAAAATTTATATTGCCGTGAAGCTCTCGACAAGTGGAGCGCTATGGTACTCTCGGTTTTCTCATGGGGTTCACGGTTTGCGAGAAATCTAGCCCAAAAGTCAAAATGGGCTAAAACTTTCCGGGCAAAAATTGGACAAACCGCTCAATGTATTTCGGTGTTCTTGGTGTCTATGGAAAGCTCTCGACGATTAGATGGGTTTAGACATAAGACCCGACCCAATCGGTGACCGGATCGGCAGGATTTCAGTCGGGAAGATGAAGCGTAGCTTACGTCGCCGTCGCCGTGCGACTTTGCCGCTGCCGTGAGGCGGTGAGGGAGGTGGTCGGGAGGCGCGCCGGCGAGTTGGGATGGCTGGGGAGGCGGCGGCGCGGCAAGGGGAGGAGGGAGGAGAGAGAAAACGGGAGAGAAAGAGAATTGGGTCGGGACGCGCGCGGTGAGAAAGAAAAAAGGAAAAAGCCGGTCCGATCCGGTCCAGTTAGATTCGGCCGGTCCGATTCATGATACAAAATTTTGAATTTTTTCTCTGCCTTGAGACCGAAAATGAGGCCCAAAAATTCAGAAAAAATTTTAGAAAACTCAGAAAAAATTGTAGACTCCAAATATATTTTTAGTTTTACCACGTGGTCTTTAAATTAATTTTTAAAAATCATCAAAGTTTATATTTTTGGAAAATCGAACCCGATTTCTAAAATCCGAAAAATCTCAAATAATTTCCTAAAATTTAATTAAAATTAAAACATCAATATTTGCCCAAAAATAATAAATTTAAAAATTAGGGGTGTTACAAATTATTTGGTTAATTAAATTTATTTTTAATTAATTTATTTTATTAATCAATGAAATTATTTAAAAAATTAAAATATTTAATTATTAACTAATTGCAATTTGCAGCAAGTGGACCAATTAAATTAAAACAAGAATTTTACACAAATTAGAGAACCCTTAAAAAATCTCTATAAATAGAGGGTCATTTCCCACTCTGATAATATTAACAATCTTCTTTCCCATCAACAAGCATTCAAAGAAGATTTCAATGCAATTCAATATCAAGTCTGGTTGACTCTTGAATCTTGTTCGCAGGGGGTGGAGTAAGAAAATTTTTGTTAAGCGGGCTAATGCAATATGGAGCTATATGTTCTTGAATGTGGTTGATTGATCACTCAACTTTATAAAATTTTTTAATATATATATAATATATAAATATTTTTAATAATTTTCAATAAATTAGCAAAAATCCCAATTTTTTATTTTAAATTTGTGTATGCGAGTGAGGGGATCATTTAGAACTTATAAATTCAATTTAAATTGTATATATATAGAGAGAGAACTACAAAAAGAATTTTAAATATATGGGAAATGAGCAATGAAAATAATAAAATAATAAATTCAAATTTGATTAACGGATATTAAAGGATTATTGAAATAATAAATCTATACCATATTAAATTCTTCACTTCTTTTTTCAAAAATCTTATATATTAAAAAAGTTAAGAAAAATTTAAACCATTTACAATATTGTAAGATGCAAATAAATTAAAAAATTTAAGAAAATATAAAAAAATTAAATAGCAGTCCTTTTTCAATAGAATTTTACCTTAACATAATAAATAACATTGATATATTTTAAAACATAAAATTATTAATATAAGAGAAAAAAAATATTATATGACTTTTTACTAAACAGATAAATTAAAAAAAAATAATTTAGAGATAATTTCTTTTGGTCTTTCATAAATTTTTAATATATTTTTAAAGAATTCTATCAATATCTATTTTTTTTTTAAATTGTTTACAATATTATAAAAATACATATAAACTAAAAAGAAATTTAAGAAAAAAAGTTAAAAGAAATATAAAAAAACAAATTAAATGGAAAAAGAATTATGCCTTAACTTAATAAGCAATATAAATATATTTTAAAACCTAAAATATTAATATAATAGAACAAATATTATATGACTTTTTAATAAATGCATCAAATTAAAAATAAATAGACTTCCTTAGAGATTTTTTAATATATCTTAAACTAAATAGAATTTTATCAATATACTTGAAAATATAATAATATTAAATTAATATATTAAAAATAAATACAATCACAAAAATTTAAATAAATGAACACAGTGCATCGTTTTTGTCATTTTAAAATTACAAAAATAAATTGATAAAATGTTCAGATTTCAATTATTTAATTTATATTGTATTTTGATAATTTCAATAAAAGGGTAGTAGAATTTATTGGATTTTCAAATTTCTTATATTTTGATGGCTTATAATGACAAATTTATTTAATTATTTAGTTTAATACATACTTGAAACATTGAAATTCATCTAATTATTTTAAATTAATTTAAGTATCATATAGAAGATAGTATATCATAAAATTTTGTTCAAATATATTTAGTATAAGGGTAGACTAAAAATAAACATATTGCGTAAAGCTAATTGAAAATACTTTTTTAAGATGAACAAGAGATTATATTATTTTAACTTTAACAATTTTATCATAATTTTAAAAATTTAAATTAAATATGTCAATTTAATTCATTTAAATCTAATTTAATAAAACAATAGTTAAAAATTATTTTTTAATAACATTTTTATTATTTTTTAACAGAATAATACTTAAAAGTTAAAAATAAAAAATTTAAAGAGATATGAGAGGGGGAAAATAATTTACAAAAGGGAAAATAAAGAAGGAAAAAACATAATGAAAGTAAAAAAGTATTTCTTTTATTATTTAAATTAATAAAATAATAACACATTATTATACTTTGAAGTATTTAAATTAAAAATTAAAAAAAATTGAAGTATTTAAAAAAAAAAGTATATGTGGTAAATATATTGATGAAATGTCACGACCCAACCTATGGGCCGGACCGGCACTAGGACCTGGGCCAGCCTAAAGCCCCCGAGGCCCGTAGTAAGCCTAACTATTCCTTAACTCAACTCTAAGACCCATTTGGGCCCAATTTCAAGAAATCAACCGGACAGAGTTCGGCCATAAAATGGACCTTTCAATGGGAAGTTTTTGACTCACCCGACCTGTAAACACAATATATAATCAATTGGGGAGCTCAGCTCACTCTCCACATCCTCATACAGCATAAAAATAAATGGGAGCTTAGCTCCCTCATCCAGTCCATCAAACATGCATGTGATAATAATTTTATAGGTCCAAAATAACAATTTATATTACAGACTCAAATCAATTAAACACTTCTAACACATGCGAAAATTTTAGAAGTTTATAGAATTACACAAACATGAATAGATGACCTGCGAGAGAGAAAAGCAGGTTATCCTCAAAAATATCCTCCTGTGGCCTGGAAAAATATTGAACAGGAGTGAGCGTTCGACTCAGAGAGTAAAATATCAATTTTAACGATAATCTCTATAACTATCTAAAGCTAATGCACCCTGTACAGTGAAATGCAACATCAGCAATAATTTCACATCATAACATCAAAAAAGTAATTTGGAGCACTCACACACCCAGTAATATCAATCATAATATATGGGAGCTGATCCCCTATACAGCTCTCTTAAATCCAACATGTGCCAGCGAAGAACTCAAGCCGGACTTTCGCTTAATAAACCAAATCGGGGTCCCAGCGAAGAACTCAAGCCGTGTCTACCCCGAAGGACCAAGTCACAGCGAAGATCTCAAGCCGTGTCTACCCGTCCTATCCATAGTCCACACCACATCACACGCACGCCAACGCACGCACACTGCTCCAAATTACCACAACAACATCCATGGCACTTTAACAGTTATGAATGCAACATAAAACGTGCCTAGAGTTTAACTATATAGATATATACATATAAGTGATGGATGGGCATGCTTAAACATATAATAATTTTGAAATTACAATTAAAATTAATATTTTACTCACAGACTTGACAGCAATCACTGTGGCGGCTGGCGGAGGAAGAAGGCTGTCCCGGCTCACCTGACAATTACATTACAATTATTTAATACAAATGACTCAATACAAATCAAGAAAAAACCAAATACGTCATAAGTCGTGTCGAAAATCCGGCAGAGTCTCCCCTATACCTAGGACCTACCCAACCTGCAAAAGTGCTCAAAACACACTTCTATATTCACAACCCATATATCCACAATTCAATCACATCACACAGCCCCTCCTGGGTCCATCAAATCAGTCATCCATCACAATATGTAAAATTTCAATTTAGTCCTTATAATTGATCATTTTTGCAAAAACCGCCCAAATAAGCTATAAAAATTCTAAAACTTTGCCCCGCGGTCCTTAGCAATATTACTAAGCTATTGCGAAAAGAATCATAATTTTCTGAGCTACCACGAATATTTTATGGATTTTTAATCCTATTTAAGTACTAGAAAATTACGAAAAAGCAAGGTTCGGGTTTACCTTTGCCGATTCCTACTCCGAGGACGCACTCGGAACGTCTGACAATGGTGGGATAGCTAAAACCTCGATTCAATTCGGAGACTTTTTTCGTTAGCCTGTTCGCCGAAATTCACTGCATCTTACAACTGTCGAATTTCCGCGAATTGAAGATACCTACACGAAGCCCACAACACGGGGGTTAGTACATAAATTTTACGGAATTTTTTAAGCTTATTTAATGCTTAGAAAAATACTACGAAGTTCCATGGGACCCATCGAAAAACGGTGTCGAAAAAATTTGAAATTTATATCGCCGCGAAGCTCTTGACAAGTGGACTGCTCTGGTACTCTCGGTTTTCTCGTGGGGTTCACGGTTTGCGAGAAATCTAGCCCAAAAATCAAAATGGGCTAAAACTTTTCGGGCAAAAATTAGACAAACTGCTCGATGGATTTCGGTGTTCTTAGTGTCTATGGAAAGCTCTCGACGAGTAGATGGATTTAGACACAAGACCCGGTCCGATTGGTGGCCGGATCGGTCGGATTTCAGCCGGGAAGACGAAGCAGCGCGCTTGCGCGTTCAAGCGCCTTTTTCCGGCGTTCCATGCGGCGGCCGGCGAGCTGGGGCGGCTGGGGACGTGCGCCGGTGGGCTGGGGTGGCAGGGGAGGCGGCGGCGCGGCAAGGGGAGGAGGGAGGAGAGAGAAAACGGGAGAGAAAGAGAGGAAGGAGGAAACGCGCGCGGGAGAAAAAGAGAAGAAGAAGAAGGAGCCGGTCCGATTCGATCGGTCCGATCCGGTCAGGTTCGATTCGGAATACAAAATTTTGAATTTTTTACTTTACCTTGGGACTGAAAACGAGGTCTAAAAATTCTGAAAAAAATTCCAGAAAACTCAGAAAAATTCATAAACTCCAAATATATTTTTTGTTTTGCCACGTGGTCTTTAAATTAATTTTTAAAAATCATCAAAGTTTATATTTTCGGAAAATCAAACCCGATTTCGAAAATCAGAAAAATTTCAAATAATTTCCTAAAATTTAAATAAAATTAAAACATGCATATTTACCCAAAAATAATAAATTTAAAAATTAGGGGTGTTACATTCTTCCCCCCTTACAGAAAATTCGTCCTCGAATTTTACACAAGGCAGAATAAAGTACAAGATTACACATTGAACAGATAAGGATACTTGCTACGCATGTCCCGTTCTGACTCCCAGGTGCACTCTTCCACTGACTGGCTCCTCCACAAAACCTTAACCATAGGAATTTGTTTTGATCTTAGCTGTCTCACTTGGTAGTCCACTATGGCTACAGGTTGCTCCTCAAATGTCAAGTTTTCTTTTAGCTCTATTACATCCGGCTGTAGTACATGAGAAGGATTTGGAATGTATTTCCTGAGCATGGAGATGTGAAACACAGGATGAACATGAGATAGGTTAGGTGGTAGCTCCAACCGGTAGGCAACTGTTCCAACTCTATCAGTAACCTTAAAAGGTCCAATATATCGAGGTGCCAACTTGCCCTTCTTTCCAAATCTCATGACTCCCTTCATCGGAGAAACCTTCAGGAATACATAGTCGCCTACTACAAACTCCACATCCCTCCGTCTGGGGTTTGCATAACTCTTCTACCTACTGAAAGCTATTTTCAATCGTTCCCTGATTAAAGGAATTATCTCTGAAGTGTACTGCACTAGGTCTACATCATGCACCTTCGCTTCTCTCATTTTCGTCCAATACAGAGGAGATCTACACTTTCTTCCATATAGTGCCTCATAAGGTGCCATCCCTATATTGGAATGGTAACTGTTGTTGTAGGCAAACTCCACCAAAGCTAGCTGATCATCCCATTGACCTCCAAAATCCAAAACACTCATGCGAAGCATGTCTTCCAGTGTTTGGATTGTCCTTTCGGACTGTCTGTCTGTCTGAGGGTGGAAAGCAGTACTAAAGTTCAACTGTGTGCCAAGTGCCTTCTGCAACTTCCTCTAAAACTGGGAAGTGAACTGGGGCCCTCTGTTAGATATTATGGAAGCAGGAACTCCATGCAATCTGACTATTTCTCGAATGTAGAGTCAGGCATACTGTGCCACAGAATATATAGTCTTCACAGGCAAGAAGTGAGCTGATTTAGTCAGGTGATCTACAATTACCCATATCGAATCATATCCTAGCATGGTACGAGGCAACCCAGTCACAAAATCCATAGTAATCATCTCCCACTTCCATTCTGGGATAGGGAGCTCTTGCAGCTTCCCTGACAGTCTTTGGTATTCAAACTTCACCTTCTGACAAGTCAAGCACTTGGACACAAAATTTGCTATGTCTCTCTTCATGCCATTCCACCAATAGCTATCTTTCACATCATGGTACATCTTAGTGGAGCCTGGGTGGACATTGTACAGTGTATAGTGTGCCTCTTGCATGATTTCATTTCTGAGATTGTCCACATCGGGCACACATATCCTAGAACCTTGCATAAGGGCGCCATCATTGGCGAATCCAAACTCACCACCTTCACCTTGCTGTACTCTTTCTATGATCTTTATCAATTATTGGTCTCTGTGCTGGGAAACTTTGACCCTATCTCGCAAGTCTGGCCTCACTGAAAAATGAGCCAATAATACCCCCTCATCTGAAAGATCTAGGATTAAACCTTGATCCATCAACTCATGTACTTCCTGAATCAACGGTCTCTTCTCTGCTGAAATGTGCGCCAAGCTACCAGAAGATTTTTTGCTCAAAGCATCTGCTACTACATTGGCCTTCCCAGGGTGGTATTGGATGGTGCAATCATAGTCTTTCAGAAGCTCCATCCATCTTCTCTGTCTCAAGTTTAAATCCCTCTATTGGAAGATGTACTTCAAACTCTTGTGGTCGGTGTATATCTCGCACACTTCACCATATAAGTAGTGCCTTCAGATTTTTAGTGCAAAGACTACAGCCGCCATTTCCAAATCATGGGTGGGGTAGTTCTGCTCATGCCTCTTCAGCTGCCTTGAAGCATCAGCCACTACTTTTCCATTCTGCATCAAAACACACCCTAGGCCAACTCTGGAGGTATCACAGTACACGATGTATCCTTCACCACTCATAGGTAGTGTCAACATAGGGGCAGTGGTTAGAAACTCCTTAAGCTTCTGGAAACTCTCCTCACAGTCATCTGTCCAAATGAATGGAACATTCTTCCGGGTCAACTTAGTTAGGGGAGCTGCTATCTTGGAAAAATCTTGCACAAAATGCCTATAGTAGCTAGCTAGGCCCAGAAAACTTTGCACCTCAGTGACTGTTGTAGGCCTAAGCCAATCAGTTACAGCTTCAATTTTCTTGGGATCCACTTGAATACCTTCACTAATAACCACGTGTACCAAGAATGAGATGCTTTCTAGCCAAAATTCACATTTTGAAAATTTGGCATATGGCTGGTGCTCCCTTAAAGTCTGCAACACCATTCTCAAGTGCCACACGTGCTCTTCCTTGTCCAAGAGTATACCAAGATGTCATCTATGAATACGATGAAAAAACGGTCCAAAAATAGCTTGAACACCCTGTTCATCAAGTCCATGAAGGCTGCTGGTGCATTAGTGAGTCCAAAAGACATCACTAAGAACTCATAATGACCATATCTTGTCCTGAATGCCGTTTTGGACACGTCCTCATTCCTGATTCTCAATTGATGGTAGCCTGATCGCAGGTCTATCTTGGAAAAGAATCTAGCCCTTTGGAGCTGATCAAACAGATCATCGATCCGAGGAAGTGGATACTTGTTTTTCACAGTCACCTTGTTCAGCTGTCTGTAGTCAATACATAACCTCAATGACCCATCTTTCTTTCTCACAAATAGAACAGGAGCACCCCAGGGTGAAGTGCTCAGACGTATGAAACCCTTGTCCAAAAGCTCCTGTAGTTGCTCCTTTAACTCTTTCAATTCGGCTGGTGCCATCCTGTAAGGCGGCATTGATATGGGGTTTGTACCCGGCACAATATCAATGCAGAACTCTATTTCCCTTTTCGGTGGCAACCCTGGAAGCTCCTCAGGGAAGACATCCATGAATTCTCTGACAACAGGAACATTTTCCATGTTGACACCTTCTACAGATGTATCTCTCACCAATGACAAATACCCTTGACATCCACGCCTCAACATTTTTCTAGCACTAATTGCTGACACCAAATTATATGGAGCCACGCTCCTGTCACCATCAAAACTAAATTCTTCCACACCCGGTATGTGGAAATACACCTTTTTGTTCCTGCAATCTAAAGTGGCATAATGAGTTGCCAACCAATCCATTCTCAAGATTACATCGAAATCCATTACTGATAGAGGAACCAAGTCTGCTGGGAGGATCCTTCCATCCACTACTACTGAGCTACCCGGAAAAACCATATTTACATCTATGTTGTCACTAAGCGGGGTAGCTACAGACAAAGGGTATTCTAAAGTGGTAGGGTTTCTACTCAATCTCATGGCAAACACAGGGGAGACAAATGAGTGCGTAGCACCCGGATCTATCAAAACACGAGCCTCATAGGAACAGACTAGAAGAATACCTGCCACAACTGCATTGGAAGCCTGAGCATCCTGGTGGGTCAGGGTGAAAACCCGAGCTTGACCCCTACCCTGAGTGGCAGAACCCTGATACTGACTTCTACCTCCTGATCTGCCTCCAAATCCACGTCCCCCTTGTCCTCGGCCCTGTTGGCCACTGAACTGACTGCCTGCCATGCTGGAAGCACTAGGATACAACTGACGAGGAACATTTGCAACAGAACCTTGTGACCCCATTTGTGGCTCACTGAACACGGGGCATTCCCTAGCAAAGTGACCTGGTTGGCCACACCTGAAGCATACTCCTGAACCCATCATACAAGGTCCTGAATGTCCTCTTCCACACTGTGCACAAGGTGCCAAGGAGGATCCTGAACCAGACCCAGAACTGCTGTACCCCGAACTGTGACCACTGCTGGATCCGTACCCTGGTCTGAACCCTCGGGATTTGTGTCTAAAACCACTCTTCTTGTTCCTACTTCTTCCTCTGTAATTAGTTTGGCCACCACTATCCGTAGTACCCATGTGCGGAACACCTGAAGAACCCTCTGCTCTGTTTTTCTTTGCTCTTCCGCTGTCATCCACAGCATAGCTAATCTCAATCTGTCTGGCTCGATCAACTACCACATCAAAAGACTGATCAGACATCATGGCCAGGTTTGCATACCTCCTGTCCAGCCCCTTTAGGAATCTCTTTACCTTCATAGTTTCTGTAGCTACTGCTGTAGGGGCATACCTGCTCAATTCTAGAAATTCTATAGCATATTCATCTACAGACCTGCCATTCTGTCTTAAAGCCTCAAAGGCCCACTGCTTTTGATCTCTGAAGCTTTCTGGCACAAATCGATTGATGAACAATTCCACAAACTGAGTCCACGACAAACCCTCCATCCGAGGTAATATGTAATCATTCATCCATTGTCTAGGCATAGGCCCCATGACATGCTGCATACACTCTATAAGTCTTCTATCAGTCAACTGCAATTCTGTTCCTGCCTGTCTGCAGGAATCCAAAAACCGATATGCATCGTCTGACACATCATATGTACCAAGCACCAACTTCTTGAAATTGATTATCTATTTGTAAGGTTCCCCTCTTGGTGCGGTAGACTGCTGCTGCTGTGGAGGGTGGACCATATACTGCGCCATCATGTCGAAGGTTCTCTGCAACCCAGCTAGAGTAGCTGCCATTGGGTCTATGGGACCTTGTGCCATAAAAGACTGATCCTGAACTGGTGGCAGCTGCTCTTCTACTTGAGTAGCTCTTGGCCTCCTACCTCGCCTCCTCGGGGAAGGCGCCTCATCTTGTGCTGACACCTCGTCAGGCACATCTGGTTCTGGTGCAGTGGCAGCTCTCCTGCTTCTATGCATTTTCCTGAAATTCAACAGCATTAGCCCACAATATTCAAAATCGCATGTTACACAGCTCTATAGACTCATATTTATACATAATTATATGAAGCAGAAACTAGAAGCAAAGATGACAATGCAAGACGAATGTGGACCCTATTTTCCGCATGTGACTCCTAGAGAGACTTTTTTTTTTAAACAGACAACATTTCCTAAGAAAGAGCTAAGCTCCACACCACACACATCACAACCACAACAACCTATGGGGGACGACCTACAGGACTACTGCCCTCCTAAAGCCTCAGGCCGTGTGCAAGCCTTATAACTATATAACTTTACTCTAAGGCCCCCCATTGCCAATTTAAAAAAAAAAAAAATTAATTCCACAGTAAAAATAAACCACCTTTTCAACTGTTTTTTTTGACTTTGACTCACCCCACACAATATAATATCAATTGGGAGCTGGGGACCTTCCACATCCTCACATAAAATATAATAAAAAATAATAAATCATCATCATCTAATCTATCAATTTCATTTTAATTTAAAATTTTTTTTTTTTTTTTTTTTTTTTTGCAATTAATGCAAAATTTTATTTATATATATACTTATTAATTTTATTAAATAAATTAAATAAGTTTTAATAATTAATATACTTATAGAATTTATAATTAATTATTATTATATTATATATTATATTTTTTTTTTAGTATAGAATTATTATTATTAAAATATTATTATATATTAATTATTATAATAAATAAAAAAAAAATTAAAAAAAATAAATAAAATATTTTTTAAATAATATTTTTTTTGAATATACTATTAATTAGCATATTATTATCTTTAACATGCATTATTGATGATGAAGCATTTATCTATCGTTATAAGTACATTTTTTTATATTTTTAAAAATAATAGATAGATAAATTAAATTTTTATTTTTATTTTTTATTTATTGATTTCATATTTTAGTTAATTACTTCTTATAAAATTTTATATTAAACTTTAAAATTAATTTTAACAATAAAAATATAATTATAATTAATAAATAGATTAACAATATTTTTTATTTTTTATTTATAAATTTCTTATTTTAGTTAATTACTTCTTATAAAATTTTATATTTAATGAAAGTTAAGTATAAGTAGATCAATAATTTTAAATTTATATGAACTCTAAAATTCAGAATTTTAAATTTATACGAACTTTAAAATTAATTTTAATAATAAAAATATAATTATAATTAATTTTAAAAATGAATGGCAATTGGGCAAAGTTAATGTGTGCGTGTGTGTGTGTGTATATATATATATATATATAATGAAAAAAAATATTTTGTTTTAATTATTGAAATTGATATATTTTTTAGAAGGTTAATGTTATTATGAAGTTATATAATTAATTTATTAATTTTATAAATAATAAATGTAATTATATATTATTTTATTCATAGATATGTTCCTTGTCATTTATATTTTTTACATATTCAAATTTAAATTAATCTTTTTTAAATATTAATTTATGATTTTTTTTTGAAACAACGTATAATTTAATGATTTTAATTAATTTTTTATAAGATTTTGTTTTGAGTTATATAAATATTAAAAATTTATAGTTATAAATAGATAGTGAAGTATTATAATAGAAGAGTTTGTTCATAACAACTAGTTGGATAAACAATTTAATAATATGATGATGCTATTAATGGCAAAACTATTAAATTTCTATGTAATTTTCTATTAATTTCATTCTTTAATTTAACAGATAACATTCCAAAAAAAAAAAAAAAATTAAAAACTCTCTAAGATTCCTATTTCAATGCAAATAACTTAAAAATAAATTGACTTTTAATAACCAATTAAAGTTAATCCTATATTGTCATAAAAACAAATTTACTGTAATAATGTTTATTAGAAGTTAAGTGCAAGTAGGACTAATAATGACTTTAAATTTATTTAAATTCTAAAAAAATTAATAAAATTTAAATAATAAAAATTATAAATTTGGCAAAGTCAATGTCCCCCTCCCTCTTCATACATTTATATGTATTGTAAATAATAGATTATAGATAGATAAAAATAAATTATAGATATAGATTATAGATTAATTTTAATCGAAAGACATTAAATTTTAAAAAAAAATGAGAAAAAAATACACACACGTTGTCCCTAAATAACAACCTTCTTGAAGCTATGTTTTGAAACTATGTTCGTAAAGAAAATTACAATTTCCTTTAAAATGAACCTATTCAAGGATAAATTATAGAATATAAATTTTAACATAATTAAATTATTAGCTTAATAATGATATTAATTATTTAATTAAATTATTTGGTTAATTAAATTTATTTTTAATTAATTTATTTTATTAATCAATGAAATTATTTAAAAAATTAAAATATTTAATTATTAACTAATTATAATTTGCAGCAAGTGGACCAATTAAAATTAAACAAGAATTTTACACAAATTAGAGAACCCTTAAAAAATCTCTATAAATAGAGGGTCATTTCCCACTCTGATAATATTAACAATCTTCTTTCCCATCAACAAGCATTCAAAGAAGATTTCAATGCAATTCAATATCAAGTCTGGTTGACTCTTGAATCTTGTTCGCAGGGGGCGGAGTAAGAAAATTTTTGTTAAGCGGGCTAATGCAATATGGAGCTATATGTTCTTGAATGTGGTTGATTGATCACTCAACTTTATAAAATTTTTTAATATATATATATAATATATAAATATTTTTAATAATTTTCAATAAATTTGCAAAAATCCCAATTTTTTATTTTAAATTAATATATATATTTGTGTATGTGAGTGAGGGGAACATTTAGAACTTATAAATTCAATTTTAATTGTATATATATAGAGAGAGAACTACAAAAAGAATTTTAAATATATGGGAAATGAGCAATGAAAGTAATAAAATAATAAATTCAAATTTGATGAACGGATATTAAAGGATTATTGAAATAATAAATCTATACCATATTAAATTCTTCACTTCTTTTTTCAAAATTCTTATATATTAAAAAAGTTAAGAAAAATTTAAACCATTTACAATATTGTAAGATGCAAATAAATTAAAAAATTTAAGAAAATATAAAAAAAATTAAATAGCAGTCCTTTTTCAATAGAATTTTACCTTAACATAATAAATAACATTGATATATTTTAAAACATAAAATTATTAATATAAGAGAAAAAAATATTATATGACTTTTTACTAAACAGATAAATTAAAAAAAAATAATTTAGAGATAATTTCTTTTGGTCTTTCATAATTTTTTAATATATTTTTAAAGAATTCTATCAATATCTATTTTTTTTTTAAAATTATTTACAATATTATAAAAATACATATAAACTAAAAAGAAATTTAAGAAAAAAAGTTAAAAGAAATATAAAAAAACAAATTAAATGGAAAAAGAATTATGCCTTAACTTAATAAGCAATATAAATATATTTTAAAACCTAAAATATTAATATAATAGAACAAATATTATATGACTTTTTAATAAATGCACCAAATTAAAAATAAATATACTTCCTTAGAGATTTTTTAATATATCTTAAACTAAATAGAATTTTATCAATATACTTGAAAATATAATAATATTAAATTAATATATTAAAAATAAATACAATCACAAAAATTTAAATAAATGAACACAGTGCATCGTTTTTGTCATTTTAAAATTACAAAAATAAATTGATAAAATGTTCAGATTTCAATTATTTAATTTATATTGTATTTTGATAATTTCAAAAAAAGGGTAGTAGAATTTATTGGATTTTCAAATTTCTTATATTTTGATGGCTTATAATGACAAATTTATTTAATTATTTAGTTTAATACATACTTGAAACATTGAAATTCATCTAATTATTTTAAATTAATTTAAGTATCATATAGAAGATAGTATATCATAAAATTTTGTTCAAATAGTATATCTAAAAATAAACATATTGCATAAAGCTAATTGAAAATACTTTTTTAAGATGAAAAAGAGATTATATTATTTTAACTTTAACAATTGTATTATAATTTTAAAAATTTAAATTAAATATGTCAATTTAATTCATTTAAATCTAATTTAATAAAACAATAGTTAAAAATTATTTTTTAATAACATTTTTATTATTTTTTAACAGAATAATACTTAAAAGTTAAAAATAAAAAATTTAAAGAGATATGAGAGGGGGAAAATAATTTACAAAAGGGAAAAGAAAGAAGGAAAAAACATAATGAAAGTAAAAAAGTATTTCTTTTATTATTTAAATTAATAAAATAATAACACATTATTATAATTTGATCATCTGGTTAAATAAAAAAATTGTTATAAATTTTAAAAATTGCAATAAAAATATTAAAACTAAATGAATGAAAAATAATTACATAAAGTAGATAAATTTTTATTTTATTTGAATTATAAGTATATATAACAAATATAATAATGTGTAAGGCACGTTGAAAGAACTAATATATAAAAAGAATTTATCGATCTGTATAATTTATTTATTTTTTCTAAAAAATACTATTGTTTTTAATATTTTAAATGATATATTAAAATTTAAATATGTATAAAAATATTTTTTCTTCAAATTTTATTAAGTTGCAATGATATGAATAAAAATTCTCTTAGTTTGCCATTATCATTTGCTATTTTAATATATAAAAATAATTGTAAAATGTTTGGATTATTAAAATTTATGTTTTGAAATTATTTTTTATTTATAATTATTTAAATTTATATATATATATATATATATATATATATATATATATATATATATATATATATATATATATATATATATATATTTGTCTAAAATTTATTAGTTAAACAAGTGAACCCGTTAAATAAAATTTCAAGTTCTATCACTGAATTGTGTCAAATATTATTATTTAAAAAAAATTAATTGCAGCCATTGTTTATATATTTTCAAAGAATTAATCTTCTATGTTCAAAAAATACCATTATAGGGTATAGTTAAACTTAAAAAAAGAAATTAAGAATTTTAATATTATAAAAATTTATCGAATATATCATAAAAAATAAAGAATTTTAAATATTTTATATCATTTATATTATAATAAAGTAATAAAAATTATTTAAAGGTGTCAATAACAAAAATAAAATAAAATTTTTAAATAATATATATAAACATATGAGAAAGTTTTAAGAGGGTCGGGTGCATGGCCTCCACTAGCCCTCTCCTTCTGCCATTGCTTTTTCGTGCAAGTTAAAAGAATTAGAGGTTATATCTTCAAGAAGAATTATCTAAAAATTTGTGTGTACAAAGAACGTCACTGGAAGAAGGGAGAGGGATTCGCAGTGGTGTTAACTAATGGATGGCAGCATTAGTTAAATTTAGAATAAAAATAAATAATTATTTAGAATAAAAATAAATAATTATTAAATTTAAAGTTCCTATTACATTAGGATAAAGTTTTTCTTTTTCCACAATTAGCTCCGAATTTCGGTTTCTATTGAATAAATTTTTATATACTCTAGGAGATGTATTCCCATTCCTAAGGCTAAAGAATTGTTTTTTTTTTAATTTAAATTTTTTTACTCTCCCCATTATTATAACATAAATATCTATACATAATTTAAGATAATTTGTATATGACCGAGAATTCAATTCAATAATAATAAGAATTTTAATTCAAATAAATTTATAATAAAATTTTCGTACTTTGTTTTATAAAATTTGATAAATTATTAATAAAAATCATAAAAAAAAACTACAAATGTAAACTATTAAATTTTTGGTTTAGATATAATCTGGATAGAGAAATAATCTCCTACTAGTCTTTTCTATTTGAAATTCACTATTTAAAATAATAGTTAATTTAAATTCTATTACTTAAAATAATAATTAAAAAAATAAAATAAATATATCTATTTTTAAATTTTACCTTTATTTATAAATAAATAAGTGCATTTAAGTATTTAAATTTTATTAGAATTTTACTTTTTAATTTTTAGCATATAAATAACATATAAAAGAAATTCTATTCAAAATAGGAAAGCTAAAAAAGATTTTAAATATAATTTCAGCAACCTAATCCTTCTCTGATAATGATTCCTCGAATTCAACTCCAGTATATATAGCAGCCCAGACATTTATAGTTGCACATAATTCTTTCTGGCGGAGACAAAGCGAGAAGGAAAAAAAAAAATAAAAATAAAAAAACGAAGAAGAGATTTTTCTTTCTCTCTTGCATTTAGCAATCCACCTCCTTTTTTCAGGTACGTTATTTTGATTTCTCTTCTCTCATATTCTTGTTTGTTCTTGAATTTTGCACACCACAAAATTTTAGACTAAATCCAACAATACATTAGATTACTAAACCCTTAATCAAACCCGACCATCAAAATGTTTAAGTCAGTATTTTTTTAGTTAAAGTTGATCAATTTATTAGTCTAATACATTGACCTGTTAATCCAATTGTAGTTGCTTCTGCTTTTCTCTTTTAATTCAAATTTATTTCTATTTACTAATCCAAGATGGACATGGAAACCTATGCTAAACTATTTTAGCTCAGAATCTTAAATTCTAATCAAATCAGAAGGATCTGTGCTGACAGTTGGTCGCGGTACGAGTATGGACGAGAGGGTAGAAGCAGCAGTGGATTATATTTCTCTACTGCCAGAGCATATATTACACCATATCTTGTCTTTTCTCCCCATCAAACAAATTGCGAAAACCAGTGCATTGTCAAAGACTTGGTGTCAAGCATGGAACGCGTTCCAGATTTTGGAATTTGATTTTAACGCTATTTTTAGTGGCAATCGAAATCTTTACCGCTATCCAGATTTAGAGAACAACAGACAGAAGTTGTATGACACTGTTGAACAGATTTTGTTACGCCGTCGCAGGCAGATGATTACTCTCACCAAGTTCACAGTTATCGTTCCTGCGGTTTACCAAAGACCAGAAGTAGTATCCACTATGGACAGATGGATTTGCCATGCCTTGGGGAGTCATGTAAAAGACCTAAAAATTGCAGTTGGTCCAACCGGCAATGAAGAAGAGTACTCGTACAGCTTGCCTCAACCTGTTTTTAATGCAATTTCAATACAGGTCTTGGACTTGGACAACTGCAAGTTGATGCTGCACCCTGGCGGAGATATAAAATTACCTTCCTTGAAAAAACTGTCTCTTACTACTGTTTTTGCAGATGATATCGTAGTCAGCAAACTTTTGGCTGGCTGTCCTCTGATTGAAGACTTAAATTTCATTTGGTGCTTTGGTTTCAAGACTCTACAAATACTTGATCATCATGCTAATCTCTTAAAACTCCGCGTGGAACGGCTTGAACATCTTGAACAAATTAAGTTGGAAGCACATAATCTCCGTTCATTGGAACTGCATGGTCCATCTTGGCCTTCTAGATTGGAGGTGGTCTCCTTGAAAAATTTGACGAGCTTAATAATATCTAAAGCTCCTATTACTGATAAGTGGCTGAATGAGCAATTGAATAAATTTGCTCACCTGGAAAACCTGAATTTGTTTAGTTGCCCTATGTTGACCAGTATTAAGATTTGGAGTTCCCATATTCATACACTTCACATAAGTTCTTGCAAAGAGCTAGCAAGAATTGAGATTGATACGCCTAATTTAAGCATCTTTTCATACTCTGGCGATATAATTTCATTTTCTTCAAATGATTTGATCCTATCCAAGGTTATGTTGTGTTTAGAATCTAAAATTATGGATGTTTCTTGGTACATTAGATGGATTGAATTTCTCGATAAGTTCAACCAACATTGCAAGGTACTGAATTGGAAGTTGACAAGTACAACAGGAAAGGTATTTTTTTTTATTTGAATGTTTATATGCATACTCTTGTGTAGATTTTAGTTCACCATGGGCTTTAGAAATAAAAAAAGCCTTCCTAGCTATGTCTTAGCTGGTGGTGAATTAATTATTTGTACAGAGTTTATTTCACTTATAACTATGATTTTCTGTGGTTTATTTGTGCAGAGCTTTCTTATTCCAAAGGAAATAAGACAAATCTTATCTCCTCCATTATGTAAAGTGAAAGAATTGAAGCTTTCAATTTCAAATCAAGATGAGAGTTTTACAACTGCCGAACTTGTGGATGCTATGCTGTGGATTTCTCCTCATCTGCAAAGTCTACACATAAAATCTTTTTTTAAGGTATGATGAATTCAATTAGGAATGATAGTATATAAATTTAGAAGTAATTCCAAATGTGAATTAATGCTGGGTTTAGGAGTTAGTTGAGTAATGTTTTCTCCATTGAGATTGTAAATGCCATTATAGCTTAATTTTATTTTGTGGTGAAATAAATGCATATCAATCTTAATGGGAACTCCAATTGCAGAAGTGAACTTTGGAATTTTTCGTAACTTAATTACGTTACTATTATTCATCATTTGTTCCAGTTTTCATATAAGCAGCCAACAAATGAAGGAGAAAATGGTTGTTACAAGTGTCTCCCTGTTTCATGCTGGAACCATTGTATGGAGGAAGTAAATATCAAGCAAATTTCTTATGCTGTGATTCCAACCTGGCATTATTACACAGAGGATGTACAGATGAAGCCAATCTCTAATCATGAAGAAATGAGTTACATTTTGAAGCAAGACATTTGGGAGAAGATTGAAAGCGGT